>NW_026067938.1:14178166-14235396 GCF_014885135.2 Alexandromys fortis
AAAAAAAAAAAAAAAAAAAAAAAAAAAAAAAAAAAAAAGAAAGAA
Source organism: Alexandromys fortis (assembly GCF_014885135.2). Classification (NCBI taxonomy): domain Eukaryota; kingdom Metazoa; phylum Chordata; class Mammalia; order Rodentia; family Cricetidae; genus Alexandromys; species Alexandromys fortis. The sequence goes on from NW_026067938.1 coordinate 14,178,212, forward strand.
AGAAAGAAAGAAAGAAATACTATTTTGCTTTGTTCTTCCTGGATATCTAGGTTTTGTTTTGTAACTTGTGTGGAAAAGGATTGTTCTTTTCTCTTTTTGGTTTTGATTTATATGTTGTTTTTTTTTTTAAAATTGAGATTCTGCCTATTTGCGACTAAATGATACTGATTAAAATACATAGTCATTTTCCAACCACTCCTCACTGTTTCTTCCCAAACCCTAGTCTTACACCAGATTTTTAAAAGGCATACATCTAGATTGCCAGAATAAATATATATAAAATTTCTGTCCGCCTCAAAAAATACAATTAGAAGTAACCAAGATAAACTTGAGAAGGTTCAATTCATCATTATAAAAATTAGAAAAAGTTGTAGTCCTTGAATGAAACAGGCAAGACAAACATCCCACAAGTGAATTTTTCAGCCAGGGTTGTGGTCAACAAACTCTGTGACTCTTGAATCAAATCCAGTTGACAGACTGTTCCTGTAAATAGCTGGGTTTTGTTTCTTTGTTTACTCTTTTGCTACTTTTGTTTTTGAAAAGCTTCAACTGTGCATATTCTCGATCTTTGTGCTGCCATGGGGTTGAGTAGTAGGGACTCTGTGACCTTAGGATGCATTGAGTCTTCAGTATTTACTGTTTGTTACTTTAACACAGAAAAACATTTGCAGACTTTCCCAACTAGTATGTAATCAGCTAATGTTGAAATATGGAGCGGCGGGGCTGGGTCCCCAACACCCCGGCCGCTTGGCTAGCTCATGCCCAAAATAACAACACACAAACTGTATTCATTTAAAGAACTGCTTGGCCCATGAACTCTAGCCCTTACAGGCTAATTCTGGCACCTGGACTAGCCCATTTCTAATGATGTGTGTAAGCACCCCAAGGTGCGCTTACCGGGAAGATTCTAGCCTCCATCCATCGTGGATCTGAGCTTCATGCATCTGCCTCAGAGTGCAGAGCTATTGTGTCTACCTGGGAGGGCTGAGCATGGCGTCTCTCCAGGAGCAGAGCAGAGTCTGACCTCACTTCCTCTTCCGCCCAGCATCCTATCCTGTTTATTCCGCCCACCTATCTTTTAACCTATCAGGGCCAGCAGTTTCTTTATTGCTCAGCCAATGAAATCAACAGATTGATATATGACACTCCCACATCAAGCTAAAACAAAAAACACACGATAAAACCAGCTTTCTAATCGGATTTAAGGAGGGAACCCATGTTTGATACTGCAAACCTGGCCAAGAAGCTTTGGTGGGTGAGCTCATGTGCACTACAGAAGAACATCCTATTATTTTGCTAAACGGACTTAGTACCAAATTGCCTTCTAAGTACCCATTGTTATACCCACCTGCTAGTGCAGCTCTCATTCCTCAGAAAAGAAGCTGCATTTTGTAGTGGATGACTCTGAATACACAGACTCATGCCTGGTTGAGTACAGAGAATGAGTGATAGGAATACACTCACTTATACATAAACAGCACATGGGTATCATATCTGCTCCCCTCAAGAGGATCCCGGCAAAAAGGGGATGAGATGATTGAAGAGACAGAGGTCCACTACAAAAGAGAGTCTTCTGAGTTTGTCAGCATAAGGGCAGTTCTGCACTCATAGCAGCTATGCCTGCCTACACAAGCCCTGGCCAAGATCAGGCCAGTCAGCATTCCAGCAGAGGAGTGACAGACTCATGAAGCCTTACCTGTCCGTAACTGAGGGTCTATTAGCTGTTGGTGGCTATGGAGGGCAAGTCCACTTTCTTCGGGAGTGTGGCTCATGATAGATTGCCCATACTCCATTAGATGACCTTATGTCCATGTTTACATGGAGTGGACTTTAAATTCAATCAGAAAGCATTTGCTAACCCCCATAACAGTCATGCCACTATTGCACCAGAAGGCACATCTTTCCTGGTAGGTTGGATGCACATCACACAGGATCTATACCTGCATAAGACTGTTGATGACAATTCTCCCCCAGCAGGGGGCATAGAACCATCTGGCCCTATGACAACCAGCCGGGGGAAGGAAGCTTCTAGCTCGATTCCAGCTTGATTTCTCAGTGTTCTGAACCAAAGTATGTGCTGTCATCAGAAATAGATGTTACCATATATTCATATCAAATAATCAAGAGCAGTAGCAACAGCCTGTCCTGTTTTTGTGGCCCCATGGGCCTTCCGTATGAACAAGTCATAGAAAGGTAGCCCACATCTGGCCCTGGGGTTTTCCTTTAGCAGCCTGTGGTCTTCACAAGCAATTTTATCCTCCCGCAAAGGATAGCTTCATCTGAAATCTTAGGCTTAGCTATTTCCTCCATTCCTCCATCTAATTCATAACCCAGTGTTCCTGCTTATGCTTTGCAAGCAATTAGGCATTATAAAGAGTACAGACGTTGTGAAAAGTTTAAATTGGTAAGTACAAAAGTATTAGAATTCTGTGCACAAAAAAATGCCCTGGGTACATGATTCTAATATGACAGTTTCCTCTGAGTCTATTGCTTCTTTATGGACTAGTCAATTTTTGATCTTTATCTTATTAGTGTTACTGCACAAAAATATTTTTTAAAAGTAAGAACTGGAAATAAAAGTAAGAAATTTAACTGTCCTTTCTTTCATTTATTTCTGATGATTTATGTCCAGTGAGGCTTGAAAACCACATTTCTAGTGTCTAAAATTTCAATATTTTCAGATAGGAACATGGTCTATTTCAGATACATTTGCCTCTAGCAAACATGGATATGTAGCTTAAACATAAAAATAGATATGTGTGTGTTTTAGACGGAATGGTTTTATGTTAACTTTTATTTCAGTTTGATTGGACCATAAAGTGCCTACACATTTGCTTAACCATTATTTTGGAGTGTATCTGTGAGGATGTGTCTGGATGATATTAACTTCTGAATCAGTTCATTGACTAAAGCAATTAATTTCTGCAATCTGTGTGGAGATTGCCCAAAGCATTGTAGATTTACTGGAGAAAAGGGGAGCTAAGCCAAAGAGGTTTTTCTTTCTTTCTGACTGCCATCAACCTGGTGTATTGTTTTCTTCCTGTTTTATAACAAAGTACTGGTCTAAAAAGTACATGTCCTGGGTCTACAGCATGGTGACCTCAGATGTAGAAACTTTGCAACTTCAATAATTGTATAAGCCATTTTTCACTTGACCTTCTTCCCTCCTTCACACTATCTTACTGTCATAAACACACACACACACACACACACACACACCAATGCATGTGCAAATATTTTAACTATATATTTAATGTATATATTATATAATTCTAAAGATAGAAGGCAATTTTGTCTATAATATTCCCCTGGGTCTCTGAATAACTTTGACTAAAATAGTAGTTCAGACAATGATCAATTGCCTACAATTATAAAACTAAAAGGATAGAAAAGGGTCTGCTAATATTTCAAGATGTGAAGGAACAATACTATAATTCAATTTAATTAATGGAAGCCAAGGAAATAAATAGCCTGAAGTTCAACTGATGCGAATTTTTATAGTGTCCAAACCTGCCATGCAGATAGCTACTTCAAATGGGTTTTATGAACCACACTCAAGCAAAAATAAACGAAGTTTATCTCAACATTAAAGTCACATCTATGAGTATAAAACATAGTCTTTTCTGTGTTCCTTGTATATGAAATGAAGAACTGAAAATAGTCTTTATACAATGTAAGAGGGTTGAAACACTTAAACACTGGGAGTTCCTCTGGGACTTCATCTCTAGCGGGGGGGGGGGTGTGCTCTCATCAGCCGATGTATCTACAGTAGAAAACACACAAAGACTCAGAGCACGTAACATGCAGAATATAAAGCAGACATAGAAGCTTTCATATACCCTGATGTTTTACATTGATCTGTTTTTCTCTTTTTACTGGGAACCTTGTACAAAGGATAACAAGAGAGTCTCCCCAAAGGTGACCCTTTGATACTTGTCCTAGGAAATAGGATGCCGCTACCACCTAAAGGAGAAAAACCATGCAACTTCAAATTCCAATATTTACCCTAATTAGATAGTAAATATTTACTAGGTATACCATTTTTGGATACCTTTCCCTAAAGATTCTGATTCATTCAGTGTATCCAGGGTGTGAATTACATATTTACATTCTAGCAAGTACACTAAAATGATTTGAATGTAAGGGGTGGAAGACTTATGTTGAGAAACTAATCACGTAGTCTTTCCTACTTTCAATATGATCAGTTTTCCTTTCTAGTTTTATCATCAGTTAGTTTTGCTGTGTAACAATAAAACACAAAATCTCAGTCTCCTATAAAAGTGGGCATCTGATTGAAATGAACTAGGGATCTGCCAAGCAGACCTGTGTATGAGGCTAAGACTTGCTTATGTCACAGGGATATGTTGGCTGATCTTCTTTCTCATGAGTCTAGCCTCAAATGTGGTTCTTCTCATCCTCCAAGAAACCTGTCTCCATAGTGACAGTGGAGATACAGGAAAGCCAATGGAAGTCCAAAAGTCACCAGAAGCCTAGGCTCAAAATAGCATTCCACCGAACCCTAGTGGACAAAGAAAACCACGTAGCTGGACTCAGATTTAAGTCTAAAAGCACCTCCTGACCTTTCAATGGGAAGGACTGAAAGCAATATACTAAAATAGAATAGTGAGCGATTAATAGCTGAGAACACTGTTGAAATCAATAACTACTGAGAAGACAAGACCTCTGGACAGGAAGAGAAGTATGTCAAGAATTTGATTTGCAGAAAATAAGCTCGTGGCTAAGCTAAATCAAGGACTTCTTATTATCTGCATTCAGTGGCAGCATAGTCTATCCCTGTCTAGCTGCCTACAGAAAATCTATGTGGGCTCCTCTCCAGCACAGATAGGTATATATAAATAGCAGCAGAAGTTGACTTGGAGAACAGACACACACTTGGGCTGTATTAATTTTATGTGATGCTATGTGTGAGATACATTTGAATTTTAAAAAAAAGCCATGTAAGCCTTTAAAGCAAACAAATAAATATAGCTTTATGTGGTCAAAAGAAGCCCAAATAATAATCATAAATGTTTTATAATACCCTGTATTTGAAAACTGACCACATCAAAGGTGAGGAGCTTTACACATTTTAAAATCCATAGCACTATGAAATAACACATTTCCAATCTTGAAACTATGAGAGCTACTGGAAAATTCATTTCTGCATGTAAGAGACATTTGAACTATTCACAGTACAGTTTTTAAAATTTTTCTTGGAATATTTTTTATATTCCAAATTGCTAGCACACAATTATTCATTAAATACATTATGTAAAGAGTTTTGCTTCATAACAATTGTTCTACTATACATTTATGGAAAAAATAATAAAACTGACTTTCTTTAAATATTTGAAATTGCTAAGACTTGCTTTGTTTTGATTAGTAGGACCTTACATTATAAACATGAATAAATTTATTTCAATATATGACTCTGACAATTGGAGCATCTCTATGTAGAATACACAAATATTTAATCAAAAAACACTTGGGGAACCTATAGAAATTAGTTGAAGAGTTCCTGCTCTCGGTGCAAATAAAGACTGAAAAGATAAGGAATCAGTCTTATGTCTGCCCTTGTCAGGGCAGAACACAAAGAGACCCACTGTAAATAACAACTCATGTAAGCGCACATGGACCCAGACACTTATAAAAATAGAAATTACTGTTGATAAATACTCTTGACTCAGGAATGCCACAGCCATCACGCTTGGGAGTTCTTTCTCCAGTGCCATTACTACATTCCAGTAGTCAGTGGTGTTTTTGAGGAAGAACTTGAGAATGTTCACGGGTTTGGGGTCTGAAGTTTAAGATACCGCAGTTAAGAACACGCTCTTTGCTGACAAAAGTACGTCTTGAGCCCACTGTTTTATGATTCTAAGACTAAGGTTTCTTTAACCTGGCCAGAGTTTCATCTGTCATTAAAATGCTGAAGGCCTAGCAGAGCAGCAGAAAAATGTGAAATCATACATTAGCTCTTCAGTCACTTTGAATCAGAGTCAACATTAGAAGAAAGCCTTCCCTCATAGCTAATAGTGAAATAACCAAAGGAGGATGTTGATCTAAAAGTGGCAATCACAAACTGCCTGCCAAATCATCACCTTTATTTAGCTTCTCATAATTTTGAGAATGTTAGGGTGTTTAATGTAATAGATTCAAAAATATGTGTCCTTGAATCATTCTATAGACTGACAATAATGCTATTGTACATGAAAGGCTCCAGGCTGGAAGAAGCCTTCAAGCAGGTTTCGTGCATTTATATCTTCAGAGTTCCCCAAAGGCCCATGTATTAGAGGCTTAGACCCCAGCTTGGTTCTCCTTTTAGGTAGTAGAAACCCCAAGACTCAGGACCTAGTAGGCAGAGTTCTGATCATTGTGGGCATGTCTTTGGAGGGCAGATGGGAAGCTGAGTTCCGCGGATCGTTCTTTTTTCCACGTTCCTAGCAAAGAAGTGGAGAAGTTTACCGCGCCACATGCCCACCCCGTGATGTGCTAGCTCAGACAATTGTTCACAGACTGGAAATTCCAAAAGTGGCAGCACTTGATAATCCAGATTATTTCAGATTTTTATATGCTACGATAAAGCTAACAAGTCAAGTGGTGACATACGGGTATGAAAACATCAGAGGCAAACTTTCCCAGCAGTCAACACTAGAATAGACTGCTCTCACTGCTCACGTGGCATAAGAACTCCTGCTTATGAGCCATCAAGGTCAATCCCCGGAGGTGGAGTTGAGAGTGTTTGTGGACACACTTGTAGTATTAATCTGTGTACAGTAAATTCCATGAACACTGCGAATGTTCTTGTTTGCTTCTGCAGAACAAAATCCCCAATCCTCCTTAGCATATAGGTTGTGTGTTAAGAAAACTGAACGCAGAAATATAACATGCTAGTTATTTTTTTTAAAAAATTCCTTATGAAATCATTGATTCCAAGACAGAGGTAACAATCTCACATAGATGTGCTATAATTATATCATCATTGGATGGAAACAAAAATCTAAAACCTAACCTTCTACTTTTAGCAATTGGACTTGAACTTAATTGAATCAGGACAACCAGGATATTCTTTGTTTTCTTTAGGGTTACTCTTGCTGTGATGAAACGCCATAACCAAAGCTGCTTGAGGAGGAAATGGTTTACTTGACTTACCCTTCCATATTACTTTTCACCACTGAAGGCAATCAGGAGAGAAACTCAATCCGGGCAGCAATCTGAAGACAGGAGCTGATGCAGAGGCCATGGAGCAGTGCTTCTTACTGACTTACTCCTCATGGCTTCCTCGGTTTGCATTCTTATAGAAACCAGAACCAGCAGGCCAGAATGGTACAACCAACCATGGGCTAACCACTTCCATCAATCACTAATTAAGAAAATGCCTTACAACTGGATCTAGTGGAGTCATTTTCTCATCGGAGGTTCTATTCTTTCAGATATTTCTAACTTTTGTCAAGTTAGCATAAATCTAGCCAGCTGGGAGCTGTTCCTCATCCACTCTTGTTCCATGAAAACTCATAACAAATATTTGGAAAGGAGGAATTAGAGTGATTGCATGATTAACAATTAGGAAGCAAATCAAAGCCTTCTAACCCACTTAACTGCAGTTCTTCCTGAAGGTCTCTAAGGACTTCACTTGCACACCCATGTGAGCATGAAATTTGTTAAGTACAAACACATCCCATGCTTCATCCTTCGTTTAAGCAATGTTCCACATATAATAGGGTCGAAGGCTGTTCATTCAAAGTTCTCATGAGAGGGAGGAGGAGGTTATGACAGAAGTCAGGGTCCCCAGAAATCCCCTTGTACTTCTAAAGGATACCTCAGGGAGCAAATAGGAGCTTCAAGAAGTAGCTTCAGTGGCCATTTCAAATAAAAGCCCTACCAAGGGCTCCTGCCCTATGTTTATCAGCCTACGAGTGAGAGAATCCACTTCTCCCTTCCACTCCCTCCTGGGAGCTTTCATTTTTCCAGAGTTCAGATTGGTTCAGGCTAGTGAGGCTTTGGTAGCCATCTGTAGCGTTCTCCCCACACCACTTTCACCTTCCCCATCTAATATAGCAGACAATTTCCTATCTTTTCTCTCTTCCCACAGTGAACCAAGACAAGAAAGGGAAAACTTATTTGAGGGTGGTATAAGAGGGACTATGCCAACAGATAATATATATATATAAACATGTATGTAAATTTTTTAAAGGATAAATAATAAAGAAAGCAACGGAGGGAGGAAGGAAGAAAAACTCTTTTGAGTTTTGGTCTTTCTCTAGTCCCCATTTACCACAAATAGTTCAAGCTGAGCGCATCTGTTTCCAAGGCAATAACAATTATCTCAGTTTAATTAAAATTTTAAAAGCCAAACCCAAGCTAATTGTGATTTTCAAAAATTAATTCTCCTCCATAACTCTAGCACGGTTTTAAATAGAGAGATTGGAGCTGTGTTAATGCCCCAGAAATGTTCATCCACTTGTATGCTTGCTTTTTTTGCATTTGCCTTTTTCTTCAAGAAAAAAAAATGTACTAATTTAGACAGAGAATTTGATCTGTGGAGGAAATAAATACACAAAGATGCTGAGGGAGAAATGAGCCAGGCCTTTGGATTAGCAAAATCTAGAAAATCTGTAGTGTGGGAAAACTAACAAGCAAAGAAAAACACATGCTCCAAATAGTTTGTAAGTTTAAGAGCCAATTGTTGACTGTGAACGAGCTCAGTCCTGGAAAATTTCCAAGCTTTCTTGCTTTCCATTTCCGCAGACGAAAAATAAGGCAAGGGTGAATTTTAAAACTCTTTTTAAAGCATTTGTTCACATGGTTTCAACATCTATGCCTGGTCCATGCCTTCTTTGATGCATTTGTCCTGTGTTCACGTCCTCAAGTCTGTGTAACACTGCGAGCTGAAACACAATTATATATTCATCATCATGGGAATTTCTTATGGCTCTTTACAGATCTAATTCTTCATTTCAGAGGAGGCCTCTCAGACCGTTCTTCTTAGAGACAGGAAATTGTGTGTCAGAGACTATGAGTCCATCTGGCATCTCCATTGGGTTGGACATTCTGCTAACTACACTCCTGAAATCCATTCTGCTTTCTTCTCATCAGTATGGATTACATGGAAGGATTTTTTCCTTCTAATCTCATTTTAATTTGAGTAAAAAAAAATAATTAAGTGACTTCGAAGAGTGAGGTTAGCTAACCCCACTTCCCTTCCATGGAGAATAGCCTCAGGCCGGTTGGCGCTTTTCTGTAGCCCTTATGTGCTTGAGGTGTACTGTAGATATGCACACTAGGTCTGGGATCCATAAATCTGCATTTTGACGGACTCTGATGGTCTCCATCTGCTGCAAAGAGAATTTTCCTTGAGAGGTGAGAGCTACACTTACCTGTGGGTATAAGGACAAATAGTTAAAATGGAGTTGGTGATGGTGCTGATCTTCTATGTTCTCGGAGACTTAGGTGTAGATTGTGCTGCAGATGTGTCTGCCAGGGATTGGCATCTCAAAGTCGGCTGTTCTTTGCACTTTAAACAATTATAGATCTTTGTAACGGTTTCTCAGCTTCAAAAGATGTTTCTTTGATGATTGGTAAAAGCTACGCTTACCTGCGAATGTAGATAGTTTAGAATTACTTTGGAGGGAGCATTATCACCACAAATGGTATAACTTAATTTAAAATATTTATAAATATCTACATATATGCTCGTATGTATATTATCTCTATTTTAATGAAACATATAATAATGTTTCCCTGTGGCTTTTTAAATCATCCTCGTTGTTCTTTATCCCTCTTCCTTCATCTTCCTCAAGCTTGTCTTTCCTCTACTTCCTCAGATAACACCTCCTAAATTGTTCCCACTTCATGTCAATGGTGTCAGATGGAATCATTTTAATGGCACCCCCTTGAACTTTCTAGTTCATTTCTTCAACTAATACAGGTCCCTCAACATCTACAAAGGATGGCTTCTGTAAATCTCTGACTACAACTAACCTCACAGATGCTCAAGCTTCGTATGAAAAAAAAAATTCAAGCTCTACACTTGACATACAATCTCCTGAGCCCTTCACCTCCAAGTTACTTATAATTCTTCATAAAATACAAGTGTCACAGTTCTACACTATTGCTTGAGGAATAATGAAAAGAGGAATGTCCATACATGTTCCACACAGAACCACATTCTTCTTGAGATATTTTGAAATGAAGAGTATTGAATCCAATGACGTGAATGAGTTTGCCCTTATACCCTGGGGCGCACTCCCTCTTTCCCTCTGATCACTTCATTCTTGAGTTTGAAATTCATGAACTTCTCGATGGGACCCTCTAATTTTACCCCACTAGTCCTCATAACTAATTCACATGATCCCTTTGCTGTAGTGGAAGTTGTTGATACCTTTTGGATTAATTTCTGCTGTCCTTACTTCTGGTGTAGATTTTTCTCTGCTCTTCTCCGATGTGGCATAAGTCCTGTGAACTGGGTTTTCTTATGCGTCTTTTGGCTACGTGATTACTACATTTCATTTCCATCTTTAACCATTGATACCGCCTGAGGAGCTTTAGTCAATGCACGACTTTCATCAATCTATAAGAAGGACTTCCCCCTTTCTAATCTACAGTATTAGTAAAAATAAAAATTCTCCACTATGTGCCCTTTTCCTGTTAACATTCCTTTTCAAACTGGCCAGTTACAGAGTAAAGAAGATAGTGAGAAACAATGTCCATTTTAATGATTACTAAGACAGAAGGGAAAACTCACTGTTTCTTTCTGACTGCCTATGCTGATAGCAATAGTCAAAGTTCCTAAGAAGGGGGCAAGTTCTCTTGGATGTGCTTGACTCGAGACACAGCTTCTACTGATGAAGTCAGCCACAATACTGCCTTCTAGACGTAGCTTTTTAATGAACCATAAAACATGCCCCACATTGCTATAAAGTGGCCAGTATCTCGGTTCTATTGGGTTGAAGGAATGAAGTGGAACAAATATCTATTCTCTGGCAAGTCATCCAGGTGTTGCCTTCCATGATCTTCCTTCTTCATTCTTGGGCTGATATGGTTGATTACATCAGTAAATAGGGCTGCTCAATCAAGTCTGAAGCTCCCTCCCATGATATAAAATCATTTCAGAGAAGCTGGTGGGTAACTAAGGACCACATTTCAAGGCTCCCTCTGCTTTCCATGTAAGTCAAATACTCTACCCATGTCTCACTATTGAAATAAAAGTGCAGTTTTAGCAGGAGTGAGTTAGCGAACTGGTAGGTTGTTAGCTTCTTCCCTCTTCTAGAAATTGATGGTATTGAAACTGTCAGGGGGCATCTGTACAAGATGGAACAGCCTGGGACTCTGAGCCATTCCTTAATGTACCTGCATCTAATTTAGTCTTGAGCCAAAAAACAAGACATTTGTGCTACCTACTTACTGAAAGGTAAGAGTTATTCATAACAACAGTTGACTAGCCTGCTGTATGGCTATATACAGTGGCAGCCCGTCTCAGTACGCATAAGGTACCTACAGCTTCAAGTGCACTGCCAATCACCTTTCATTATCACCAATATCCCCACCCAATATTTTAGTGAAAACGTCCTCACCGTTAAATATTTTCTAGCATTCTAGCTTGCGAAATTTTATTCTGTTGATGAAATCCCGTGAAGCTACACTCTTAACACATGAGTTGTCCAAGGATGTTTGGAGGTAGAAGAAGCCTCTAGGAGTAACTGCAGAAAGCAAATTAGTTATTTTCATTAACTTTGCCCCAGAGTCATCAATAGAGCGAATTAGATTATTGCTCAATGTGATGGTAAATGGAGCCGATTTCATTATTTTAAGTGGTACTTAAAATGATTTTTTTCAGGTCTTCAATTGTTTGTTATCCTAAGTCAATGGACGAAACATAGGCTGATCCCTTTGTTCTGCGAACTCTTTCAAAGACGCGGGGTAGGGAATCGGCCTTAAAATGTATGGTCCCTGAGCTGTAACTGAACTTTTCAGTGCCTAACTAAACATTAATTTAACCATTAGATAAACACACCAGCATTCACCCTGCTAGCTAAAGTGTAATGTATAATCATGCTTTTATCTGTTTTTTTAAAACAACCCATTATTAAAAATGATAATTAGGTTCAGAATGTTACTGATAGATTGCTTTTTCTCTTGGGACACCTGATATTTCACAGAGAAGGGTGTGAGCTTTCCTTCACTCCCAGATGAAGTAAGCTTGCAGGTGACCCCACAGAGGACAGAAATGAAACCCTTTGCCTTCCCGTTCAGACTGTGCTCTAGTAGGCTATCCATGGGATTCAATTGTAAGAAGCATTGTGAGTGAAACTCCTAAGATACAGCTTGTGACAGCTGCCTAGAAAGGGTGTTTTTAACATCTAAGCACACACTTCAGCGAGTCTACTAATGTATCAGATTGCAGACCGTTTTGAAGTGGCAACTTGTCTGAATTAATAGCATGTGAAAATGGAAATTTTTATATTTCCCACATGAAATAGGTTCATTGCTAGAACCATGTAAATACATAGATTTGCATCATGGCAAGCATGAATATATCCAAGCAAATATGACAGTATTTGTTGCCATTTACCCGACTGCTAGTGTGTACCAGAAATTATGCTAAATGCTTTCTATGAATAATTTTAGTGCTCACAGTTGAATTCCTACCCTACCTGAGTAAATAGGGTCTCTAAAAAAAATTAATTTCTTGCCAGGCGGTGGTGGCACACACCTTTAATCCCAACACTTGGGAGGCAGAGGCAGGTGGATCTCTTTGAGTTCAAGGTCAGCCTGGTCTACAAGAGTTAGTTTCAGGATAGAATTCAAAGCTATAGAGAAACCCTGTCTCAAAAAAATTAATTTCTCAAGGTTATTTATAGGGCAAAGCTAAAGTCTGTTTTGATTGATTGGTTGCCTCCGTCTCTCTCTACCTCCCTCTTTTTTTTTTTTTAGACAGTGCCTCATTTTTCAAACACAAACCATAAAACAGGATAACCTTGAACTTCTGTTCTTCCTGTCTTCAGAGTTCTGTGATTATAGGCAGGCACCACTAGGCCAATTTTATGTGGTGCTGGGTTTGAACCTCACTCACTAAAATATATCCTTAGACCCAGAACTTAAGTTTCTGGAATACTTTCTAAACTACTGCATTTTTCACATAAATGCATTGGTTTGCCAAGTGTTTGATATGATTTTATTATAAACTGCACATAGGGTATTTATTGATGTAGAATATAAGTGGTATTTTTTGAACATACTGGTGCTATCTCTGACCAAAAGAAGAAGGAAATACCATGATCATTACAGTTATTTCAGGAAATGGATGTTGTATATGTTTCTGGGAAGATTACCATTAAACTGCTGCAAGAAACAGTAAGCATTCCTTGTCAGAAAAAATTCCAACATGTGTTCTCTGTGGTGGGGAACATGCTGACTCAGGCTGCTACTAACATCCATACGCTCTACCCTTCCCCGTTCACAGCACCTGGCATAGGGAGGCTTAGGGACGCACCTGTTCACCATCCAACATCAAACACATGAGTCTTCATGGTGTAAAACAATTCTAGTAGCTTTTTTTCATCATGGAAGCTACATGAGGCTTCTAGACAACTCATTAGCTTTCCTAATGCAGGCATGACTATTTGCGATGTTGCAGTCATACTATGATTGTTAAGATCAAAGACAGCTGCAAGTTCAGGATGAGTGAAGGGGTGTAGACAAGAACAACTCACAAGCTGCCTGGTAGAATAAGTGAACCTTTCTTAGTTCCAGGTAGTTAGTAAATCAGACAAAAAAAAATAGTTAAAACCAAATTCCCTTAACTATGTAGACACTGTACATACATAGAGTTACTCTGGAGATATATAGACTATCCAGACATGCATGAACATATCTGCAATTGTGTAATGCAATACATTTTATGAGATAAAATTTTATTCTTTTAGTATTTCAAGGAAAAAAATTACAAAGTCGTTTAAGATTGTTTTCCTATGATTATTTTAGAAGATACCAATTAATAGCAGAAGCCTGAATTCCTTCCAATTTTTTAGAGATCTCTAAATATGGTGTGTGTGTGTGTGAGAGAGAGAGAGAGAGAGAGAGAGACAGAGACAGAGAGACAGAGAGAGAGAGAGAGACAGAGAGAGAGAGACAGAGAACAGATTTGGGGCTAGTCTCTCAAGTAAGGTTCCATTTTGCTGGGTGACATTCACACCAATGCAGTTGGTTTTTTTGTACCCTCCCTCTGTATTCAGCTTGCTGTCCTCGGTCTAGGAGGCCAGGCAGCGTTAGGGACGAAATAGTGCCTACATAGTCAGGAAAAGAGAAAGGGCTGTTTTAACGAAACAGTGAATAAAATCTGGATACAGGAAGAAAAAAAGAACCAAAAACATGTAATATTAAACTAGTCCAGTGAACTTTTCCAGAAGGAACAGAGTGGATCGTTGGAAGAACAAATTTTTCTCCAGTCCCTTGACACAAGGGCTTCTAATAGCTGGGCTCCAGTGATGTGATAACAAACTTATTATAGTTTAAATTCCGCAAAACAATGCTAGTGTGTGATACAGTCAGCTCTCTTTCCCTAACATTCAAAGAAAGACATTTGACTTCAGATGGCCTCCAAAATGTTTGTTTACAAACATAAAATAAACTTCTTCCAGGTCCATGCAGAGGTGCAGCATCCTCTGGAACCCTGTGAGTCTGCTGTTCCAGGTACATGCAGAGGTGCTGCTTTTTCTGGAACCCTGTGTGTTTTCTGTCACACTAAAGGTTGCTGCCCAACCAGAATGGCAGCTGGTAACCATGCAAAAAGGTTTTCCACTTTCGAGTAAACAGGATTATTTTAATCCATGTACAAAATGGGATAAGGTAATTTCATTAACATCTAAGTATTCCTTGGCCACTGAAAGTAATGGATGAAAGGCTTCTTACCCAGGGTTTAACACAAAAAATGTTGCTGCCAGATTAAATCTCCCTAAAGGAGCAATAAGAAAATATATGTATCTAATCCACTTATCCGAGGAAAAAATGGCCTGGGGCAGTAATGTTATTTTCTATTAAGGTAATCTTGAATGTAGATGGAAACCAGTTAGACAGTAATTTAATATAATGGCAACACAGGACTCAGAAATGGAAAAAAAATTTATTCCCATACTGAAGAGCAGTTAAATGGTACCGTAAATTTGTATTTGAGCTGAAAAATTATTTCCAAGGCATACAATACAGTGATTTCATAAATGATACTTTACAGGTTATTGAGAAGTACTTTCCAATCCAAGCGTGAAGGACATGGTGCTTCAGTAATTATAAAATTGTATAAAAAACCTCATCTTCATTTCTATAATTATGTTATAAAGTTAAAAGATAATGTAAATTTAAGAAAAAATGTAGTTTTTCCACACTGACATAGCATAATAAGGAACATTTTAGATTCTAGGATGGAACATTTTTATGTAGACATTTTATATATTTAATTTTTATATTTTTACATATTTATCCTTTATCTTCTTAAAATTGAAAGTTTATCCTCACAAGTTCGATGCTTAAAAACATTTCATATATCCATTTTCAAATCTTTTATTTCTTATTAAGATTTCATACATGTGTGTAATGATTTCAATCAGCTTCATCCCCCATTCTCTCCCCTCCAATCTCTCTCCTCTTCCTACTTCCAATTTCATGCGTTCTTTTTTTTTTTTTTTTTTTTTTTGGTTAAATCTACAGAGTCTACTCTTGTTGAAGTTAATTTTAGAGATCCTCCTATCTTTTCAAGGAGCTCCACAGTCTAGACAGAAGCTGCTCTGGTCTAAAGTAGCACTTCCCCTGCCCTGTGCCCTGCTTTCAGCTCAATGTGGAAGGATCCAGAAGCAACAATAGCAGCAAGGATTTAGGGGTAAAGTGAATAAGAACCTGGTCAAATTCTAGCTCAAAGAGCATCCTGCAGGTATTGGGAATAATCCAACTGCCCCTGTTTATTGTCTTGAGGCAAGTCATTCTTCTGTGTGTTGCAGGCTACTCCCACCTTAAGGTCATTCATAATTCTAATATACATTTTAGTAATAACTTTATACAACAAAAAGAAGAAAATAAGAATCTAAGTCAAACAATCGGGAAGTTTTTGCTCTTCCTTGTTGTATTACACCTGCCTCAGTGAGTGAAATTCACTAGCATGAGATAAGATTACTTTTTTGTATGTACCTTGGTGTTTGGGTTCAGTATTGAATCTTACTATCATCTTTTAAAAAAACAATTTATATTTACAACTATAAAGCCATAATTTATGGTCAATTGAATGATATTAACACATAGTTTGTAAAATAAAATTAAAACATGCACCAGCTTGCTTGACATATGATCTGTCAGACATATGATCTGTGACCCCTCTGCCTGTTCAGTGACAGTTTTCGTCCAAATTTGAAGACAAGACAGTTTCATCAACACATTAACAGGAAACTCCAGATTTAGGATATTTTGAAACTGACAAAAGCTGGTGTATGCTAAAGCTTCACAAACAGGTCATGTTATTATCATTTCATAGCAAGGCAGAAAGTTTCCAAGTTGAGCTGGTGAGATGGCTCAGGGGGTAAAGTGCATACCAACCAAGTCTGTGGACCTGAATGCACTCCTTGGATCCCAGGTAAAGGTGGATGGGGGGAAGGGGTGCCATAAAGTAGTTCTCTGACCTCCACATGCACGCGGTGACACATGCATTCCCATATACACACCCCACACACAATACAACAACAACAGTAATAACAAAATTAAAATTTTGGAATTTAAGCAACACACTCCAGTACTTGGCTTTGAACTGTGTTCTTGCCTTACTGCAAACTTTGTAGTATGATGCTGTCTATGGGCAATGGCTCAACGGTCACATGACCTCCTTTTAATGATGCTTCACCTTACTTCCTCTTCATTTGGGCAGTTCAATATCACTTTTCTACATTTGATTGCTACTATTTTAGTCCGATTATAACCCTGGTAGCCTTCCCTAACATGCTCATTTTTTTACTTGCATAAACTAAATCTATTCCTCCTGTTCTCCTAAAATGGCTTCTTCCGCTTAATGTTCTAACAAGAGCTGCATCAGCCATGAAAATAAAACATGACAGCATTTTCTCTAATGGAACTCATAGCGACCTTCCAGATGATTGAACATAGAGATGGGCAGAGTGGTAAATGCCCCATCATCATCTAACTAAATCTGGTAGTTAAAAACTGCTTAAAAATATTCTTCATCCAAGACTTAAAGAAACGGTTGGCCAAGAAATCAAGCTGAGAGTACCGGTATTTGCATTTTTGTTTTATGAGTGGCATCACTGAAATGACTTTATTCTCTGAGTACTTCATCTGAATGGAGCACACTGCCTGGGGGAGTAAACATGGATGACAGCAGAGGAGAGCTCTTCCATCTGCCGTATGTATGATGGAATCCCCATGCTATATGTAGCACACATTTTATATGCCTACAAGTATAAGATAATGCTGTTATTTGTATTTCTTATCCCTCCAACTCAGCCCTTTAGATCTGACTTCTAACTTCCCTTACTGTGAAGGTACCCCTGTTTGAAAGCAGAGTCTGCAGAAGTAACCAAGTTCAAATAAGGTAAGCAGGGTCGCATGGCAGCATCTTACAGAAAGAGAAAACTCAGAGACAGACATTCATAAGAGAATGGTGCATAACAGTAAAGGGGGAGATCAGATGCCACACTACAAGCCAAAGAATATCAAGATTGCAAAAGAAAGAAAGAGAGAGAGAGAGAGAGAAAGAAAGGAAGGAAGGAAGGAAGGAAGGAAGGAAGGAAGAAAGAAAGAAAGAAAGAAAGAAAGAAAGAAAGAGAAAGAAAGAAAGAAATAAAGAAAGAAAAGCAAGGCTAAAAGGCCCTGGAATGGATTCTAGGTTAGAGCACTCAGAAAGATGATGCTGATACCATGACTCTAGGTCTGAGTAGTGTCGTGAGAAGTATGAGTTGATAAAGTTTTCCTCCTGAGTCACCCAAGTGCTGCATTCACCACAGCAGCTAAAAGAAACCGTACAGATGTTAGACGTGAGCACTGTTGGGCAATCAAGTGAAATTCTACGATTTGGAATAGAGAAATACAAGATAAGTTTCTGAACAATTTTGAAGAAAATGCAAAATGTAGCCATCATATAAAAGAAAGGTCTATCGTATAATCCTGGCCCCAATTGGATAAGGTGGCTCCGAAACTACAGAATAATACTCCCACCATGAGAGCCTCCAAGGCAAAAAATTGGATATTTCCATCCACAAACATTCCTTTAGAAAGTCCCAAGACCATCAGATGGTGCCTGTACTGTTTAGAATGGAGCCTTTTTCTGCTAGTCAGCTGAATGGGGTGGGGAGGGGGGCGAGGCAGGAGGGTTGGCCTGTAATGAAATAAACAATGAGAAAAGTTAAAAAAAAAAAAGATTTATTTTCCTTTCATGCAGTACTAATTTCAGCACATCTTATCTTTACAGGGAAAGAGGTTTCCTTTGTGCTGGATATAAACACACACATTTGAGCTCTGAATCGCTTAAGGTTTCTTGACAGCATAAACTTCAGTGAACTATATGTTCCACCGAGGCATGAATACACCCACAGCAGATAGTAAAGACAAAACGATGGTCTGCAAATGGAGAATGGTCTCATTGTCTGCAACAGCATTCTCTGATTGCATTGGAGTCCCTGGGGAATTCACTGCTGGAGACAAGCCCCACCCCCTCAAAGGGCTCCTGTGCTCACTCATGACCGTCTTTGCACTGCCAGGGAGTCCACTTGCTCTACTCAGCTACAGACCAACACAGAAGCTCAACCAGGTAAATCTTTTTCTTTTGCTCATTTCAAACAAAAGTGTGCACAGCAGATTACCAAGTGAGAAGTTTACGTGTTGAAATATTTCCGAAATAATACTCAAAATAGTTGACTCAAGAAAATAAATTCTGCAGGTAGGGAAATATATATGAACAAAATGTGTACAAACATATGCAATTGATATATTCTGTGTCGTCACTATCTGGCATTGGCTGAAGCTGTATTTATCTCAAACTTGGAATGCTTTCACAAGGAGAAGGGACATTTTGACTATCAACATGGCTTGATGCTCTTTGATAAATAGTTTGAGAAGATGATGTCTGCTGTATAGTTCACCCTGAAAATATTTATTTGGTTTAAATTATGATGATGTTTGGATTTTGCATTTTGTTTTTTTTAATTCCATAGCCATTATGTTGTTGGAGCATTTGACTCCGGACCTATTGAGACTCATTCTCTTGTGAAGTAAACTTTATATAAGCTGGTAGTTACATTGATTTGAAAAGGTAATTTTATATTCTTCTTCTTGTCATAACGTTTTCATAGCATTTGTTCATCTTTACCAATAAATTGTTTATCTCCTCTGACAACTAAAAAGCATTCCAAATAGACTTACAGAATTCCAGGTTAGCTTTCTTAAAACTCAAAACTGCTTAGTCAAGAGTAGAGATAAAATGACTGGTTGCCTTGCAGGCTGCTTGCTAATTGGATGAACGGAAAGCATGCTTTTCCTTACACCAACCTATGACACTAATGGGTAAGCTGATTTTTGCCTCCCTAAAGTAATTGTACAGACCAATTTAAAATCACTTGCATTTACTTGGTTAGCTGTTCTCAAACAGGGCAAAGGTCTTGAACATTTATACTAGGGAGATTTAAAATGTCAGCCTGATGAAGAGAGCAAGGACCCTTCAGAATAACTAATTAAAATTTGCTCTGTCTTCCTTTATGTATAATGAATACCTTATCTATTGGGGTTTGCAAGGAAGACAATGCTACAGCAAGTTAATCTTTATGGTGTTCCATCTCTGCTCTTCATCTGCCTCCCTTCTGTTTCAACATTCTAAACAGAGTGTTAAAATACAAACAGTGAGTTTTGCTAATCAGGCTGTTTAACTATTGGTGTGTAGAAAAGATAATATTAGTACAAATTATCCAATGCCCTAATTATTAAAGTATTGCATCTTGATGCAATGACTTTTCCTCTATTTCTATATCTGTAGCCTATAGGAGATGTTAAAGAAAATATTAAAGTATGAAGTTAGTGGTAATCTTTAATTAAAATAGCCAAATCTGTAAATTGTGTATATAAAGTGCAATTTCAATAGTTCAGAGCTTGCAATGAATGAATATGTTCACATGATGAGCAATATGTATATATTTCTATATATATACATATTATATATATTCCAATATATATACATATATATATAATTCCTAGTGGAGAAATGATTGGTGCCTAACATGAATGAACATTGATATCACTATGCGAATAAATGAATGTTGTCTGATATCACTAAATAAATGAATGCTTCCATAGAAAATGGTGGCAATGAAGCCTAATCTCCTAACTCTTCATTGAGACAATAATGGCAGTATTTCCATTGGCAAGGAAAATACATAGCTACAAATATTATTTAGCATGCCTTTTATTTTTATCAGAAAATATATTCTAGAACTACATCAACAAAACTACCCACCATGTGAACAATTTAACATATTTATTATCCTTAACTAAATTAATAATCCCTTCCCTGCTGTATTAAAAGATGTGTTATCCAATATATTATACAATGTATCTTAAAAATCTTAAGAAATCTTTCTTTCTGGTATGATGCTCTAATCAATTTTTTTAACCTAGCATTATAAGCAATGGGATTATCAATGGGAGAAGGCCTGAGGTGACAAACTGAAAATAATATTATCGGCAGAAACTTTTCTCGGAATGAATTCTTTTAAAAAGAAATTCGAGCATCCTCCCTTTGACACTTTCACAAAATTGTAAGGTGCAAACTCCAAAGTTTATTTTCATCTGGTGACTTGGAAATATATCTTTCTCAATATTATAAGAAAATATTTATTTTATACACATACAGAAATGAAGAGGGCAGGGGTAAGGAAGTGGTAAGAACAGCATTATCATGCAAGATGAAGCCACCTTGTTCCCCAAGCAGCCCCTTCAACTTGTCCTGGTTCACATGTTTCAAAGTAATTCTGGACACCGTGTCTTATTATTGATGAGTGTTGAAGCATAATTTTCTAGCAATTCAACTGTTGCCTTTGTCATGCTGCAGTGTGGAACAGCAGTTTGTCAAACGCCTGCCTTGATCTTGTCAAGTTCGGCATAGGAAGGACATTTACGTTCTCCTGCTACGTCATATCCTTCTAAACCGTCATTGAAATCAGAATCAGAAAAGAGTTCTCAGTTACCTCATCAGACCCATCTGGTGATTCATTCCATTTTAAGTCTTGTTATCTCTTCTTACCTACATTTTGTTGGGTGGAGAACTGAAAAGCAGGCTTTTTGTTTTAGAAGTTTCATATCTAAAGGTTGACGGTTGTGGTACTGTGATACATTTTAACACTTTCTTCTGGATTCTTTTACCTTTCTGTAAATTGTGGTTCAGGACTGGAATTACTCGAACTCAGATTGCATTTTTGACATTAAACTTTGCCCCATGCTTTCCTCTTCTGCCTTGAAGAGCCACCGATTTGGGGTAAAACAAATTTGCTTACATGAAAGAGATTCTTAATTACAGGGGATTTGAAAGACACCAAAGCAAAAGGAAAGCAAATAATTTTTAGTAGAAAGCAAACGTGTAAAGGAATAAGATATCTTATATTGCTCCTTTAACTTATATCAGCTAGATCTATCCTTCCGGTTTGGGCTAAAAGAATGACTGCTGAGCATCTGCTAGGAATTGATGGGAAACGTAAATTTTTGTGTTGTCAAGCTCACTGAGAAACATCAGTCTCATCTCACATACTAGAATTCAAAAGACATGGATAGCTATTTCCTCCAGTAGTGTGTTTACTACAGAGTCCACTGAGAAATTTTTTTGATACTTTAGGTCTTAGTTCTCACTAGGAATTCTTTAACTGGCTTCTTCTTAAGCTTTCGTTCATTAATATCTATATAATCTGTGCCTTTACGGACTTCACAACTTAACTGAAATGCTATTAATGAAACGGGTGGTCGTTAGAATGCACTTACATCAATACAAATCCATGAGTAAACAGCAGAGTTACCATAATGTGAAGCCCCTCAGAATGGGATTTTTGGTACAACTCCTAGATGTAGAAAACTGCTTTCTGGTTGCACTGGCTGGGTTTTGTGTGTCAGCTTAACACAAGCTAGAGTCCTCAGAGGAAGGAGCCTCAGTTGAGGAAATGGCTCTTTGGGATCCAGCTGTAAGGCCTTTTCTCATTTAGTGATCAATGTGAGAGGGCCCATGGGCCCATGGTGGGTGCTGCCATCCCTGGGCTGCTGGTTCTGAGTTTTATGAAAAGGTAAGCTGAGCAAGCCATGGAAAATAAGCTAGAAAACAGTACCCTCCATTGCCTCCGCATCAGCTCCCGCTGCTGAAATCCTGCCCTATTTGAGTTCCTATCCTGACTTCCTTCAGTGATGAACAGCAATGCTGACATATAAGCCTAACGAACCCTTTCCTCCCCAACTTGCTCTTTGGTCATGGTGTCTCGTCGCAGCAATAGAAACCCTAACTAAGACACTATTCAATTCTAATCAAAGGGGCTATGCCTTCAAAGACACTGCCATTTATGACAGTTTCTCCAAGTAGAGAGAATAAACAGTGTCTTCAATCTCACAATAGTCACGTTTGATAACAGTGATATGATGATGCCTAATATATTCCAGATTATAGATATTACTCAGATACAGGCTTCATAAGTACAAGATTCTCTCTGCTTTTTAAAACCTTTATCTTTTAGAGAAATTCATATGCCAATATTTTATCTATAATACTTCCTCCCTACACTCTCCCTCCTCCAACTCCTCCTGTGTCCCTACTCACCAACCACCCTCCCAACACACACACACACACACACACACACACCATCTCAAATCCATGATCTCTATTATTGTTACACACACACACACACACACACATGCTTACTGAGTCTGTTTAAGGTAGCTCATGTGTATATGCACTTACAGCTGATCACTTGGTTTTGGATGATCTCTCAGGGGCTCATCTTCCTTTCTTAGCAACTAGTTAGTCAATTTCCTGTACCTCTTTATCTAGGAGTGGGCATTGAGATTTCCCCATCCACATCAGCATGTCAACTTCTATCGTCACCGTGAAGATCTTGTTTACGCGTGACCATCTCATTAAGATTTCACGGGTGTAACTCCCTGTTGTAAATAAAAGATGCTAATCTCACAGCAGATGTCCTGCTCCTCTGTCTCCTGCAATCTTGTTGCCTCCCTCTCCACAATGCATCCGAAGATTGCACTGTAGCTGTATCAGTTGTGGACGGGCAGCCCAAAGTCAGTTGTTTGGAGCATTTTGACCAGTTGTCAATTTCTGCTTAGGTCTCCATCTTCTGCAATAGAACTAGGGTTGAAAGTAGGTATCCATTTAACTGTGGATATAAGGATAAGTATTTAGAACACAACTAGGAAATGTACTGGTTTAGAAAAGGGGCAGTAGTGGGTACTCCTCCAGGGTCCATGACCTTGCCAGCTACAGAGAGTTGAGATGAAAGGGTGTGGATTTATGCCCTTCTAGAGAGCAAGCCGGAGTCCAACACAGGTGGTTGCTGGTTACACAGTTATATAAGTGTCACTATTACAATCCTGGATGTGTCTTGACAGGCTGGTCACTGCTGTGGCTCAAAGGCTTTACAGCTGGAGAGAACTTTTAGCTCTCTTTCTCCTTTGGCAGCTTGCAACACTCTGAATGGTATGAGTGTTAGTCCCTAGGTGGGAGACTTCCAGATCAGGTCAGCTCCAGCTTGACTTCTTCAAGTTCTTTGTCCAAAGTAAGTTGTGTCTTCAGCCAGAGTCATACCCTCAAATTCTAGGGAGCAAGCAAGGGCAACCACAATGGCCTGTAGTGTTTTGGAAGTCTCTTGATTCCTCTCATCAATAACTGGTTCCCCCGCCCCAAGGTCCTCTTGGCTCATGAGGAACGGACCACCCTGTTATTTTTAGTAGACATGAAATAATGTTTCTCTGTGGCCTTTTTGTCATTTTCATTATTGTTTATCCCTCTTCCCTCACTCTCCCTCTATGTTGTTTGTCTTTTGGGGTCTGGGTTACCTCATTCAGCTTAATATATTCTATCCCAATCATTACCTACAAATTCCTGATTTGGGTTTTTTTTTTTAATGGAATAGTATATCTGTACCACATATGCACTGTCCATGCATCATCTGAAGGACATCTAGGCTACTTCCATTTCCTAGCTTTTGTGAATAGAGGACCAATAAGAATGGCTGAACAAATGTCCATAGAGTAGGAAGATGAATCCTTTGGGTATATTGCAGGGAGTAGTATAGCTGGTCATATGGTAGATTCATTTTTAGCCTTTTGAGAACTCTTCACAGTGGTTTTGGTAGTAGCTGCACAAGTGTGTGGTCCCATCAATGGTGACTGTATTTTATCAAGAATTATATAAAATGGTCTTCTGAAGAACTGCTTTATCCATTATACTTACAATCAACTTGTAAATTTTTAACAAAAAGAGATGCTTTTCCCTCTGGGATGAGATTTATATATAAATTTGATAGATTTGTTTTCATTACAATTTGCAAATCTCTCAGTGCCTAAATATTTAGTCTATGATACATGATACATATACATATATGAATTGTGATACATATACACATATGAATGTGTGTATCTGTGTGTGTGTGTGTGTAATTAAATCCTTGTGAATGTCTCCAAAAGACAGTCTATAGTTATCTGGATGAATGACTTCAATAACTTCCATAGTTCATTCCAATATACTGTACATTCTTGGTGCTTACAAAAGTCATCCTTAGATTTATGAAAAAAAAGTTATAAAGAAAATTATAAATATTTTCATCATTTGGAATATTTTGAATAGTACTACTAAAAGTATAGAAGGAAACGTGATTTCGAAAAGAAATTCTTAACCAACTGTATCACATGGACACTGGTTTAGCAGTTATTTTTCCTGTGTTTAAATAACTTTTATCACAATTCTGGAACATACTCATTTTCTCTGAGTACAATGAATTGTTGATGTAAGTTTAATATAATCATATGTACAATTTTTAATATTTCCTGCAACTGGAAAGATATCTTTCTGTTTCTGATAAATGTTTTGTTTTATTTTACCTTAATGGCACATAGCATGATATTTATATTGTCTGTGTTCCTATAGAAGCAAACTTTTGAAAATCAGTATCTTTGTTTTCTAATTCAGAATTTTCAGGTTTTTCTTGGTTAATTTACTTTAGCTACTTCTTCCTTATTTCTGATAGTTAACTTAAGATTTTAGTAACATTTTACCTAATACATTCAGTTGGAGAAACAAGTAAGAGTACAGTTTTTTTCTCAGTAATTAAATCTATAGAATATTTTTAAATTTATTTAACATAATTTCACAGTTCTTGTTCAAACTAATGAAGTGTTTTAAAATTATAATGTTGCCAAGATCAAAAGAGAACAAAAATATACTTTTTTTCCAAACTTTATCTGATTGATGTAATGATATATACTAAGAAAGAATTATGTATCATGTTTTGAGGCTTCTAAAAGCATGTGATTTTCCAATATCATATAGTCCGTTTGGATATGCATACAGAAAAGAAACATTAAATAGATCCTAAAGAGTGTATATACAGATATATATATGTAAATATATACACATGCATACACATATATAATAATTTTAAAAGAAATCATGAATTTGGGAGGATGGAAAGAGTTGAAGAGGCAGAAGCGATGTAGATTCAGAATTTATGTATGAAGCCCTCAAAAAAATTAAAATTAAAGAGAATGCATCTAACAAATGTTATTGAAGCAAATGTTTGAAAGTAACAAATGCATTGCTAAGTTTTACCATGAGTGATTTAAGGATAAGTAACATATGGAAATGTACTTTGTTGATCAATCTATAGTTTGAAGTTAAACAAGGGGAATGATTTTATAATTTTTTGTTTCGGCATTCATAAACATAACAAATGATGAAACTATTAGGTTGCTCCAAAGGGACACTGGGAATCATTTGTCAGACACCCCTGTATCTTATTCCTGTATCCAGGAAACTCTTCAAAGGAAATTTCTGTTGGCTTGGGTAATTGTCCACAGCCTGAACTTTGGTCTAAGTGGTCCCTACAGAGATGGGCGGGATCAACAATGTGTCCTCAGCTCAGCCTGCTCCACACATGGCTGCCCTGGACCCAAGCTCTAATTTGTAGAACATGCTTCACACAGGTCTTTCACAGCCAAGAAAATGGGAGGGATGAAAATACAGTCTCATTTTACTTTTAAATAATTATGAGTTACTTTATATCTCACATTTTTATATTCTAATTAAACACAAATTTCTGAGCTAATCATTTGTTTAAAATTCTACATTATTTTTTGGTTAAGAAATTCTCTGGAAATTTATTTAGAAAAAATGGAAGATCAATAGTGGCAGAATAAAAGTTACAATTAGACCCTTAATACTTTATTTTCAATGTATAAAATTATTTGTTTATTAATAATACTTTCATGTCTGCATTCCATAACAAGACGACCAAATTTAGCTGTCTCCTGCATCTCTTATTTTATATATGATACAACAATTCAAAACAAAAATAGATAAGAATGTGTCTACAAGTTTTTTTTCTCAGTTTCCTGCAGGAATTGTATTTTATATGGAACCCAGAAGAAGAGTGAGATGCTAAATTTGAATTAATTTTTTTTAAAAAAATCTTCCTTCACCATGTGTTCACTCTATCATGTTAGCTTGTGTTGTTGCCTGGTTAACACTTTACCCATTTGCACAACCTGTTATTCTATACAAACATTCATTATTCACTATTTATACATGTGCACATGACACTTGTCACAATGTGAAATACTGCTACATACAACATATTATATACACATATGTATCTACAATAATACATGTTTATTTTAATAGGATTTAAAAAGCTAAAGTATGTTAAATTGATGTCCTGAGAGATACAGCTCAAGAAATACAGTGGTGACTCACCCATGTATTTCACATGGTGCTACAACTCACTAGGATGGCCAAAACAGGGATCTACAGAAAGACTAGATGGTTTACAATTATTAATGGAAGGAGCTAGACAGAGTATTTCTTCTGAAAACACTTTCTTGTAATATCACCTTGCTCGTAATATTGTCTAATATCACCTATGCTAAAAACTTGAACTACAGTCTGAAAATATATCCATCTTTCATTTACTTCTTTTCAAAGTTAAATGTCAGTGATCTCTATTAGAATGTTAAAATCGTAGCAATATTTTAAATGAGAACTTTTGTTTCCAATAGTACAAATGCTACAACTATAACCACAAAGCCAGTGGAAGTCCAGAGGGACATATAAAGATATGCACACACTCCAAACTTCCCTTGTCCTTCACAGAAGACTTTTATGGAGCACAAGATGGCTAAATAGCTCCATTTTTTTTCCAAACAATTTAACATTAGAAAAGAGGAAACTGTATATCTACATCACAAGGCTTATAATCTCAGTTCTTAAAGTATATTGTGACCCAAACCCCATGGTCACTTAACACTATAGGATGATGTTTATGACTATAAAGAAATATCTGCTCACAGTATTTACATAGCTGTGACTTTGGCTGTGACAGTACATTCGCTAGAAAACAAGGTTGAGCTTCAATTTCTGAGCTTAACTATGATTTGTGAGGATGTGATAGATGATTGTATTTAATTGTAGGATGCTGTTACTTTGGTAGGAGCCTGAAGGTATCTAGGCAGTTTAATAGTAAGGGAAACTCCACATCAATACCAGCAAGCACTTCTGTTTTCTGTCTCCTTTTTAAGCATGTGTGTTCTCATTCAGGCCCAAGAGCTCCAGAATCTCAGCTGCTCCTCTGCTACCGGTATCTTGACACTGACAGTGTTATTTGCCTTTACAGTGGTCCCTGGGACTCTAAGTTAAAGTGGTTGAACAGAACTGGAACATTTGCACAGGCTGCCTATGGCAGAAATGAAAGCCACTTGAGGGCTGAGTGAGGAGGATAAGCATGAGCCCTTAAGAGATGTGCCAGGGGTGGCCCTCTTTCCTCAACTATACCCAACATCATCTCCCTGCCAATTTAAGAAGGTAGAATAGTAATGTAGTTCAGAAGCACCTTTGAGAGGTCCTGTTTTCTCTTCTATGTAAAAGAACAACTTTTGGACTTGATATAACCACCTAAAAGTTGCATAAACATAAGCTCTACTGAAACATACTTGGTATTTGTTTTCTGTCACTGGTATCATTGTCGTCTAACTTTGGCCATGAAGTCCAAGGTAGACCATCGATTGTACATACGTTAAAGACATTTAATTCAGGGAATTATTTGTCTTTCCCTAACAAAGAAGTTGAAGGTATGTATGAATGTAGAGATGGCATGAAAGATTCATATCTTTATTTATTTTTATTTCTAGATATATTTAGCAATACGAATTCCATTCTGTTAATGTGATCTTAGATTTCCTTCTCGACTTACTGTAAGCACAGTCTTTAAGTTGACTTAACATTTATGAGTCTAAACAAACAAACACAAAATACCGACTGTTGATCTAGTTGAAGATCTTTAAGACACAGCAATGCAGTAAAACACAGACAAATTTTGGCACTGTGTTCATGATACATATTTTCACAATTAGTAATCTCTGTATTTAAGGGTATGTTTATGTTTAAATATGTATCACCAGTGGTTACCAGTGTATCTCTGACCCAGATTTCTTCAACTAAACAACAACACTGTTCAACCCACTCTGTGTATGCATCTCACATTCTTTCTATCAAGTGCTTTTTTAATGCTTGTAAAAATATTTCAATTTTGTCATAAAAGATAAATTTTAGTATTTATTTGATAACCACCTCATGTATGGACAGTCTTTTCAGAAAGACAAGAATGGAGCATTGGGGAAAATTTCTTCTTATCCAAAATTCTGAACGGAAAAACATCTTTAGAACTATGGAAAGCTGTTATTTCTATATGATTTCCTATGTTTTCCATACTACAGAAACGCTTTCATCATTGATGTTGTTATGATGGTTCATATACATCCATAAAATGAACATTGTATCAGAAATGTCAGGGGAATGTCACCTGACATTCCCAACACTGCTGTCTTTGAGAAAGAATACCCTTGTGATTTTACTAAGAAACAAATATCAGCTTCTAAATGTGCCTTTGTTTGGGGAAGAGAGGCAAGGAACACCCAGTATGTTTTTCTTGGTGACCTTAATGCTCATGATTGTGACTGGACAATAATGAACACAACCTCCCAAGCACTGATAAATCATTCCATGTAGATGACCCGGCTATGAACAGGAGGGCAGTATCGGAAATCCAAACAGTCCATTTTTCTCCACATGGGGAGAAGGGTCTATGTGAAAAGCTCACAATGAGGCCAGCAATATGATTCAGTGGGCGAGGCCACTTGAGACCAGCCCGACCACCTGGGTTTGGTTCCTGGAAGAGAAGTCAGTGTCACACGTTATCCTCTGATCTCATGAACAACAAGGCACATGTGCACACATATATGTACATACACACACGTGCACAAGAATATTTTAAGATATAAATAAATCCACAAAAAGTTAGGGACTAAGGATTGAGTCTCAATCAATAGATTTGAGAGGAATTTCTGTATCAGTCAATACTAATTGAAACGAATGATAAAACGGTTACCTTCCATATGTTTTACATGAAATTTCAGAAGGAACACAATTTAAAATAAGAGGACGGCGTCTACATTTCTTGAAAGCCCTTTGCAACAAGCTCCATGTCGCCGTAGTGAATATTGAAGGTGCTTGGAATGCTGACTTGAAAAGACCGTAAGTGGAGACATAAAGCCAAGGGGTCTAGAAGGAAAGAAAGTGTCATGAATGCCACAAGGACATAAGGGAAGATTTGCGCAGGAAACTGAAGAACTGAAGCAAAGCAGAGCAGGAAAAGAAGAGGGAAAACAATGGGAAGAACAAGAGGAAGTGTGGAGACGAGGAAATGCCATGAACTAGGAATGAAACAGCCCTTTAGAATTCAATCACAGCAACGGTCATGAAAATAACAATACAAAGAGGCCTGCATTTCACAGTTCATTGCGGTTGGTTTCTGTTGTTTCCATCTGGTTGTATTAGGGCTGAGTTTCCTGTTTACTTTTATTCAGATTTTATCGTTGTTATATGTTGAGATTATCTCCACAACAGTACATCCTCTCAATTTTTCAGTCTTTGTCACGATGTTCTAGTTTTATCCCAGTTTGCACCTATAGCATTGTGACAATGGTCACATGAAGGATGTCTTTGTCACCCACAGCCATCACTGAAGAGCCTACAGATTTAATTTTCTAGCTACTTTTACATGTGTACAAAGAAAATTCTAAAATAAGAAAACAAAACAGTACAATGCCTGTATATGTATGTGCAATACTATATAAATACACACATACACATATAGCCATTTAGTGTATAGAATTGCTTCAATCAGTGACAGACTTATAGAAACAATGCTGACCTCATAAGTGTATCACATCTAGTCACATCATAACCATCTTAGCTTGTGTTATCACAAGATTTGTTGTTTACACAAAAAATCAATGGCACATTTATTAGGGCTTATACCAATAATACACACACACCCCCACACACACTTGAATTTTAAGAATGTGTTGGGCTTATTTTAAACTTCAGGAAGCTTTCCATAGTATTTTCAAACAAAGATACCCACTGTCGCAATTTGAAAAGAATATATCTACACAAATCAGAAAACCATATGCTACATAAACATCAGTATCTGTACCCTCCCACTCAGCCCCCCAAAAAACCACTATACATACAATTTTGAAATTTTGAGTATAAGGAATTATTTCTTTTTAATTTTAGAAATATTTCTTTGGACTACTCATATTTTAATAGTCTTTAAGTTTTAAATAGACATATAGTATCTGTAAGAGAAAAGGAGATAATCAGTTTCACTAATGCATGAAAAGCTTCTTAGCCTGTGAGAACGCAAACTGTTCCACATAATACAAGATCGAGCAGGAGCAGAAATCACAAGATAAAAAATGCGTACGTAGCCAACCAACATGAAACTGTCTTCAGGGTAACAAAAATTAAAATAAATGCATGTTAAAAAATATTTTTACAATATAATTTTCAATGCAATACAGCTTCTGGTGGATCCTTCAGAAAAGCAACATTTCAACTCAAGTGAGCTTCCATATGAATGTCTCCAGGAGAGAACTTGCAATCTCCCACACAGTGCCAGTATCAAAGCTGCCAGAAATTTTCTCCTGAAAAAAAAAATGGGGCTATGGTGTCCTTTGCTATTGCAGTACTAAATAGATAGATGTTCAGTCCTTGCAAACAGTCTTGGATTTGGTTATGGTTTTTGCTGCTTAGTTTAATTAGCATCTTAAAAATAATATATACACGTCTCCACTTTATTATTATAATCCAAGCATGCATAACCTTGCCTGGGCTAAGAATAGTTAAGTTTTATAAACTGCCAACAGGCAGTTGTTTAGACAGATGAAGGATAGCCTAATGAAGAATATAGATCATGTGGTTAAAACACAAAGACTTGGCGAGAGCTGGCTCTGGTATTTGACTTCTCACTGTGCGCTAGCAAGCCATAATTGCTATCAGATTGTTTTCTGTTGGATGGATATGGTCCAGAACTGTGAAAAACAGCTTTACTTACAGGAATGTGAGGGCAATCTGACTCTGTCTGTCACCCACTCAACTGCTCTGGGACAGTCTAGCTGGTTAGGCAGGCGAACCTATCCTTCCTCAAGTGCACTCAAAAGCCATGGACTTCCTCGCGAAACAAAGGAAGTTCTCTTAATGTAGAGCCAAAGAGTAGCCATGACCTCTCCCAGCCCCCACACCCCTCCTTGTCTAATAAACATCACTTAACCATGAGTCCCAGATCTCTATCTCTAGTCTCTGTGAAAACAGCTGCTGAGATCAAGTTAGCAGTAAATTCTGAATTGTCTTAAATTGAGCCAAAAGTTCAATGTAAATGATATCAAGATTTTTATGGGAACTTTTGCTCGATGCCCTTTCTGTCATTTTTATGGAATGCACTTTAATTTAATTGCTGTGTTATCTAGTACACTTAAAGATTTTAATGTGCCATATTCTCCAGCTTTGTCCATTACAATGGAATGAATTTATATATAGTAGTCACATGTTGGAGAGACATAGCCCGCCTATTTCTCCACTGAATCTGGGGCTTTCATTTTTCCCATCCTTCTGTTTCTGTCGCTTGCAGCTAAAATGGGCCAAAAGATGTACCACAATGACACCCACAAAATTCTAAACAATACATTCTTCCTTATTCTCCAAGCCTTGCCAGGACTATATGCTGGTTGCCCCGCCCAGCAGCTCATGCTTCTCAGCAATTTTTCCTTTCTCGCCACCTTGCCACAAAGTTTATTCATTTTGTTTCTGCCATTTCTGCCAGTCTCTTCTTCCTGCTCATCAATCTTCTTTGCCATGGTCTACTTTTAGTCTTTCCCATTCAGTCCTTAGGCTGGAATGTCGAGGCCATTCAGATTACCCTTGCATTTAGGAGAACTTAGGGTTTGGGCCAAAGATAGGGTTTAAAGTCAGAGCTCTTAAGCCCCATGGAAAAGCAAGGTAAGGATCCGAGGACCTAGCTCAGGTACAGATGCTTCTTTAGCAAGCTCAAGACCCTTGATTGAATCCCTAAAGCACAGAGAGAAGGGAGATCTGTGTTATGGGGATCAAGGATTTGAGACTTGCTATACAATAGAGGCAACGTTATTAAAGAAGGATGCATTGATACAAGAACATGTCAATAGAGCGGAAGAGGGAGAACGTGAAAGCAGTAACTGGGCTTGACCCAAGTGTCTCTCCGCAGCAGATTCAGTGGGGAAAAGCAAAGTGGAGGAGGACCCTTAGAGAAACACTGATAGAAGCTTCAAACAATGTGACAAATTTGGTGGTCTAAGTGTTCTAACAATTTAAAGTTTTTATTCTTTCTTTCCAGATAAACAAGACCAACTGATTAAAGAGTTGGCAGCCCAATTGAAAATGTAAAATAAATGTCACATCACTCTTCAAAGTCCAACTTTATTTGTGCTGTTCAAATGTTTGCTTTTATTTTTGAAAACACACGACGCTTGGTGTTCTATAAATTTCTCCAAATAAACAGAAAACCATACATGCATGCATGTCTTTCCCACATTTATCATTTTGTTCAGCTGAGGCTTGTTTGGAAAATGTCTGTGATATCCAAAAACAAAAGTTCCAGATGGAGGAGGTGGAAATAGACGCACATGCCAGCTGTTTTCAATCTCTGTGTTTTGCCTGTAGTTACAATGGAAGCACACCCTTTAAAAGGTGAAATCCTCACTTGCTTCAGATGTGTGGGACTGTCAGAGTGATTGCTCACAAACTTCTGTCTCTTCTAATAGAAGTTGCAGCTATATTTACAAATGTGTGGTGTAGTCAGGTGACTACCTGCTGGTTTTGTGAATGTGTATATATGCATATGTGTGTGTGTCTTTTTCTTTTGGGCCACCAACCAGCACTCAAATCATGACACACACACACACACACACTTATTATTAGTTATGAATGCTTGGCCTACTAGCTTTGGCTCATTTCTGGCCAGCTCTTTTAACTTATATTAACCTGTTTTTCTTCATCTACCTTTTGCTTCAGGGCTTAATTTCTTTCTTACCTCTGTATATCTTACTTTCACTGCTTCTTCGTGTGTGACTGGCTGGCATCTGCCTGTCTTTTTACCCCGGGCCTGTCCCTCGTTCTCTCTTCTCTTCTCTTCTCTTCTCTTCTCTTCTCTTCTCTTCTCTTCTCTTCTCTTCTCTTCTCTTCTCTTCTCTTCTCTTCTCTCTTCTCTCTCAAGCCTAGATTTCTCCTCCTATTTATTCTCTCTGCCCACCGGCCCTGCCTGTTTATTCTCCTGCCTAGCTACTAGCCAACCAGCTGTTTATTAGAGCAATCAGGTGCCTTTGCCAGGCAAGGTGAAACATATAACACATCTTTTCATCTTTTTGTAATTAAACACACATCTTTACATTGTTAAACAAATGCAGTATAAACAAACTTGACACACCTTTACACAGTAAAACAATACTCTGCAGCATAAACAAATATAACTCGGCTTTGCACACTTAAAATGATATTCCACAACATCTGTATGTAAGTATATACTCTTGGGTTTGTGTATATGTGGTAAGTTTGTGTGTGTGTGAAAGAGAGAGAGGGGGAGAGGGAGAGAGTTATTATTCTTTTCTGTAAAGAGACACCATGATCAAGACTTATAACAGAAAACATTTAATTGGGGCTTGCTCACAGTGAGTCCATGACCATCATAGTGGGGAACACAGACAAGGTCCCGGAGTAGTAGCTGAGAGTTTTGTCGGAACCTCTGAAACTTAAATCAGCATCCACACCTCCGCCTCATCTCCGTCTCTTCTCATTCTCCCCCTTCTCCTCCTATGCCCCCCTTTTTCTAGTCCTTGTTCTTCCTTTCTTGAACTCAGAGGCATCCCTCCAGCACCAACATTATTCCCTCAGTCCTTGAATACATGAAACAAGCCTCCAAACAGGCCTTCAAGCATCATCACTTTGCAGCTGGGTTCTGGTGCAGCTATAAATCAATCCCATGCACTCAAGTCACTGTTACCAATCGTGACTGCCTGCTTCTCTGGCCCAGGAAAGCAGAACTGTCATAGCTCCAAGGATATCCCAGGCACGGGTGAAATTTGAAAGCTGCTCAGATAAATCTAGTGAGCAGCAATACTAAAGAACTGTGCCTTAAAAAGCTCTTCACATAAGATTCTACACCGACTTCACCAAAATACAATGCTGGGCATTTCATTCCTCTGTCTTCATTTCCTCCTTTTCTGGTTTGAATTATGATTCCCAAAAATTTGCATGCCGAACTTCTACCCTTGGTTCCTCAAAATGAGACTGTATTTAAGCTGTATTTACAGCTCAGATGTCCACAAAACACATGATGACAAACATTGCCAGGACCTTTAAGTGAGCTGAGAAGTAAAAGAGTTTTTCCCACCGTCTCCTAGGGTTTCTAAAATAACAGTTCCTCAATTACGCATTTTAATTAAAAATGTAGGTATTTCATATAGAATACTGGAAACGTGGCTGTATCAAATGAAGTTATGCAATACAAGAGCCTAGTGGGAGAGAAAAAGTCAAAGATGGGAGAAAGGGACATTAGACTGCAATACAAATGTCTTTTGAAGAGAAATGGAAGGAATAGGCATTGGCTAGGAAGACTATTCATCCGTGCAGTTTCAAGAAAGTTTGGATGCCACCAGTGAAGAACCTTTGTATGAAGGTGGCCCGGGGCAAGATCCCCACTTCTCACTTGAGTAGCTCTGCCTCTGTCTCCCAGATAAGCTATACTGTATGCACCTGCGACAAAGGAAATTCTCTGCTTCCATCAAATAAACATGGCTTCTTCCTGAAAGAGCACAACTGTTTTCTTGTCTTGAGTTATGTCAGTAACTTGAAGGATTCAATTAAGATTCCAGTTTCAAGAGATTCTATAAGGTCAAAATTAAGAGTAATTTTATAATTTTTAAATTAAACATAAAAATGTCTTCAGATTATTAAAAACTCCCTAGAAAAATGGGCATGGACGTGGGTAGAAAATACCTGGTGATGAAACACTAATCTAGGCAAAATATTCCATTAAATCTCTGAGTTGATAGTATTAAGAATTACACACACACACATACACACACACAGAGTGAGTGAGAGAGAGAGAGAGAGAGAGAGAGAGAGAGAGAAATGCAAGCAAACATGTGTAAATATCCACATACCCACATATATACCCAAATAAGCACATTTTCAGTTTCATATCTATTTTCTTCTGGTCACTCTTAAAGTGTATGCTTTAAATTACTAAACATAAATATTTCTCTTGCTAGGAAGAGGAAGTTGAAGAGAAGGAAGATGAAAAGGTGGGAAAAGAATCAGGTCAAAATTAAGTCACGTCAGTCTTTTTTTGTCCTGATAGAGTTCAGACCTGAGAGCCCACAGTGCCTCTGATAAGCGGAGTTGTGAATCTAAGAAAGAGAGCTGCTGGGACATGTAAGGCAATAGTCTGGGCTCATACAATAGTGGCTAATGGAAGATACAATGTATATACAATGTATTTTATTGGTCAAATTTGTAAATTTTGCTAGAAGAAAATGTAGGGTTAACTGTTGAGTAAAGTAAAAACAAACAAAAACTCAAAGGAGGAAGAGTAGAGTTTATGCGAGGATTTTGCTGACAGTCCAGACCAAATGCTCGGGTACATAATAACTCTGTTTACAGAAATGGAGACAAAAAAAAAGTGGTTTTAGATGGAATTTCAAGAGTTCCGTTTGGAATTAGCTAACCGTTAGATGCCTATTCGGAACCAAATAGTTCATTTTCCCCTCTAAATAATGTAATTTATCTATTTGAAGTTCCCAACTCTAAATATAAGTAACAAAGGAGAAAATGAATAGCTGAAGGAGAGATTTGTGGAAAATCACTAGCAGTGGGAGACTAGGGAATCTGACTCAGAGGGAAGGAGACTCCCTGGGGACAGACACCCATTTCATGACTAAGAGTTGCTAGACTGGCAAGAGTTTTTAAAGAGCCTGGATACAGTTTTATTCCTGATAATTGTTCAGCTCCATATTCCCTTTCCCTTGTAGTTTATACCCTGGGAAAGATGGCACTGAAACCCAGGATGCTTCTTCAGTGCTAGTGAGGAGTTGAAACTACACAAGATCCAGCTCTTACCCTTCATTACAACGTAGGCAAGTCAGCCTCCTGTCATTTTCAAAGCCTGTTTGCAAATCTCCAAAAATCTGATTCTATGCTAATAAACTTTTTCAACTTTATTGGGTGTTGGAAGGAAGGAAAGAGTTCTAAGCCTACTGTGAAATGTCAAAGCTTCTTAGTAGAGATCCAACCAGGTCATCAAGGCCTGAGACAAATTAAAGACGACCATGTTAGATAGAGAAGAGGCACTGATCCGCAAGTATTACTCACCAGGCTTAGCATTTGAAAGGGGGCCATCTCATTTCTACACAATGACAACAATAATTGGCACCATGAGCTGAATATTTAGGCAACAGTCACTGCCACTGAGGGGGTCTTGTTTCATTGGCTCTGGCTTGCTGACTGGCTCTGCGCCCTCTGGCAAGTGTGTGGGTGCTTTGCACTGTGCTATTTTGTGCTGCATTGGCTAAGTCCTACCAAGCTTCAGAAATAGATTTAATTAACATAAATCAAAAGTTGACCATTGGCATAAGAGGAGTGGATGAGGGCCTCTTTTCAGATGGTCCTGGGTTGTGTGTCTTGGCCCAGGCCTAACCACGTATGTCAGATTGATTCATGTACGTTGGATTGCAGATTGTCTGTGACTAATGCTAGGCACAAAATGGTAACTCTTATCCTGCCTACAGCTATATTTCTCAAAAAGGCATTGGCCGGGCTGGAGAGATGGCTCAGAGGTTAAGAGCACTGGCTGCTCTTCCAGAGGTCCTGAGTTCAATTCCCAGCAACCACATGGTGGCTCACAACCATCTGTACTGAGATCTGGTGCCCTGCTCTGGCGTGTGGGCATACATTGAGGCAGAATGTTGTATACATAATAAATAAATAAATCTTAAAAAAAAAAAAGGCATTGGCCATTTATTCTATAGAGGCCTTGGGGGGGGGAAACAATATATATTGTTTTTGTATAGTTGTTGCTATAAAGTTCTTAAGAACCTTAAGAAATATGTTCTGAGCATACCTTCTCTATTGGTAATTAGGCTTTGAACACTGACCTTTGACTTGGCATTGCTAAGACATTTGTAACATCCTGAGTGACAAGAGCATCTTCTTTTCTAATGAAGTAACTTACAGTAGTAGGCTCTAATATACCCCAATGACAGGGGCACTTTGCTGAGTCTATTGGTTGCTGTGATCGAGTGTCTGAGAAAAACATGGGGGAGAAGATGTCTTTTGACTCACAGGTTCAGAGATGACAGTATAGAATGGCAGGAAGAAAAGGGCAGTTCTTGCCTGTCATAAGGGAAACTTCTCTTTGTAACGATCATAAGCCATTATAGAACCCACAAGCAATGAAAACGCAGAATTGGATTGCTCACTCCTAATGGATACATCGACACAGAACTCCTTGTACTTAGGGACAGGGTCCATTGAGGAAGAGGGGATGGAAAGATTGTAAGAGCCATAGGAAGAGAGAGTTTGCTGTGAGATTATGACTCCTGGAAATGTCTGAAGCTACACACATGAAGTCTCACCAACATGGCTGCCTATATGTTGACAACACATAGACTAATACTAATAGACATGCTAACATAAATAGAGGAAGACTCATGAGACCTCAGCCCTAAACAAGTACTTACAGGCAACTAAGGCATATTAAGAACAGGAGAAAGAGTCTTCCTAAGGAAAGAGGAAACCACTTGGCTATTCAAATACCAAATAGTCAACCCCGAAACATATAAATACATGTAGGAAAACACAGACTTAGAAAGTTGTGTTTGTGCATTGAAGAATACATACATGTGAATATCCATAAAGATGTATATATGGATATAAATAGAAACAATAAAGAAAAATATCACAGATTTGAAGAAGAACAAGATACGTAGGAGGATGTGGAGGGAGGAAAGGGAAGGGGGAAGTGATGTGACTATATTATAACCAAAAAACTATAAAATATAAATATGAAAAAATGATTTGGGAACATTCAGGCCCCAATCCTCCCCCATGAAGAAAGTAAAGATGAGTAATGAATGTGTTTAAAACCACAAATGGTTACAGAAGCCCAATATCTTTTAGGATTCTTTTTATCTTGGAGAGCACATATTCCTTTCATAAATTTCACTAAATTCTACTTATATTCTTAAAAGTTGGCCCATTTTAAACTGCATCCCCTATAAGAGAGGAGGGCTTTGGAATTCATTCAAGTGTCAAAACAGAGGCCCCTTATTGGTTCTTTCCCTACCCACACAAATGCCTTCACTGTGAGCCCTTGGAAGCTTTTTCTTTTATATTCTAGGCTCTCTAGAGCCCAAGATTACCACAGTTTGCCCACGGATTTGTGACATAATACAATGACTTTGCAGACCATATGTCATTAGTGTGATTCATGAATAGAGAGGTCCTCCCAAGTCTAAACCCATGGCACTACATCCTTTGTACAGATCATGAAAACTACAACGTGTGAGCTCAGCATGGGCAGCAAGGACCCCCACTGAAACAAAAACATAGCAATGAGATGGACCTCAATCTGAGTGACCTCTTTGTTCCCCAACCCTTGCTAGTTGATAAGTTATTGGAGAACGCCATCCCTCTCTTGAATGCCCTCACTACCTGGGGTTTATAAATGAGCAACAATGGAAATCTTTAGACTTTCTATGTAGCATCAAAACGTCTATCAGTAGAGCCTATCAAAAAGTTGCCTTTGTGTTCCTTAAGCCAAACAACTATGGATGAGATCCAATGGGAACAAATGTAAACCAAGTTCAGGTGACTATTTTATCTCTAGATTCTCTCTCTTGCCAAGAGCTTGTTCCAGTTATGCATTTTTACAGTATCTTGAGCCACTGCCAATCCTTTGGCTATCTAGTCCAGCCAATGATAACAACAATAATGTACCCAAGTTTTCTTCCTTTGGGAGGGGAAAAAAATCCCAGAGGACTCTATTGCTGTAGAAATAGCTGCGATTTAACTTCAACTTACACATTTGTGAACTTACTAAATATGATGCAAAGCCTCTTTTAACCACCTGGAATACAGTGGTAACCATAACACTCATTTCACATCTCAAAATACACAGCACCGGCTCGTGAATAATATGTTCAGTGGAACATTTACTACCCTCACAAGTCAATCACAAGCTATTGGCCTCATAGAGCACCATTATGGCATGTTAGAATTTTAACTAAATTAAACTTAGCACATTTCAGTCAGGCAAACTTTTCCTTAAGAGTCTTGCAGCCATTTTAGACTCGTCTGTTGAGAGTTCTCTGTCTAGGTCTGTACCCCATTTTTTATTGTATTATTTGTTTTTTTGTTTTTTGGTGACAAGTTTCTTGAGTTCTTTGTATATTTTGGAGACCAGCCCTCTGTCTGATGTGGGGTTAGTGAAGATCTGTTCCCATTCTGTAGGCTGCCATTTTATCTCCGAGGAAACAGATGTCACTTTTGTTAATACTGGTAGAAGGTTCAAACCAAGCAAGGTACAGCCCACTTGATTGAATCATCTTAGTCCCACCTGTCAGCTATAATAAAAGCCAAGTCAGTCTCAGTGACTTCATGTCATTCCAGAACTATTTGAAAGCCTGCCAAACCCCTCCCACCCACCAAAAACCCATATTTTGGAGTTATTAAATCTTTTTATATCTTCTCAGTGCAAGAACGGCATTATTAGTTTGGGCATCTAAAGGAAGCTTTGAATGAAAGGACCACATCATACTTCTCCTAAACCTCAATTAATACCTCAGCAAACAGTGGGTTCATCAAAATCAGGCCTTATAACTATGCAGGCCACTCCCTTGCTATCTCCAGTTTCAATGGTATTTGAGTCTACTGCAATTTGGAAAATATTTGAATTCTCCGTTCCAAATAGTATTATCAACTAAGAATAGAAGTTGAACTACAATTTATGTTCTCATTTCTAAAGTACACTATACATGTACCTACCTCTCATCTGTCACTCCCAGAAAAAAATTCAAGGAAGGACTATACCTAGAGAGTCCAAATTCCAGTTTATTAGTAATCTGCTTCACCGTGTCCTTGCAGAAAGTTCTGAGATACGATGTTAGGCTTTATCAGAAGTAAGTCAGCATCTTTAAATTACATGAATTCTGAACTAGACATGCCACACGTTTCTAAATAATTCTGAGATTTGAATGTGAATGAGGCAGCTGTCCCTTCTTTCTGACATTCTTGCACAACACTTACTTATGTTTCAAGGGTTTCATGCTAGAAATGTTCACTCTGAAGGCTTGTTTCTGGGGACAGGATATTTTTGTGTACTCCATATATTATAACATACAGATAATATATTTGTATAATGATATTCCACGTGACCAGACACATTTTTAATATGTCAGGAAAATCAATTGTTTTTGTCCAAGTGATCTGATGGACTTACCATTTTTGGTATGCTAGAATAGCTTAGACAAAGGTACAAACATTTTGGAGAAAGGATGCTCATTCATTTGTACTTTATTAAGGGAAATTCTTCCCAGTTTAAGTGTTAAACTTTGCTCCTTGGAGACAAAACATAACTCAGGAGTTATAACCAGGTGCTGCCTTCAAAGATGAACTAGGTTTGGTTCCCAGCACCCTTTGTGCACAGCTCAAAAATGCTTGTAACTCCAGTGTCAGAGGAAATCATACCTCCTCTCAAAATTCAAGGATACCTGAGCTCATATGCACATACTCCACACATAGACACACATACACACACAATTAAACATAATAAAAATAAATCTTTTAAAGATATCTTATTCTATTACAAGATTATTATA
This sequence comes from Alexandromys fortis, assembly GCF_014885135.2. Taxonomy (NCBI): domain Eukaryota; kingdom Metazoa; phylum Chordata; class Mammalia; order Rodentia; family Cricetidae; genus Alexandromys; species Alexandromys fortis. The sequence goes on from NW_026067938.1 coordinate 14,219,750, forward strand.
ATAGAAAAATTATTACTATTATTGAATATTATAATATTGTTGTATTAAATAACTGCATAGGTCCAAAGCAAGGGAAGAAAGTTCAATAAATGGTAAAAATCCACCCAAAAAATCATATGAAATCTCAAGGAACCCCAATAGCCAAAACAATCTTAGAAAGAAATGGTTTACAATTTTATGGTTCTTGATATAAAACCTTGAACATTTCCTAACTTTAAAAGGTAACTCCAAACTTAATGATAAAGCACTGCACTGCAGGCATAAGGATAGACACAGGACTGGAAAGGTGGATCAGCGTGTAAAGCGCATGCTATGCAAGTGTGAGGTCTGAAGTTGAAATCCACAGAATGCATGTAAAGCCAGGTATGGAGCCCACGTCTACAGTCCCAGAGCTCTTATGGCACGATGGGAGGTCGAGTCAGGAGAACATCCAGAAACTAGGAGGCCAGCTATCTTTGTATATTCACCAATGAATAACAAAGGAATCTTATCTCAAAAAAAAAAAAGGTGTAAGACAAGGACCAACTCCAGAGACTGTCCTCTGGATGACACATACATACGCATACTCACATATATTAACTTTGTGCATGGGCACACACACAAAAAAAAAAAAAAAAAAAAAAAAACATAGAGACCAATGGATTATAGCTTAGAGTTCACAACCAAATCCTCACCTCTACATAGTTGACTAATCACAACCATGATATCACCACCACTGATGGAGACCAGATGCTGCAAGAAGTGATACCAAAAACACTAAGTATCTAACCGTAAAATAATGGAATTGGGCTCATAAGCAAAAATTTAACATGGGAGCCCACATTTTAGTCTCCTAAAGAAATATCTAAGACTAACTATATAATTTCTGAGAATGTAGTTCTGTAGGACGGACAGTCCACAGCACAATGATATAAGCTTTGATCAACATCTAATAAGGACTTTTTTTATTGTGCCACAGTGGGCTGAAAGACATCTGAAGTTGAGTTGGGCAAGACCACAAGCCCTTTCCTCAAAGCCAGGGATGCTTTCTAGGGGTCTTGACCTTGAGAACTCATCTAATCGTAATTACTCTCCAAAGCACCACTTCGAAATAGTATTTACATACAAATTCGGGAAATCCTCTTTACATAAATTCTGGGACTCACAGTCAAGCCGTGACAAATGTAACTCTAAGCTTCATCATAAGATACTAAACTATACCATTATTAGTAGAAAAAGCAAAGGAAACCTGCAATTCCTTAGCTATGGCAATGGATTCTTAATATAACACAGAAGAATAGTGAACAAAAATTGTAAGTTGGACTTCATAAAAGTTACGTGTTTTATGCATTAGATGGCTTAAGGGACTAGAGAGATAGAAAACCCACAGAATGAGAACAATATATTTGCAAGTCATATACAAGAGAGTAATTTAATAGTAAAATACATAAGTCTTACAATTCAACAAAATTTACTAAGAGCCCAATTTTAACTGATTAAAGGATTTGACCAGACATTTCTCCAAAGAAGATATACAAATGACCATTAAGCAAAGGAGAAGTTGTTCCATATTATTGAACATTTAAACAAAAAATCAAAAGATCACTAAAATACCATTTCACATTCACTACAAATGCCTGCAATGTTTTTAAATGAAAAAAGAGTTGTCAATAGAGTGAGGACTGGAACACTTGAGCATCTCTGGAGGGAAAACCTGTAAAATACAGCTGTGTTTGTGGAAACCATTTCAAGGTTTCTAACAAAAGTCAAAGCTAGTGTTAGGGAGTGATCCAGCTAACTCTTTTTACAAAGACCCTGCTTCTTTGTAGAGATCCCACCCACACACGTTCATGTGACCCTGATTACAACGAGGGACAGATAAAACAAAATGAGGAACAGGTGGTTAAATAAAAACTTACAGGGCACATTCACAACAGATCTATTTACGTTAATGAAAGAGCACCACAAGCTTATTGTTGTTGCAATTAAACTAATAAACACAATGAAAACTACACATACAACAGGCAATTATTCAGCAATAGAATGAGTGGGTTTCTGTTTTGGCTTATTTGGGAAAGAATCCCTTAAAGAATAGAGCCAATAGGGTACATATGCAATTGTAAAAGTGGGTTTATTAGATTGTTCTACCCCTCAAATAATAGCTCTCTGAATACTAGAGACACAGATAACCCATTACCTTCTCAATAAAGGAAATAGAAAGTCTCTGTAGAAACAGGACCAATGATGCATATGAGTTTATGTTCCTATACCCTGGCTGGTGAGATTTCCTAGAAAGACTGAGGCTATCTGTGGTCTGCTATCTATGGTTGATGGCAGCAGAACAGACATAATTCACTCAGAAAGAATAGAACTTGCACACACTGTTCATAGATAACCATTACTACTTAGGCTACTACATGCTAATGTTTTACCCTAAAATTTTTTGTGAATTAAAGTACAAAGATACTTTTGCCCTTACTGGTAGATTGTTGATCCCAAATTCCCTGAATTCAGTCTGTCTCAGGTTCTTATCTTAAGATGTATGGATGGCTGCTCTATACTCAAATCAGTGACAGATAAACATAGGAAGTGCAAAAATCTTGTAGGCTAGTGCAGAACAGGATTGGATGGTAGTCATGGGGACGAGAGCCTGCATACCCAGCCTTTCCATATCCTTTGACTCTAGGATCATGCAAACATAGTACTTACTTAAAACTACAAAAATATATAAATTACAATAAGTAATAAAGAGCAAGCTAGCTAAAAAAAAGTCATCAGTTTACATGACCCATATCTGTACATATAAATTATATTGGCACAGAGAACAGGAAAGCTTGAGGAAAGACAAATTCTTTAGAGAAGCTTGAATACAGCAGAGAGAGCCTACAAAGATAACTGTGGGTCAGATGGGAAAGAGCCACTGTGTAGTTATCAGTCAGTCTGAACTATTTCTCTAATGGAGGCAGGTTGATCTGAGCTGTTCTGTTTTAAATTAACAGAATTATTTTAAAAACCTTCATGCATTAGAAAAATAACTGAAACCTGGAGGGAGATGTGGAGAGTAAAAAAAATATGGAGTAGAAAGTTAAAGGTTCCACAAAGAGAGGTAATGGCAGGGAAATCAGTTATGGTCAAAAATGCTGAAGAGAACCAATCTGATAATGATGCTGAAAACAGCGTGCTGTTGAGATGATTATACAAGAGGAAACGAAAGATGACTTTTAGGGTTTCTAGATTGGTTGACGAATAGAAGAGAGTTTGACCTTAATTACAGAAAATTCTAAATGGAACATTATTCAGAGGTTTTGATTGTATAAAATGTGAGTCTATTGAGAGGCAAAGAGAAAGTGTGATGTAATATGGCCTTCAAGTGGAAAGTTATTATGTAAGTGGCAATGACTCTTTCCCTCTTATTTATGAATGACTAAGAAGACATTTTCCAGTAAAAAAAGATCATTTATGCATAAATGAAGGCTTAGCTTAAAGTAAGGCTTAGTTCAAAGTATAAAATTGTAAGGCGTTGGCTACAGAAGCTTGTGAGCTAACTTTTGCAAACTCCTTTCTCTTTCACTAAAATATGTTAGACACGTGACATGTAGAAAACAATCTCAGGGTAATGCCACCACGCTAGCATTTATTATTCTTATAAAGAAATAAAACATGAGTGTGACTTATCAAGATACATGTAATTTCCCCATTCACAGCACAGCACTCTTCAAAAAAAAAATGATAGTTTTCTGAGATTGGAAATTAGTGCAAGCAGAAGATTCACAAAATTATTATGACCAAAAGGGATTTTTCATAACAACTTTATGTGTTCCCTCAGCTTCACCCTTTTCCCTGCCAGCAATTAAACTTTTCACGCAGTGTATATTTCATATTCTTTATTTCATTGCTTTACTTTTGCATGATTAGGTCCCCAGTCATTTGTGGTTGGTGTTTCTCAGAAGCTGGAAATAACCCTGCTTCTGTTTTATATCCTAACTTCTAGAAAAGTTCACCCATCTGTGGCTTCAATTTCCAGCCACGTACCAATGATTTCCCCACTAATCCCTCTGAGTTCTAACATCTAGACCTTTCCTGTTGATTGTAGTATAAATAACCTGTTTTTTTTTTCCCACTCTCGATATGTTTGTCTCAAATACACCTCACACTACCTAGATATAAAGTCAACCAGTTCCTTCAAATTTGCCATGTTCTAGTGTTCCTGTCTGGAGTGTTGGACTTCCATTCACTGGAATAAAAATACAAAAAAAAAAGTAGGGTGGGAAAAGGATTTGTTCGGCTTACATCCACCATTTAGGGATGTCAGGGGAAGAACACAAGGCAGTGACTTAGCGGCAGGAACTGAAGCAAAGACCATGGAGGAATGCTGCTTACTGACTTGTTTGCCGTGGGTTTCTCAGCCTGCTTTGTTACAACCCAGTACCATCTGCGCAAGGAAGGCACTACTCACAGTGGCCTTGGGCCTTCCCACATCAGTCATTAATCAAGAAAGTGGCCCGAGGATATGCCCATCCTAGGCCAGTGTAATAAAGGCAATTCCTCAATTGAGAGTCTCCCTTCCTAAGTGATTCTCATTTGGGTCAGCTGACCTCTTGATTCAGAATATCACATAAGCATCCCTGCTAGTCTCTGCTTCTCTCTAAAGCTTTGCAAACCCGGCCTCCAACCCCTGCCCCTCTCTCAACACTCCCATGGTACAAGCTCTCCCAACAGGTCATTAAGCCCTAAAGACTCAGAGGCCTTTCCTAACACAAAGCTCTCAAAGCCTTCCATGGTAGTCCCAAGAAAAATGATCAGGTCTGTCACAGAAACATCCCACTCGCTGTTACCAAAGTCTGCATTGTTTAGGCTTTTGTTGCCGGGAGTGGGGAATAAAACCAGCATGGAAGAGGAAATTATTTAACTTACAGGTTATTGTCAGTGGAGGGGTACAGAGAACTGGCAAAAACATTTTTGGAAGGAACTAAAGCAGAAAGCATGGGAAAATAGACTTACTGAGTTGATGTTCCATAGCTTGGTCAGCTTGATGTGTTACACAGCCCAAGACTACCTGGCCAAGGATGGCATTGCCTACAGCGGGATAGACCCTCCCAAATTATTATTAGTCCAGTAGTAAATGACCACCCACCCACCCACATTCCTATAGGTCAGTGTGATAGAGGCCGTTCCTCAACTGATTTGATTGTTCCCTCTTCCCAGGTGACTCTAGTTTTTGTCAAGTTGACAGAAACGAACCAGCCTACTGTCTTAAGGGAATTATCATTCATTCAAGTATCAAGCCCACCAGTCAGGGAAGTATCCTGGTCAAAATGCTAGTGCCTTTTTTCAAATTTAGCTTTTATTAAATCCACACAGCCATTTCATCAACACAAGCAGCCACTCATGCTTCCTAACTATCTTACATCAGTTTACTTCTCTCTCTCTCTTCTGTCAACCACCAGTCCAAACTGCCAAGATCTTTCCTTCTTCTAAATAAGGGTTTGATGGCTACTCCAATTATCTTCCATAATGTAAAATATATAATATATCGGATGGAATTGTTTAGACCACCATGAAGGAAGAGAAAGAAAATCTTACATTAGTTTCTAAATTCCCTCTACAAACGATGGTAATTACTTAAATACGCAACAGGAACGTGTACACACATCATATTGTTTTCATTAATCATTAATAGTCACCATCCCCTGGCTGGGCACATTCTATATCACCATTAGCCGTCAGTGCCTCCTATCTGGTTGGATACGTAGGCTGAAGAGCAGTAGGGTACTTGTACACCCATCTTACACCCGCTTTGCGTCCGCCTTTCCAAAACGGGGGCTCCCCGTCTGAATTTTCTCAGTCATTTTCTTCCAAATGACCTTGGGATCATCTGAAAGCCTGGGGAAGCCCCGATGTGCATCTCCAATGCGGGTGAGAAAGTCTGTGGTATGAAGGTGTTCGTCTATTTTCTCTTGGAGCAGAAGCGACTCCAGCAGAGTCTTCCTGCGCTTCAGGAAGTCAGACTGAGCCAGCTCTGCCCTTTTGCTGTTGCAACTGGGACACTGCGAAGGAACATGCTGCTTAAGGGCCCCTATGTGCGCTAGAGTTGCCCTCGTGTTCTTCAAATAGATTCTGCTCAGCAGTTCGTCAGGAACAGTGCAATTGGAAGCGTCTACATCTGAAGTCTCTGCAACCCGTCTGAGCGGCAGCCTTTTGTGCCTGGGGCTTTTCTTTGCTCTTGAATCCTCTCTCTGGTGGATCAGGTTTACTTTAACAGAACAAAAAGACTGGAGGGCATTCAGTTCTTCGGTGGATGCCCCAGGAGTTTCTGTTGGGAGTCTACTGTCGGGTTGGTATCTTTCCGAATTAATTCCTTTGCCCTTGATGTGGTTGAGCCACTTTTCACTCAGCCTATGTTCTTCCTTCTGTAAGAATGAACGTTCTGGCAGCTCGTCTTGTTCTTCTGAACTTGTAGTCGGCTTCCCAGTCTCCAGTGAGCTCTCAGAGTTGTAGGAACAGGACTGCTCTTCCCCGAAGGAGCTGAGGGAACCAGAACTCACTACCTCATCAGTATAGGACCTGAGGATCTCTTCAGAAAGCTGAGTAGCGCAGACGTCCCTCTGGGCCGAGCCTCCTTGCTCTTCGGAGTCCCCCGGCTCTTGAGTAGATGGCCATCCCATTGCCCCAGACTCTGTTCGTCATCTGCTTTGTTCTGGTCAGAAATGGGCCTGGAATCAATAAAGATGAGCCCACAGGGCAAGATCTTAGGTGTCTTTGGGCGCCGCCGGTCAAGACTTCCGGGTACGCCTTTTCTGGTTGCCGTGGCAACGCGCGCCGGTCATGCGCAGTGAGTAGCCTCTGTTGGTTTGCCCGCCCCACCTCCCACCCCCCCCTCCGCTCCTTCCTGGGCGGGCTCGACAGCCCTTTTATTCAGCTCCTAGGCTGCCTGGAATGCTGTTTAGAACACTGTGATTCAAGGGAAAAGACCTCAAACTCCTTTCCCTCCAGATCAGACCGGGCTATGCACACACGTGAGTTCCATAGAGACAGACAGGTGGTCTGTGACAAAAGAAATAGTGCGGCTTGCCTCAGGAAGACAGTTTTCACAGAAAGTGCTCGCTAGGGTATGCAACAAAAATATTCCTGTCTTAGAGTCAAGGGAGAAGCTGTTCGCATTCATGCCGTAGGATGAAAACAGAAGTACGGGCATAAAATACATGGTAGGGCCCATGTGCAGTCACTCCAGGGTTCCGAAGACTTTGCCGTTTCCCCAAACCGCGACAGTCTTAGGTGTTGTCCCCTCCACCTGCCAGGTCAGTGCCCTCCTCTCTGTATGCCTTGCTACATGAGTATTACTCCTTTAAGTCACGTTTCCAAAGGAAGGGCTTCCCAGTTCTTTTCTGGGTGCAGTGCAGCTGAGTCTTTGGAGTTGAAGGCTACAGAGGCAACAGCTCAAGAATTCACTGGTAGCATGCATAAGGACTGGTGTTGGATATGGATTTACGCAGGGGCAGTGGGTTTTGTGGCATACATAATTCCAGTTTAAGAAAGTCCAGGTACCCTCCTCTGCAGTCTTCAAACATAGGTAGCCCTTTACCCATGTTACATTACTTTATTCAGGCCTTTTAAACGACATTCTCGCAGACCTAGATAGCCTGGCATATTAAGGCCATGCTAGCAAGCTTGATGATAAGCCTGAGACATACACATGGCAAAAAGAGAAGAAAATGGATTCCCAAACTCGTTATATTCCCTCTGTCCTCCCTCACACCCCTTCCCCTTTGTCTTCACCCACTGACTTACTTTAGAAAGGTCAAGTGTCTGAAATATTCAAAGATCATCCGAGAAATGGGACCAGCCTTCTTTTAAAGATAAGGACTTTCCAAATTCCTTTATTTCCCCCAGCCCAATTAAGAGCAGACAGATAATTGTGTATCTAAGGGATTTCTAACAGAAATAACATTTTTATTTTAAATTTTTATTTCAAAACTCTCCCTCATTCTCCCATTCATATTTCCATGCAATTCATCCTTTCCTCCCCTTGAACAAGGACTTTATCTTAATTACAAGGCACCCTGTAATTGTTTCCATGTGCTAAACACCCAGACTAACCTGGGTTTTCTATTTTTCAATAATGTTGTATATTTATCTCAGTTTAAAAGAGGAATAGCTTTATCTCTGAAGCAGAAAATCTGAATAGAGAATTATAAAATTAATCAATTTCTTTATAAAAGCTGTGGGCATCTTAACATCTTAATAACTTGCTTAAGGAAGAAGAATAGCTACAATATGCTATCACTGTCAGATAATATTCAGGAGGATAGAGGTCAAGGCTTGAGTTGTAAAAATAGGAGCTGTCCTTTATGTGAATCGCTTTTCAACTGGATTGCAAACTGAAGTCCCAGGGTATCTCTGTTTGAAAATCCCTGTCCCTATTAGTTTTTCTCAGTCCGTAAACCAGAGGGAAGATGTAGCCATTGACTTTCACATGTGAGAATCATCAGGGCCAAGTGTACAAAGTTCCAACTGTTCTGTAGCGGTGGCAGTGACACATTCTGTGTTTCTCAGAGATTAGGAAGAAAGTGTGAACAAGCAGAATGTGGCAGATTGTTATTTTCTAATTGAGCATTTCAAGTGAGTCAAAAAAAAAAAGAAAGAAAGAAAGCACAGAGTGAAAGGGCAATAAGGAGTTGCAGCCTCCCATTCTATCCCAAACCCTCTTCATACACAACTAAGGGACATAGATGACTTCCGCTGGCTTTACCAAACACAAGCTCAGTCAGGAGTCACGGGAGTAAAACACAGTAAGACGCACTCAACATTTCTTGTTTTTAATCTGGAAATGAAAAAAAAAAATCACTCATGGAATTGACAGAAGGAAAATATTTATGTAAGTTCCAGAAAGTTCAATAAATAGTAGTTCAGGGTCTCAATAATTATATTACAGAATTATTTATACTTAAACTGACTTATATACAAACCTCAGAATCATGTCTTCAGATTTATACAAACAACTCTTACTAAATGTACAAAGAAATGTTGCATTTTTCATTTCTCTGAATTAATGTCATTCCCCCTTACAAGATCATCTCTATGTTGGTGGCAATGGAAAACTACTGACTTGAGACTCAGTGTCATTCGAGACAGTCTCACATTTGCCAGTCTGACTAGCAAATATTCAGCAAATGTTAAATCTTGCCCCCCCATCTTCCTTCCCCCCCCTCACCTTTCCTCCTTTCCCCTCTCCCTAAATGGGAGCTATAAAGGAGAACCATGTTCTCAGGGCATTTTACACAAGGTTTCTCCCACATTGATGTCCTGTCCTTATCATTATCTTGACTAGATATAGTTTCAAAAATAATTAATTTAGCCGGGCGATGGTGGCGCACGCCTTTAATCCCAGCACTCGGGAGGCAGAGGCAGGCAGATCTCTGTGAGTTCGAGACCAGCCTGGTCTACAGAGCTAGTTCCAAGACAGGCTCCAAAGCCACAGAGAAACCCTGTCTCGAAAAACCAAAAAAAAAAAAATAATAATTTATCATTTAGTTTGATTTGAGAAAGAGAAAGCAGTATACATTGCTACACACTTTTTACACTGTTTACTGCTTAAAAGTATATTCAAGGTGTCACCCAGAAGCAGCATACAGATACCCTTCCCTTTTCTCTCAATAATTACTTTGTTTCCCATTGTAAGAAATTACTATATTCTGATGGAAAGTTTCTTATTGTTCTTTGCATCTCTGGCAATGTGTATCCAAGATGATCCCTAATAGTGAGATTACTGTTGTGAACACTAAAGATACATGTAGTTTTCCAATTGCTCTAGGTAAGGAGTATCATTTTGGCATTTCAGCCTAAAACTATAAAAAGACCTATTCCAGAGCGTGGCTCCTGGGTCATTTATTCAATTTCGTGGGATTTTGTCAATTTGCATGTCTTTAATTTTATCTTGATGCAATGTGAAATTGAAGCTGTGTTTTTATTAGTGAAGTTTAGCAGACTTTTATACACATAAGGATCATTTATACTTTTCATGTGTATATTGTCATTAATTTCAGTGGGTGGATGCTGCTTCATTTCCCAGCCAACCAGATCCAAAATAATTACAGAAACTGTGTTAATTAAAACACTGCTTGGCCAATTACTTAGGCATATTGCTAGCTAGCTCTTATATCTTAACCCATCTCTATTAATCTATGTATCACCATGAGGTCATGGCCTACCAGCAAGGTTCGAGGGTGTGTCTGTCTCCTCTGGTGGCTACATGGTTTCTCACCAACTCTGCCTACTTTCTCCCAGCATAGTCCACCCACCCCCCAGCTCTATCCTACCCTATCACAGGTCAAAGCAGCTCCCTTATTCAATAACCAATAAAAGCAACACATATACAGAAGGACTTCCCATACCACATTTCTTCTACCCATTTTAGTTTAGCACTTTTATTTTTACTTTTCTGTTATTTTAAAGTATTCAAAACCACCTTTTTTTGTTGAAATTGTGATTTTTTTTTTGTGGCCTAAGTCCTTTTATTTACTTATGCTGTTTATTGCCACTAAACAGTTTTCATTTTATATCAAAATGTTCAGTCTTTTCCCAAGTTTGTTCTTAGATTGTGCTAGGCTTTGATAGTTCTAGTCATCATATTTAATTGGCTTCATTTTGTTGGTGCACAGTTCTCCGGATTTTTAACACATGAAACCACAAGCAGATACATGCAAACATCTTCAGACTCTGGATGCAAAACATCTTTCTTGTTCCATCTCCTTTGCATTCTCAAGTCGCCCGTGTTATATGTAACAAGTTCTTTCTGTTGCCTTTTTTCCTATGAGTTTTAGATATACAATCACATCCGCAAGTTAGACAGGCCACTTGGGTTTAGATCCGTAAAGATGTTTTGATTTATTTTGTTTTGAGAGTTGGAGGTTGCCTCTGGCTCCTCCAGGATTTTAACAAACTGTGTCACCATGCTGTGCTAGTCACCTCTGTCACCTCTGATTACATTGTCTCATCTAGTTTCACTGAGGATTACCTCAAAGGGTAAGAGACTTATTTTTGAACTTAGAAAGCATCCCCATTTTCTAAATGAGATATGATCTTTGCTCTTATTTGTAAAATTTATAGACAATGTCTTGTTTAGAAATGCTTCGACATTTGTAAACAAGGAGTCACTTTACAAAATTATCCTATAAAATACTACTGCAAAATTTTGATAGTGTATATAGATAAATAACTAGACTTTCAGAAAAACGTGTAAATTAATAAAAGCTCTCCAACGAAAACTGTTACGTTCCTCATCTATGTTGGTTTAATATTTCCAGTGCATCATTTACTTTTCCCAGATTTACATTTTTAAAGCTAAGATTAAGGGCTGGGAGTCTTCCTCAGTAGAAGACCACCCTCATATGCATCCCTATGTCTACTGTTCAGCATCAGAGAGAATACAAATAATTTTAAGTAAAATTCTGAAAAGGTAGCAGGTTATTATTTTTGCATCATTCTTAAATACGTGATGCTCAATTTTAAAGTAAATATTTAGAAACAAATTTGCCTCCCTGTTACTGTTATACCTTAAACTAACAAAGAAAATGTTGAGCCCAGGCATTTTGAATGTCCCAGTCTTCTATTTTTTATGAGATAACAACGATACATAATTAATAATTTGACTTAACTTCATAATTTTAACTCTTTCGTTTTCTTTCAGTTAAAAAAAAAAAAACAGAAACCACCATCACACTGAAATTGGACAAGGCAAACCAATGACTGTCTCAGTCTTAAGAAAAACTAAAAATAATTTCAATTCTCTTTTTCAAAAAAAAAGTTATCGATGAAATGAGGGTATTTTTAGGACTGTTTTCTTCTAAGTGCTTTCAGGAAGGATCTGTCTCAAGACTCTCTTTTTGATTTGTAGATAACCATTTTTATGACCACACTGTATTCTTTCCCTACACATGGCTGTATGTCCAAATTCCTCTTTTTACAAGGATGTTAGCCATATGAGATTAAGGCCCAACCTCCTGACCTCATTTTAACTTGATTATCTCTGTAAAGACCCTGGCTCCAAATAAGGTCACATTCTGAATTCTGAGTTGCTGGAGATCAAGAGTGAAATGTGAGAATTTGGGTTGTATGGAAATCAGATTAAAGGATAATTAAGCAGTGTACTTTTGGGGTAGATATTTAGAATAAAAATTGCTAGCAACTTGTATCCTCAGAGGTGTGAGAATTGTTAAATATAGAGACTTAATTGTGAATTAAGAATATCGTTTGGGTGAGTCTGTAGCTCATAAGAGAGCCAAATATGTACAAAGCACTGAGTTCAATCCTCAAAACTCAAACTAAGTAATAAATAAATAGAGTCACGGGAGCTTTTGGAGAAGACTCTATCATAAACTTTTTTTGGCTAGCCCCCTGGGTGGTTACTAGTCTTTCATGATTCAAGGAAGAAATTGTGTTAAGAAAACATTGCTCTCACTAGAAAACCCATAAAAGTAAAAATATCTTGCAGTTCTTTTCAGATATCTTGATTGGTGTATTTCAGAAAATTTAATTATCTTAGGCATTAAAGCAATAATTTCCCATTGTTCTACCCGATTATCAGATAATTTTTTGAAAAAAAATTCTTTGAAAGTAATATTTCCATAATTAGAGGCAACAAAACAAGTTAGCAAGAAATACCGGTTAAGCACGAGTTTGAATTGTGTGACTGTTCTTACTACTTTGCTTTAATAATTCTAGGAGTGCACCCTAAGATGAATCTGTTCTGCGACGCATAAAGTTCTGTCTTCCTTAGCTCCACTGCCTTGTGTGTAAAGTCCAGAATGATCCTTGGCAATCTGTGTGATTTTAAAGGCAATCAGACCCCCAAGACTTCACAATACTATTCAAGACTGACCTTCAAATCTAGGAAGTAATATATGCAAGAACCTTAATATAATGCATTGCCCTTCCAAACACAAAGGATGTATACAATGAATTCAGAAATGGTGCTTTGAATCTGAATTTAAATTATATACTTTTCTATTTTGGAGAACTATGGGAATCTGTGGGTCTAGATGATGGACTTGGACTTCACAGTGGTTTTCCTGAAAACTATTATGCAAAATTACTTTTCTACCACTCAATGTCTTGCAAGAGCATTTTACTGTAATTTTCTACTTACAAAGCAAGCCTTCACAGCCAAATGAATATTCATATGATTGCATAGGGTTGAGTAACATTGAAATTGCAAATAATTTCATCCAAGGCCACTCTTTCCATAAAGTCATTTTATTAAAGTGTTCGCAGTAATCATAAAAACAGACCCTCCCTCTGAAAGGACATATAGTGTAATATATTGAGCTCACAGGCAAAAGTTATTTTATCTCCTTTTTTAGATAGGAATTTTCCAAAAACAAACTATATCACCGAAGAATGTAAGGCTGTTTCTCTAGCGCCTGCTATGCTTAGCGTGAAAGCTGTCAACCCAACAGGCCGAAACAGAGCAAGATTATGAGAGCCAAGTGAATAGCTCATTCTTCGCGGCCATGCCCCTGCTGCAGGCCGCCATGTGGTACAAGCCTGAGGTATGCACTGTGATAGCTAATGAAGTGCTTCCTTTATATCACACTGACCAGAGCTCTGATTTGAAGCTTGTATATTATGCTACTGAGATCTCACAATAGCGGCCTTTGTTCTCACTCGCAGAGGCTGCTTCTTGTCTTTTCCCTGGCCCCATTTCATGCACCGAAACAAACTTGCTGGGGCCTTTATTTACTAAGAGGTGCAGACCTAAGTCATGAAACCCATGCCTGTGACTCTCCGTCTGCTTGCTTTTGCTTTGTCTACACCTTTCTTATGAGAGTGTCCTCCCAAATACCAAACACTTGTCATTTTGTGGCCATCTGGAGAGAACAGGCTTGGGGTAAAAGGCATTGCCCTCCCAACATCACTCTTCTGTGACAATGTAATGTCGTTAGCATTATAATAACAAGCCACCGGAGGAAATGTCACCCAGGATGAAAAGAAGGACGTCCAATGGATCCAAATTCACACACGGCATGATCTTAAATGTAACTAAGAAGCAATGAATACCACCCATATGATATTTTTTTATGTGTTATTCTCCTTCTCTTGTGGACATTGGGTCCTCCTTTCTTCAGCTATCATTAGGTTATGTGTCTAAAGCATCCTTTGCATGCTTGGAAGAACTGACTTAAAGGACTATCAATAGTTGTTATCAGAGAGATCTAAAAAGCACAAGTGTTGGCTAACCTACAAACTAATTGAGATTAGTTAAATGAGAGCTCTCCAAAACCCGTGGCTCCAAAAGGAAAGAATTATAATCCATTTCTTCATTTCATTCATGCTGACTTATATGGAATCCCATAATGCAACAGAGGCAGCAGCAACATGCTCCAGGTGAGGCTGAATACCGAGACAGCAAAGCCTGCAGCCTGCTACCTACAAATGTCGTGGCTGCCGCAACCACCACTGCCATCGCAATTCCCCAGTAGCTTTGAACAGAGAGCCTGAACACAGGGCTGTGGTTCTCAACCTATGGGTCGTGACCCCTTTTGGGGGTCACATATCGGATATCCTACATATCAGATATTTAAATTACAATTTGTAAACAGCGAAGTTACAGTTATGAAGTAGCAATGAAACAGTTTTATGGTCATCACAATATGAGGATCTGTATTAAAGGGTCGCAGCATTACGGAGGCTGAGAACCACTGGCATAGGGGGTTCTTTACTTGAGGTCAATTAGAGATAATAGGCTTGGAATAGTTGAAGTCCTAACCATGTCTTGTTGGACTGAGGCTGGAAACAATCGGAAACAGACAGCACAGATTCTGAACAGAAATCTTCTCACAGTTTTAGTAGCTGAGCAATTCATGGTCAAGGGTGCAGAAGAATCAGTACAGTGAGGCCCCACTTCCTGCTTCTGAAGCTGTATTTTCACACTGTGTCCTCATAGACACCTCTCAGGGACCTTTGGCATAACGACACTAGCCAAATAATGAAGTCTTTGACTCCACCTTCTTTCACATCATAGTAGACGTTTTACTCTATGAAAGTTTGGTTAATATCCACTTTCAGACCGGAGTATACTGGCTGCTTCATTGTGAGTTATATATATTTTTTTTTTACTACAGATGTGAGCCACCAGACCCAATTCCCCTATTTTATTTTCAACGTTTTTTTATTAATTTTATTGAGCTATACATTTTTTCTGCTCCCCCCTTCTCTCCCCTCCCCTTCTACCCTCTCCCATGGTCTTCATGTTCTCAATTTACTCAAGAGATCTTGTCTTTTTCTACTTCCCATGTAGATTAGATCCATATATGTCTCTTTTAGGGTCCTCATTATTGTCTAGGTTCTCTGAGATTGTGAATTGTAGGCTGATTTTCTTTGCTTTATGGAATCCACTTATGAGTGAGTTTATAGGATGCTTGTCTTTCTTCGTCTGAGTTACCTCACTCAATATGATGTTTTCTTTTTTTTTCTGGATTTTTGAGACAGGGTTTCTCCATAGCTTTTGGATCCTGTCCTGGAACTAGCTTTTGCAGATCAGGCTGGCCTCGAACCACAGAGATCCACCTGCCTCTGCCTCCCGATTGCTGGGATTAAAAGCATGCGCCACCATTGCCCAGCAATATGATGTTTTCTAGCTCTATCCATTTGCCTGCAAATCTCAAGATGTC
>NW_026067938.1:14235803-14342517 GCF_014885135.2 Alexandromys fortis
AGGAGAACCCAAAGAAAATCATATAGGCATCCTCCTGAATATTAACCTTCCTTCATCAGGCGATGAAAGGAGACAGAGAAAGAGACCCACATTGGAGCACCGGACTGAAATCTCAAGGTCCAAATCAAGAGCAGAAGGAGAGAGAGCACAAGCAAGGAACTCAGGACCGCGAGGGGTGCACCCATACACTGAGACAATGGGGATGTTCTATCAGGAACTCATCAAGGCCAGCTGGCCTGGGTCTGAAAAAGCCTGGGTCAAAACTGGTCTCGGTGAACATAGCGGACAAGGAGGACTACTGAGACCTCGAGTTATATATTTTTTAAACATGTTTTGCCTTTCTGATCTCTAAGTTTCACGTTTATCTTCTACCTAGCCTACAAACTCAAACCAAAGTATTAGCAAAACTACATATGTTAAAATGCTCTGAACTGTCCCCAACTACGACCATAAAAGTTACTTCCTCAGTTTAAGAATATGTGAATTATATTTAAGAATATATGAAGATTGTTTTATATACTTATAAAATTATAGTTTTTGATTAAAGAAAATGTTATTTGTGAATAGATCTATATTCTATATTATAGTCATATATGTTAACCAGTATCATAGTGTACTCATTATTTTAAACATAAGAAATGAATGACAACATCTATCTTATCTATCATATTTTCAATAGGAGTTGAGTTACTTCTTTTTATAGGGTTTTTTTTTAAACACTACAACAGTGAATTCAAATGAAAATGTATCTGAACTATGATCAGTGCCCTCTTCCATATTCCTTTCCTGATATTTGTTGAGTGACTCAGAGGATATAAAATCTAAAAGTTATTTTTGGATTGGAATATATTAAATTAAATACACATCTGGGAGCTGAAGAGATGGCTCAGCTGCTGAGAGTGCTTGCTATGATTCCAAAGGATGTCATTTTGGGTCCAACTACCCTTGTGGAGTGGTGCACAAGTGACAATATTTAAGCTCCAGAGGATCTGACACCCTTTTCTGGCCTCTGAAGATACCTTCACACACATGCATACATACATGTGCATACACAAACACAAAAACACGTACACACACTTAAAGCGAGAAAGCATATACACATGTGTGTAGGCAGAGACTGCTCATTTGTTTCTCAGCTGCCCAGACCTGAATAATCACACAAGAAACTATATTAATTACAACACCCTCTGGCCAATAGCTTAGGCTCATTCCTACCTAGCTCTTACATCTTAATTTAACTCATTTCTCTTATTCTGTGTATCCCCCAGGAGGTTGTGGTTTACCTGGTAAAGTTTCTGCATCTGTCTCCTTTAACAGCTACATTGTATCTCCTTGACTCTGCCTCCTCTTTCTATATATATCAGTGTTCAGATTTCCTGCCTGGCTTACTCTGCAAAGCCACTGGCTGAAAGAGCTTCTTTATTAACCAATGGCAATAAAACATATTCACAACATACATAGGGAAATCTCACATCACACATGCACGCACACACACACACATAAAAGTAAACAAAAATCAAGTCTTTAAAAACGTTTTTTCAATTTTTAAAACATTGCATGTAGGACATAATTTATTCTACATTGTTTCACCTGAATAGCATAAAATAGTTGACTATTTTAGAAGAAGCATCCATTTTAAATCTCCTAAGCACATCTGAAAAAAATGATTAGGTCTGTGTTAGAATAGCCCAGAATTGCGTGGTATGTTTGGATTGAGCATGTTGATTAGGGTAGTCAAAAGGGGGGCTTTTTGATTGCTGGACTTCAATACTTTGACAACTGGACCTTGGTCTTAGAAATGAGTCTGGTATAAGAAAGTGTCCAGTGGTTTACAGAGTTAGTTCCAGGACAGCCAGGACTGTTTCAAGGAAAAACCTTGTCTGGAGGTGGGGGAACATCCAAATAAGGGAATAGACTTTGGTGGCTAGTTTTAGGGATGTAATCTAGTTTACATGGAGAGGGAAGGGGGGAAGAGAAAGACCTGCCTGCACTTTCTTTGCCATGTCCACCATACCTGAGCCTTCTAGAGCCCTTCAGAGGACAACTAAGGTAGAGATTCTGAACCAAAGGGACCTTGCCCAGGGCTTAAGGAATCATCCGATTACCTAAGATGAAATCACATTTTTAAGGAGATGGAATCAGGGGCTGGAGAGATGGCTTAGTGGTTAAGAGCATTGCCTGCTCTTCCAAAGGTCCTGAGTTCAATTCCCAACAACCACATGATGGCTCACAACCATCTGTAATGAGGTCTGGTGCCGTCTTCTGACCTGCAGACATACGCACAGACAGAATATTGTATACATAATAAATAAATATTTTAAAAAAAGGAGATGGAATCACAGAGCCAGAGGAACTAAACTAAAATCCAAAGCGTGAAGCTTATCCGTGGATGACTCCCAAGGAGATTGAAAGTGGGGAAGCATTATTTTAGAGCATGAGAGAGCCCCATCATGTATTACCCTAATCCTACATTTCATCTGTCTCCTTTCTCTTTCTTTAGGCACTGTCCCCTGCCTCCGTCTGTACCTCTGCATATCGCAGCCACAGTCACCTGGTATGCCACTCTCTTCTCTTGTAAATTGTTTTTTTAATAATATGGTTATAGCTTTAACTTAATAAAATGTTTTATTATGCTGAAAAATCATATTAAGTGTTCAGAGGGGGAAATTGTACTAATACTTATATGCTAGCCATTAATACATAACAAAATAATCTCTAGTGATCATTGACTCTTTCCTTATTTAGCAAACAAAAACAAGAAAGTAGCAAGCTTATCCAAGCATAAAGGCTTTTGCCCCAAACGTGAGACCCTAAGTTCAATTCTTGAAAACTGCATGGTGCAAGGAGCGAATTGACACCTTCAAATTGTCCTCTGACCTCCTCATTCCAGCCGTGGATATCACATGCTATCTACCTAACCCCAACAGTACCCATACATACATACATAAATAAATGTCTTTATTACTGTTCTATTTCTGTGAAGAAATATCATGAACAAGGCATTTAATTGGGGGCTTGCTTGCAGTTTCAGAAGGTAAGTCCATGACCATCATGGCTGGGAGCATGGCAGCAGGCAAGCAGAGCACTGGAGCAATAGCTAAGAGCTTACATCCTAATCTTCATGCAGGAGGCAGTAAAAGCAAGACTGGACCTGGTGTTGACTTTTGAAACTCCAAGCACACACCCAGTGACATAACTTCTCCAACAAGGCTGCACCTCCTAATTCTTATAATACAGTTATAACCAAACACTCAAATACATGTGTTTATGGGAGATTTTCTGATTTAAACAACTACCACAGTAATATATATATATCGTGTCATAAATGCTAAAATTAAAGCTACTTGCTTATTAGTACTCAATTTTGCTCCATTCCATTTCTTTCCAAATAAGTTTATGTCCCAAAGCTGGCATGTATTTATTTTCTTTGAATATATTTCCCCTGTGTGTATTACAATGGCATATAATAAAGATGCTTCCGCGTGGAGTTTATATTCTAATGCATGGAAAATGAGCATGATGAATAAATGAAATTAGAGACTGTTAGGTTGCAAAGACTTCTGGAGAGTTCTGAGTAGTCTCATAATTTTAAGTATAGGGCTCAGAGAGGACCCCTCAAAGGACATCGAGGAGAAGAGTTAAAGAACATGGGCAGAATGTTCCTCCGCCGGCAGTGTGAAAGGCATATGCGAAGAGCCAGGAGAGGCTCTGCGGCCTGAAAGAGATGAAAAGAAATGGAGATTGTCAGTAGACAGTTGGTGAGAACCTCAAATCATACAGGACCTTGTAAGTGTAAACTTTTAAATTTTATTCTGAAGAACATTAAAAAAAAAAAAAAAAAAAAAAAAACAACGATTAAGCTATTTGAGCGACATTCCGATAGGCTGCCTCTGACTGTTGTGGCTGGATTCCTGTCAGGAATGGTAAAGAAGATTCAAGGCTAAGGCACAAAGAAAAAGACAGAGTTCAAGAAAGAGTTGATAAGTACCTTCAATCATAACAGTAGTAGCAAGAGTGCCGGGAATTGGTTACATTTTCCATTTTGAAATTAAAAGATTTCTTGGTAGGATTAGGAATGAGATAGGAAAACATGAAGAGTTGGAAATAAGAAGCCAGGAGAAATGAGTCTCCATTCATAGAACTAGAAAATATTCCAAAAGCAAAAACAAAAACAAAAAAACACCAACATCACTAGAAATGCAAAATGGAGACTACACCTCTGAAATGCCATTGAGACACCTGAATGTCAAGTAGATATGCTGATGGATGATCTGAAGATCAAAGAAGGGGTCTGTAGGACAATATAGACTTTGCTAAGTCATAAGCCCTCAGCTGGTGCACCAAGCCACTGAACAGGAAACATTTGTTGGAGCATATTTGGGATATAAGAAGCAAGGAAGTCCTGAATAACAACACCAAGGGATGGAATGTGGGGAAGAACCATCCAAGGAGGCTGGAAAAAATGGATCAAGGGAAAAATCATGACAGCTATGATTACTGGTGTCCTATCAGCCCAGAGGAGAATGAAGAAGAAATTAGTGGAGCAGAGGAAATCCCACAAGGTATGATTCAGATGAAAACTGACCACCCTTGACCAGTGCGATGGCTCCGCAGGTAAAAACACAATAGAAGCCTGCTTACCTGAGCTCCATCCAGAGTCCATAAAGCTAGGAAGAATATACTCACTGAGTTTTCCTCTGGTCCCCACAGGTGAACTCAGGTCTTCTGAAAGAGCATTAAGTTCCCATAACCTAAAAGCCACCTCGCTACCCCCTGTAAAATTTGCAGTTCTAATCTAATTATAAACCAGCTGGTCAAATCCAATAGAAATGTCAAGACGCTCTTTTTCCAGCAGTTTCAGTTGAACGATAATTTTTGCTTACAAAGATATCAAGAGGGGCAGGTCTGTTCATAGGTACATGGGCTGCCTGCGAGGGTTTTCACTGTGATAAAATGAGATGCCACAGTCCTCAGTGATTATCTAAGGAAGATTTCTTCTAATTGTTCTCAAGGACCATCTCATGCCTTCTTTAGCACCCTAGAAATTGTATACATTGTTTTCACCATTCATTTTAAAACTTAAATCACTTGTAAATATCTCAAGGAAATCATGCAAAAATTTTGCTTCTGGGTCCATGCCTGTGTATTGCTGTCATTGGGATGGTTGATTGCCTGTCTTTTATATAGCCTTAAAGGAAGAAGATGTGTTTCTCTAAACAGTATCTCTTTCTAGTCCATCACTAACACAATAGTTATTCCCTAAATGGATGTCAGGGTTTCTGTCTCTTCACATATATTTGTGAGGCAAGCCAAATAAGCATTTTCAAAAATAATAGAAAATTTAAAAATGAAAACAAGGATAATGCATTGTTAGGCTGTCTCTTTAAGTGCCAGGATTTTATGTGATCCCAGAAAAGCCAAATGCATTAGATCCCTGAGCCGCCTTTGTCTATTTTGGCAGTAACACTACTAGGGTTCTTTGGGAGACTGGCTTAGTACGCCCTTCCATTCTTGAAACCACGAAGCCCTATTCCAATCAACCTGTTTCTTTCCAGATGTTTTTCTACCACATCCTTTAACATGGTTTAAAAACCTAATTCCTCTGCTGCTTAACACATCAACTGTTTGGGGATGAGTTGTGTCCCATGCATGAGCTCTATGTATTAGGCACAGAGCACTGCTTCTGTGTGACTTCACTGGGCGAGTTCATGGAAATACAGACGCACAGATGGTGGAAACGGAGATGTAGGGTTGAAGAAATTAAATATGCTTACCTCATCCTCTGCTTTATAGAGTGTGCTGAAACGATTTTCAACTCACATGGAATGGCTTTCTAATAGTTTGTAATTTTTCATGGGGCAATGAGCTCCTAAAGAAAGACTTTGGATTTATAAGTAACGAGTGTTTTGCAGCACGGTAACCTCTCCCGCCCTTCACTGTTGACTTCAGCCACTCACAAACTCCACCTTGCTCTGCTTGATTATTTAAATACGGATGCTGCCTTTTAGCAACCTGAGAAAGCAGACTTAAACTAGTTTCTCTTTAGGACGCCGTTTCCTTCTTGTGCTTTTCCTGATGTTTTCTGCCATCCCTGAAGAGAGAAGAGATTTCATAAATGAAGTCTCATTTCCTGACTATTCATTTAGTTCATCAACTATAAGTACGAGGAAAGGGCAAAAGTTGAAATTAAGATAAAGTCCTTATGTTTTATAAGTTGTGGGGAAGGGATATGTAACAGAGATTAATCTTGTCCCTCTAATTCAGTAACCGTAATTCTGTACCCACTGAATCTATGCCCATGTTTTCTTAGACCCTATTGTTTTCTAAAAAGAGAGTTTCTGCTGGTAGAAATATGGGATCTTTCCTACGTCTCATCAAAGAATTCACTGGTGATAAAATGAACTCTAACAGGCTGTATTATGTAGCATTACCAACATTTTCCCTGGTTATTAATAATTTGCTCTATATGTTTTCCTATGCTGTCAAATGATGGCATGCTCTGAAGACATAATTCCCAATAAAGCCAGTTTGCAAATTTCATATGTGCAGAGCAGGACAATCAGACCCCCTGAAACCTCCACTACAAATTTCTATTGCAAACCTCTTTTGAAATAAGTAATAATATTCACGCATCATTTTATTCTTGTAATGAAGATAAATTCTTCACAATGTTAATTAAGCATATACTATATGCCAGGCAATGGGAGTATGAATCAAGTTGGGCTTAACTAGGAGTTTCTTTTCTTTACTTAAAAGCAAGCACTCTAACTTCACTGTCTTGACAGATTGTTAAAGTCGGTTCAATACCTAGGATGAATCTAGAATGAAGGATAGATATTAGAAAGAAATCATTAATTTAGCAATCCTAGCATTTTACAGAAATTACTAAGGAAGATCTGTGAAAATGCCTTCAATGTTCTTTCTTTTATTGTCCTGAAGATATGATTGATACTCCACACAGCTTTAAGGCTTTTCAAAAATCTGTCTTGACACTCGTATTTCAATATTCCATAACCACAACCTGTCAAATTTCTGTCTGCTTATCACTCTTGAAGCTATTTAATTTACTCAGCTTAATATTGAATGTATAGCCTACACTGTGGAATGACATATACAGAAATACTATTAGTGAAGTTTCTGAATGTTAAAATGTTCACTATGAGGCAAGTATGGTGATGCACTCTTAGAATCTCGACTCAAACAGGTTTTATAATCAAATATTCTAACAGAAAACAGTGAGAGATATACTAATTTGGTACTTCCATGCTAGGAAGTGTCCGTAGGAAAATATTAAAATTCTATGCTAATGAAGCCATTATAGAGAAGAACATATTATAGAGAAGAAAGTAATAATCTTTCATGTGAGCTAGAGTGCTTCAGACAGCGTTCATGGGTTTGGATAGCATGATGGCATGACCAACGCAATGTCGTGTGTCCACAACCAAAGTGAAGTCAAGTCACATGATCTTACACCGACAAGCACTGCCAGAAACTCTTCAGAATCCTTACACATTTGATTTCAAAGTAGTACTGGTTCATTGAATACTCTGAAAATGTTACTGTTCTCAAATTGTCACAACTATATTCAGCCACATAACATATTGAATAGCACCCTGAAATTTCAGAAATTGGGAACTAACTTAAGCTAGCTTATTAAAGTGTAGGATGGTATGGGAGGGATAGATTAAACGCTAAAAACTAGTAAGAACAATAATATTTGTGTTAAACAAAGGTATAGATGAGAGATAGATAGATAGATAGATAGATAGATAGATAGACAGACAGATAATCAATAGGCAGATATGTTGATTGATAGATTGATATGTATAGAAAGGTAGTATAATAGATTGATGCATATAAATAAATAGATGATAGATAGATAACAGAAGATAGATAGATAGATAGATAGATAGATAGATAGATAGATTACATGTTAGGTGGACAAATAATAGGTAGATAAATGATTATAATAAACAAGCAGATATTAATTCCTCACAATAAATCATTTCTTTTAAATACCTTGGAATTTTGAAAATATTCTGATAACTACTGAGATTTCATAAGATCTTTTTAGATTAATCAATGTTACACCATGAGATACTTCAGAAAAACTTAAACACTTGTTAACATTTGGACAAAGTCTTGAAAACGATGAAATCTCATCCAGGAAAGGAAAGAAATTTCAAGAACGCAAAGGTGTAAAACGGAAGAGATAGGAAAGTGTTTGGGGAAATGGCAAGTGCTTCAAAGTGACTTGGTGGAGCATCTGCCAAGGGAGGAAGGAGCCAGGAAAGAAGAGGGCTCAGACATGCGGTGGGCTGAAACACAAGACCTCCGCCTGGGTCTTAGGATTTGGTACTTAGCCATAGCGGCAAGCAATAAAATACATGTTGCTTCCCAACTTTGGTTTGTAAAGCTTTTGAACTCAGGTTGCATGTTCACCCCCATCTGCCAGGAGAAAAAATCCAAAAGTCTTCACAGTGCCAGGGAGGCACAGTGCTCTCTCTTATAATGCTCCCCTAGTGCTCCCATAATGCTCCCTTCACAGTGCTCTCCCTCAGTGCTCCCACAGTGCCCTCAGAGTGTTTTCACAGTGCTTTGGAAGGCAGAAACCACAAATCAGAGGAATCATTTCTCAGACCTGAGAAATGGTTTATAGAATTTTTTGCGATCCCAGGTTCTGCTGTCTCTAAGACAAAAGCATTCATGTGCCTCTTAAATAATTAAAAAAATGTGGTTTGTGATGTAAGCAGTTTCCTAAGCTGTGAATTCATAGCTATACAACCTGAAGGCTATGAGTTTGGAATCCTAATCATAAAGCTATTAAAATGTCAAATAAATTATTAAGACTTTAGAATTGGGGACCTTGTGACACAATGTCAATGAGGTTACATCTCATTATTAGGTAAAACTTTACAGTGATAATGTTGTTTAGGGGTGAGCACAACGACACCTGTAACTATCTGTAACTATCCTGAAGCCCTGTTCTGCAAGCAAGCTCAATAACTCATTGGCTTTCCAAAAAAAAACAAAACAAACAAAAAAAAAAAAAACAAAAAAAAAAAAACAAAAAAAAAAGCAAAAGAGTCTTCAGAAATGAGTGAAAATCTCCTCTGTTGTTCATCATACAGTATAAACTGAAACTGGTTATTTATGTAAGGTATAAACCCAATAAATAAGCACCTTCTGTAGCAATACAAGGCTTTGACTGCATCACCAGCATCTCACTATATAAATAGAAACTCTCCTGTCAACTGACTGAACAATGGCATGTAATAACAAGAGTTAATTCGTCTGCCAAGTGGTGGTGGCACAAGACTTTAATCCCAGCACTTGGGAGGCAGAGGCAGGCGAATATCTGTGATTTCGAGGCCAGCCTGGTTTACAAGAGTGATGGAGGAAGGTCATTGGTTAATTATAATAAACCAACTGCTTGGCCTCCTAGCTTAGAACATAGGTGGGTGGAATAAACAGAATAGGATGCTGGGCGGAAGAGGAAGTGAGGTCAGACTCTGCTCTGCTCCCGGAGAGTCCCAACAGCTCTGCTCTCTGGAGCAGAGACACCAGGATGGATGGAGGCTAGACTCTTCCCGGTAAGCGCACCTTGGGGTGCTTACACACATTATTAGAAATGGGCTAGTCCAGGTGCGAGAATTAGCCTGTAAGGGTTAGAGTTCATGGGCCAAGCAGTTCTTTAAATGAATACAGTTTGTGTGTTGTTATTTCGGGCATAAGCTAGCCAAGCGGCTGGGGTGTTGGGGACGCAGCCCCGCCGCTTCCTATTTCAACACAAGAGCTAGTTCCAGGACAGGTTCCAAAGCTACAAAGAAATCCTGTCTTGAAAAAAAAAACAAAACAAAATAAAAAGAGTTAATTAGTCAAGAGAATTTAAAGAATTGCATGGTATGGGCATTCAGCATGCGGTTATAACTAATCCGGAAGCCTATAACTATATACATGTTAATTCAGGAAGAAAGAATTTCTCCAACAGCTTCTTCACTTTCAGATATGCAATGTCTGTTTTAGAAAGCATAAAGACATGCTTGAACAATGTACGGCATTGTAGAGGTTTTTGCCAAGTGATGACAGAAAGCACAATTGATGAAAAATATGAAAAATGAAACGCTAAACCTGGGACATAGTATTCCAGATAGCCTGACTCTACGATCAATCGTAAACAATTGATGAACCCAGCTGTATGGAGAGAGTTTAAGAGAACCACTGGGAAAAAAAAGATGAAGGAAATCATTAGACAACCCTCCACAAATAGAGAAAGAAAATGGGAGAAAATCAAGAGCTACACAGGAGGCTTCAAAGGAGACTCTTGGTTATGCAAAAAGGGCAACCCAGTAGAATGATTTACTTCCGAGATGATCAACCTGGCAGAAGAAAGGAGGAAGCTAAAGAGCAAACAAATAGGCAATCCACAGGCAGAAAAGCACCTCACCTATCCATGTAGGGATGTCAAAAGAAGAGTGAAGAAGGAGAGAGCTGTATATACAAGGTATATGCAAAGAGGTTGAAGAGGATACACTCCATATTAAAACACATCTTATCTACAGAGCTATCAGATGGATAACTGCCAGATATGTTCCCAGACTTAGGTGATTAAAAGATCATTTATTAACAGAACCAGGGGAAGTAAAGCAAAGATGGAGACAATACTTCGACACCCTATATAATGACCCTAATGTCATCAGCGTAGACTACAATGAGAAACACTTTGGCAGCCACCCGAACACCAGAGACAATGAAGAAATATTAAATATTTACAGGAGTGAGATAGAGGAAGCTATCAAGAGAGTGAAAAACAGTAGGATTCCAGGAGTGGATGACATCACGGTGGAGGAACTGGGGGTGGCTACAATAGGCTCAGGGGCCTAGGCGTTTCTCAGGCTCTTCAGAGAGATATGGGAACATGAAGCGATTCCCACAGAACGGAAGCACTCAGTCATAATTCCCATACACAAGAAGGACAGGCTGGACTGCTCCAATTACAAGGGCATTAGTTTGTTGTACCAGAGCAGCGAGATCTTCTCCATAACCCTGCAAAAAATCAAGGGCAGAAGAGAGGAAATCCTAGCAGAAGCCCAGCTAACAAAAGCACAGTAGATCAGATCTTCACTTTGAGTTAATTGGCAGAAAAATATGAAGAATTTGAAAAAGATTTATATGTCTGTTACATCGACGTCAGAAAGGCATTTGATAGTATTTGGAGGAAAGGGCTTTGGGGAAAAATGAGGTTCTATAGGTACCTAGAAAAAATCATAAGGATACTAGAAAATGCCTATATAGATACTTTGCATCTATCAAAGTCTGTGGAGAACTAATATAATTAGTTTAATATAGTTGTAGGAGTGTTGCGGGGACGCGTCCTCTCACCACTACTATTTAATATATTCCTGGAATTAATAATATCAACAGCCCTGGTAGATGAGGCAATAGGTGTGAAATAGTAGGTGGGCAAATCAAAAACTTGTGTTTTGCTGATGATACAGCACTACTTGCCAAAAGTCCAAATGAGCTGCAGGTCATGGTAAAGAGAATGGTGGAAATCAGTGAAAACCTTGGTATGAAAGTAAACACCAAGAAGACTGAGATACAACACGTGGGAAGGATACACAAGGATTTTAACATTGTAATAAAAGAGTCAGAACAAACAGTCAGCTTTGTCTGTCTGGGAGGAAACCTCAGTTCAAAGGAGGAAACTATTTCCGATGTCAAGAGGTGGATGCGGATAGCAAGGGCTGCATGTCAGGCACAAGGAAAGGTTTGGTCAGCAAGAGACACAATGGCAACAACAAGATTGCAAGTCTAGGGGACACTTTTCTTGAGCTGCCTTCGTTACAACTCCGAAACCTGGACAATGAAACCCTCCTCAGAACAGCGGCTGCATATGCTTGAGATGACGTGTCTCAGGGGAATTCTAGGCATCACATAAAGAGATAGGCTGTGCAACTATGATATTAAGAAACACTTCTGTCTACAGAAGGAAGTAAACTACAGGATACAGCGATGGCGCCTGAGATACTTCGGCCATGTTTTGAGAACGAATGACGGCAGATACGCGAACATAGCACTGCTTGGAGGAGTGCACAGGATAAGGCGAAGAGGAAGACCCAAAAAACCGCTGGATAGACAGCGTATAGGAAGACTATGGAACCTTGGGTGTGACAATACCACAAGCATCTCAGACTTCCCAGGATAGAAACAACTGGAGAACTGCCATAAACAGGTTGCCCATGCATGCTTAAGCATTGGCAGGGCATAGATGAATGTTGAAAGAAACCTGGGACATAGTATTCCAGAGACCCTGTCCCTAAGATGCCATCCAGTGGCATGCCTGATTTTCCTTTTTGAAAACAAGTGGGTGCAAAATGGAGTTTGTCAAGGCCAAAGAAGCAGCGTTTTAGCAAATTTTCAGTTTCATGATAGTTCTATAAGAAGAAGAGAATAGCACACTGGCGATCCATGCCAGACCAGCCATATTCCATAAATGAGAAACTAGGAAGCCATTTTAGTTTGTACCATAAT
This sequence comes from Alexandromys fortis, assembly GCF_014885135.2. Classification (NCBI taxonomy): domain Eukaryota; kingdom Metazoa; phylum Chordata; class Mammalia; order Rodentia; family Cricetidae; genus Alexandromys; species Alexandromys fortis. The sequence goes on from NW_026067938.1 coordinate 14,248,338, forward strand.
GTAGTTGGGTAAAATTAGCTAAATATTTTTTAAAGATCCCCTGTTGAATCCAATACCAAGAACTAATCTGATTGTGCCTTAGGTTTTCATGATAATCCAAAATACTCCATCATATTGAAATAGTTTTCAGGATTGATATTCATAAACATTTAACATTGCAAACGATCAAAGGAAAACCAATTTTTACATTCTTGGTCTATTTTTAATCTTTAGGCTCAAAAATTGCAGAATAATTCCAAACCGTGAAGTGCCATAAATCTTTAGAATTTATGATGACCTGTGGTCCCTGCTGAAATAAAGATTAATGACCAATATGAGAAAACCATTATACGTCAAGCCAGCTATGAGTCCTATAAATAGGACATTCTCTATGGAGTTTTGAAAACTATTTTCAACTTTAAAATCGATAAGAATTCTTAGATACCATAATATTGTCTTCTTCATCCTAGCCCTCACTCTCCTCAGCAAATCCTAGAAGCCAACCCACTTGGGTGATAACCCAACTGTTGTGCTTGGCTGGGATCCCAATGTGTCTGTAAACAGTAAAGAAATAAAGATGAAGTTGCAAAAGTGGCCCAGAGGTTAACATGTTTGTAAGGTCGGAAGTATTTTGTATATATGAGAAGATATCAGGGCACTAGCTTTCCAACAGCGGTTTGGTTTGGGGTGAGTTTGTGTGGGGGAGAGGCAGGATCTCCTGTAGCAAAAGCTGGCCTTGAACTCATTATTTAGCTAAGCATGGATTTGAGCCCCTAATCCTCATACCTTCATTCTCCAAGTGCTGGGATTCCAGGCATGGGCCACGGCACCCAACTAATCCCAGTATAATAGTTACAACTGTTTTCAATTCATAAACAATGTTAGTAAACAAATAATACTGTTGAAATATGAAATCAGCTTTTAGTAGAAATTTTTCTGCCAGATGTAGAATTTTACTATCCAAATCCTAAATTCAATGCCCTGGCACCCCTAGTGGCATGTGGGTAGCTGTTCTCTCTGTCTGGCATTAAAGCTGGCCTTGACAGTGGATATTAAGCAGACTCCAATAGAATCACAGAACGAATTTACATTAGAGCAAGGTTTTAACAGATGAGAATAAAAAGATAAACCATGTCACAATCCATCACAATGCAATCTGGGAATGTAAGAAGCCACTGTGATTCCCTGTTTGGGCCACAAAACATTGAGTAACACTGGGAGTCAGTCTCCTTTTTAAAGAACTTCCTGTTTATTCTCAGTAACGTTCTCTGTCATTTAAACAAGATATCAAAATGTTGGTCCTCTTAAAAATGGACATTTAAAATGCAGTATTCTTTATAAGAATTGCAGTTTAAAGTTAGCTGTGTACACTTCTATTCAAAGTTCACACACATTCTTGAAAGTGCCTACTATGCGTTGCTACTCGGCTGTCCATCAGGATACAATAAACAAAGAACCATAATCCAAATCCTTACTGTGTGGGCTCTGACAATGCAGAACCCTAGGGTGCCCTCTCTGTGGCTGCTCTGTGTTCATTCTGAACGGCTCCATTGAATTCCCCATTCGAACAGTGTTACTGAACAGAGAGTCTGAAATTTGCTGCCCTGGTGAATTTCCCCAAGTAGTAAAGCTTACCCAACAAAACTGTGAAATTGTTTTCCTGTTTGCTAATGTACAGTTTCCCGGAAGAAGCTATGCGGTCCCACATCTTGTTAAACAGAATGCACCGATCAGTCTTCGCATATCCCTAAGATCTCCATTTCATCATTTAGAACGCTGACTTTTCTGCTGTGTTAAAGTTCTGTGATTATCCTTAGCAGCACGAATCATGGACGATAGTATGCCATCTCTGAGCTGCCCCAGCTGCCATACTTTTCAGTATTTTTATCTGTTTTTTTATCTCTTCATTCACACTGTCTGCTTCTACCTTGTCCCATCTCTGCACTCAATGTTCATCTTCCCATTCTCTTGCTCGTTGCCTCTTTAAGTACCGTGTTTAATCTACTGTATGCAGATTAACTGCACAGCTAAAGTTGTTCCAAACGATGATATAATGTGTAAAATGTACCAAATACATGCATATCTTTTTTAAATTAGAGGAATAAGACCATGAACAAGAAGACATGAAAAATGTCGCTGATTCATTTTTGGCTATTAACTCATATTTGACTTCTGGTTTGCAAATAGTTAGGTTTGACAGTTAAGTGACCAGTTCACTAAATTACTTCCTATATGTGTATGTGTATAAGAAACCAAAAAAAAAAAAAATGTAGCATCATTGTTACCAAGGAGAGTTGATTCAGATGCAAATTAGCATACTGTTAAAATTGAATTGGTTTTGATGCCAACAGATACAGCCCAATTTCTAATTAGTCTTAATGATAAAAACCTGGGTCAGACATTAGGGGCTAAAAGCTGAAAGATCAGGGAAGGAGAGCAGCCAGCCCCTAGTTCTTACCTCTACAAAATCCTCAGATTGAATGGGGTATCCTGTCCCTACAAATTATCAGAATGAGTGTCCTCTCTAGGAAACCTCAGACTGAATCCTGAGCTCCTGTCTCCTCCTGCCTTCTATCCTTCTATTCCTCTCTCTGCCCAGCCACACCACATCCAGTCTCCACCTCCCTAGTGCTGGGATTAAAGGTGTGAGCCAGCGTCTAGTGGCTCTGTTTCTCTTTTAAAACGATTCAATCCTGTCTAGTCCGGGATGGCCTTGAACTCACAAAGATCCATCTGCTTCTGTTTCCTGAGTCCTGGGATTAAAGGTGTGTGCCACCCAACGCCTGGCCTCTATGGCTAGCTAGTGTGGCTAGCTCTGCACTCTGATCTTAAGGCAAGCTTTATTTGTGAAAGCACAAACAAAATATCAGCACAAAGAGATTTGAAAAAATAATAATCCTTTATATATGTGAAATAATGACACAGTGGAGAGAGGGTTATCTTTGTACTAACTTTCTAAAAAAAAAAAACTGGGCATGCACACACAAAACAAAACGGTGCTTCTCACCTCACATCATATACACGAGAGTCTCTACAAAGATCATGGGTATATTGATCTTATATTACATCTAAAGCAACGTATGGGCTCAAAATGAAAACATGGGGAAATGCTAGCCACAGCATCATCCAGCTCAAAGTGGGGGATTAGAATGAGGCCTATGAACCTGTTCTCAACTATCTGTTATCATCTGAGCTCTCACTAAAACACAATTTGCAGGTCTATTGAACAAAAAAAAAAAGGATTAAAAGGTTGCCATAATCTAGTTAAAATCTACTTATATAAGATACCTTGGTGAAATTATTCAGAATATTATTCAGAAAAACAATAGTTTGCCAAGATTTAAAGGGCAAAGCCTTACTTATGAAATTTAAACTAATGTAAATGACTACACAGAGAAAATAAGATATAAATTTTAGTGAGAAGGAATCATAAAACAGATGAAAATGTTATGAGATGACTGATCATTTATGGGCAAAAGGATATAGTTGATAACATTGTTAGCACATAACTGGAGCACAGAGGAAAGGGAATTTTGCCAAGCACTGCTTACTCCTGTGCACTATGGCAACTACAGAGGGTTTGAGTCAATGAAGGAAGATGGAGATATGCCTGTTTTCTAGATCACCCAAAAGTCTTTCAGTAAAATATACAGTCTATACATTCCATTTACAATGTTCCCCAAAGGCACTTAACCAAAAGGTTTGCTCACCAGCCAGTGGCACTATTGGTAGTTGGTAGAAATTTTAGAAGGTGGAATCCCAGTGGCATAAAGCTAGGTCATTGTGGCCATGACCTGAAAAGAAGCATCTCCCGCTGTTTTTGATTCCTGGATGCTCCAAGGTGAGCAGCCTTTTCTGCCATGTGCTCCCACCATAATACACTGTGTGACTATGATTTTACAGCAACATGATCAAGTGACCATGGACTACAATCTCTGAATCCATGACTCAAAATAAAATCTCCCTCTTTAGGAGTTAATTGTTTCAGATATTTTTCACCATATCAATGGAAAGCCAACCCACTCAGTGAATGTTAGTATTGTATATTTCTGGGTCTGAGTATGAGATTACTTATCCCCATCCTGCCACTGTGTTTCAAGAGAATTACTGAAATGAGGACACAATTTGCTCACATTTACAAATAAGCATGGTACACACTCAACCAGTGTGTGCTCACCCGATCTACAGGCCCAGAAGTATTAAAATGTTGGTATATTTTATTCTCAATGCTAGGGTCAGTGTTTTGCTACCCCAATTATGTATTTCCTATTTGCATAAATGTTTATAAACTTGGTGTTCTATAGGTTCCTGAGAGACCTCCATCAGCAAATGTCCTTCCTTAACTGTAGGGACAAAACAGCATCAATATTTGGATAAATCCCATAGCGTCTCTGCTCACACATTCCAGCATTCGAGAGGACCTACACCATCAGAGGGCTTATAAGGGTTTAAGTGTAATAACCCTGCATTTTTCAGCTGCTAGTGATAAGCTGGTAGTATTTTTATTACTGTGACATGGATTAGCGAGGTCTAAATAAAATAAATGCTTCAAAATGCTTACCCAAGAGTACAAAACATAGTAAGCAGTGTGTGTCAGCTGTGTCTACCCCTTCTGTTACTACTCTTGTTATTCCCTTCATCACTGTCAGTGGACACCATCACCCAGGGCTTACTCTGTCTCAATCTCATACCCAAGATGAGCTTTAACATTAACACTTCGTCCCATTGCTTTAAAATGACTCACTTCACAAAGCAACTGTGCTAGTTTTAATGAGAAGAATGGTGTGTGATATTCAGCATCCCATTGTATAGTTTTTAAAGTTTTATTGTGCTCCAGAGGAGAACATACTATCAATCAGTGAGATTCCGTGTATCCACTCATAGTCCTGTACAATGAGGCACAAAACTGATTCAATCTTACAAAAACAAAACGCATTACAGAGTTTCAGTTTCTTAATGATGGTATGGAAAGCATAAATACATCAAGGCTACAAAATGCAGGTACAGAAACAACTACAAAATATAACCACAAAAGAGTCACGAAACACAACCAAAAGACACAGTCACCAAACAGCTACAAAGCACATAAACAAACATAAGCACAAAACACAGTCAAAAACAGTACTATAATTTTATACAACTATAACTTTATACAAGTATAAAGTACAACTACCAAGTACAAGTACAAAAAAGAATACTCTGACTGGCATAACTCCACAGTTAAAGGACTTAACATACAAACTTGAACACAGAGCTTAGATCATCAGAACCCAGAAAAAGCTGAGTGAGTATCCGCAATTCCAGCCTTATCAAAGGCAGAGGCAAGGGAGATTATGTATCTAATAGTGAGCTATGGATCTGAGAGATCATGCCTCCATGGACAAAGTGGAAGAGTCATTCCATCAAGAAAGATTCCCGAGGTCAACCTCTCACCTCCACATGCATCACTTGTGCACCCCCCGACACACATGCTCTCACACACAGGAAAACACATATATGTACACCCATCATATACATACACACATAAAAAGAGAAAGAAGCGCTTGTTTATCTGTTAATGGAAAGATAGCGTTTTTAACTTTCTTGAATCATTTCCTTAGTCTAAAAATAGATGAGAACTTGTCTAGCATGAGTTTCTGATCATACTTTTTGAAAATTTGCAGAGATTTTTCCCCCTTTAATGTGTTTAAAATAGAAGCTTAAAGATGTAGACATATGTCATCTGATTAATGGCATCATTCCCGGATTTCATGGACCCTTCTTGTACTACGTTGGCCTCTTTACAAGAAAGATGTTAATAATTTGGAGGATTTTCCATAAAATTCCCTCATCTCCAACAATATGCAATAATGACGTGTTTTTCAAAAACACAGAGACATTGCAGCAGCATTTTGAGAGTTCTGAGATAATTTCTGAAGTGCAGATGGTATAGAACTTCACAGTTGCCAAGGACTTACAGGGGGAGGACTACAGAACCTCTACAAAATGCTGTATTTCCTTACCTCTTGGATATGTAACACCTCACCTCCAAAACTCACCAATGGGACCAGGTCACTTTCCACAATTTGACCATGGTTTTGAAACCAGGAGTTCCATGGTAGAGTAGAAATAAAACCACGTTACATGGGCTCAACTCTGACCTTGTGAAAGAAGACAAGCTAGCAATTGCCCGACTTTCGGCATAAGAGGGGGATGTGCCAATTAAATGCCAAATACAAAGAAGTCTGTTATTTAGATGTTCATTCTCCCTTTGTTGGAACACAGCTCAAGAATAGAGTTTTGTGAGAGGAATTCTGAGCGCTTGTCAGAAAACTCAAAAAAAAAAAAAAAAAAAAAGAGAGAGAGACAAGAATCTTGTGACCTCCGTTTCTTTAAAAACGTGGATTGCTCTTGGAATGTGTTTTTCTGCTCCTTCCAAGTGTATCGAATATTAAGTTTACTTCAGGTTATCCATTATAACTGGCTATTATTTTTGTTTATATGCCTCTATGAAGAAAGGTTTTCATGGTGCGCAGCTCATCCTCCACATTGCTTGTTCTTTGATTATATGCTTTACTCATGTGATTCTTCTTGACCCTCAGCCTAGGAACTGTCTGATGCTCTGAATAAAGTTGTCTATTTCATGAGACTTTAGTCTGCCTCATTTTTAGGGTCCCGTCTCTGGGGTTCCATCATATTGACAGTGATAAACAGTCTCTCATCAATAAGACACACATCTTTTGCCCTCTATTCTGAGCTCATTCAAACTAGGTTTTGAATTCTGTGATCTAGCTCCATGCTTACAACCTTATGATCACGTCTAGCCTCGTCACTGCTCTGGACGGGACCCATTTTCTCACTGAATAAAATCACACTTTTCAGTCTTCCTTGATGTAAATCAGATGTACTTCTCATAGATATATCACGTTCTATGGCTTCCTCATCCTGGAATCATGGGTGTGAAAGTAGGAAGATGCTGTTTACTATTCGCTGTTGCTGCTGTCCCTGCTGCTAAAATAAGTCTCTTTCCTCCAAAACTAGACTATCTAAACTATAGTTTCTAGACTATAAAACTGAGTGCCAGTATCACACCTGTGAACAAGATAGAGCTTGGGTAGGGATGTAGTCATAGTCCAAAAAATTCTTGATGAAAGCAATATGATTCTGTACTTCTATCAACAAGCCAATATCTGGAGGCATGAGACCCACAAAGAATTGGATAAAATTCCAAGTAGTCAAAAAGTGTCGTAATCACATAAATGGTACCAAAAATACCAATTATCTTTGAGTTCTGTTGCTGTGAAAAGACATCATAACCAAGGCAGCTCTTATGAAGGAAAGCATTTAATTGGGTCTTGCTTACAGTTTTGGAGGCTTGGTCCCTTATCATCATGGTGGGAAGACATGGCAGCAGATAGGTTGTCCTGGTATAGAGGAGTATTTGAGAACTTTACGTCCTGATTCTCAGGCAGCAGGCAGAAAGAGAAAGAGACACACACAGAGATACAGAGAGAGATAGGGAGAGGGACATACACGTAGAGAGACAAAGAAAAAGAGACAAAAATAGAGGCCAAGAAAGAGGAGAGAGAGAGAAAGAGAAAGATAGTGGATCTAATGTGGAATTTTTGAAACATGAAAGCCAGCCTCCAGTGATACAGTTCTTCCAACATTGTCACACTTTCTCTAAAAAGGCCACACCTGTTAAACTTTTTCAACACTTCTACTCTCTGGAGCCCAGGCATGCAAATATATGAGCCTGTGGGGGCCATTCTCATTCAAACCACCATATCAATGATAAATTTACCATTAAGTATTTATAAAACACTTCAAATATATCGTATATTTGATATATAAGTATATCAAAAATCATTCAATTTAATGTAATATTCTTTGATATTTGTATCAGTTATCCAAACTCCTTTAGCCAAAAATGAATCTTCAAATAAACTCCATTCTTTCATTATAAATAAATATATTATGTTCTTACTATGAAAAATTTAGAAATTACAAAGCACACCATCACCAAGACTCTAATATTTTCCAGGATTTCTAGTGATTCTTTAAATCCTGCTCTGTTTCTCTCTGTGCACATATGAATCTGTTTGTGTGTATGTGTGTGCGAACAGACCCATAAATAAGATTATAATTATACACACACACAATACACACAGCTCAGGTGTCAGTCTTTGCCTTCAACCATGATGCTTTGCAGTGCTTTTATTTTTCTCTTCATACAAATTAGTAGTCTAATAGAAGGATTATTAAAGGCACTTGGCATTTCAAGTACTCCTGAATACTCCAACTTTACCTAACAATTATTCTACCATTTACTTCCAAAACTTTTATGAGACCAAACACATGTCAGAAAGGACTTTTCGTGTAGCTCATCAATAACCAGCCATTAAATATAGTTGTTTTCTTCTGTTCACTTTTGTGCCTTGCAGTTTATATTGGAGGTCTGAAGTAGCTGTAAAAAAAATTGTGGAAAGTTGGAGTGCAATCATTTAGAATGCTTGGGAGGAGGCCTGGCAATGTAGAGAGTCAGCAAGGAATACAACAGCGAGCTACGGAGAATGGGCGTTCAGGAGTCTATGCTCTGATGGTCCCCACGCACCATCCCCGGGGGCAAATATGGACAAGTCAGCTGAACATTCCAGCCTCTCTTCCCTTGTCCATCCAAGGAACATATAGTAGATCCTTCCTGCTGGACTGCTGACAGGTTTAAGCGGTCATTCTGTATAGTCCTCAGAGAAAGGGTCACTGAATAACTAAATATGAGAAATTATAGACCCATGTAGGCTCATACTGGTTTTCTCATTCTAGAACTTAAATTGAGTGCAAATTTAAAAGGAAAGAAATAGATAAAGAGGAACCCTAGACATTGGTCATCTTTAAATTCACCTTCCCCATCACTCCCTTTTCCCATTCTTTTTTTTTTAATTCTTTTTCTCTCCAGTAAGCAAAGTAGCTCAGTGCCTACGACCCTGGGAAAAGGCACAAGGTGAGGAAGCCTTCTATGGATTGTAAAGAAGCCTTTTCAAGTTCTAGTTAAACCAAATAAATCAAAACACAGATTTAAGAGTCTCAAGAAAAAATGTCAGCTGAGAGGGTCGAGCTTCTGTTCTGAGACCAGGAAACTTTCATAGGTCCTGAGGGAGGAAGTTTCACCCCTCACCAGCTGAGTGACGAGACAGGTCACTTACCATGTTTGAAGGTGACATTAACAGGACCTGTTTTAAAAGTTGGAAGAAATAAGCACCCGTTGTTTGGCATTTGTAATATATGATAGGCTTATAAGTGCAGAATGTTTTGAATTACCTTAATTAGAGATCCCTGAGTTGAGCATGTCTCCTGTTTTCATCACCTGCCTCATTAACATTACAATGAAGGATAAAATTTTAATCCTAGCTCAGTTGACCTTCCTCTGGATAGTAATAAAGCAGATATAATCAATCAAACTCCACCATTGTTATCTCTAAGATTCTTCCTATTACGACTAAGCATTGCATGGCTGGCACCAGACTCTGTGACCCGTTTGCTGAGACAGCTCCAACATAATGATGCATTGCGAATTGCATGACAAGACATTTATGGCTTCACAAATGTCAAGACTGGAAACTCTGTGCAGAACTATACGTGAATGGCAAAGAATCTACCCACCTTCTCACTGTCATTACATAGCAGAGGAGAGTCCTGGGTGTGGCATTATCTGCCCTTTCTTATGAGGACACAAGTACCATCATGGGGTACATTTACAACTCCATTTTAACCTAGTTACCTCGCAAGAACACCATCTAAAAACTGTATCTAAACTACAGCTTCAACATATGAAGTTCGGAGGGGACACAGTTCATTCCATACCAAATGCCCAAATATTTTATATAAAGTTTTTTAATATCAAGTAAGCTATGCATTCTGTGACTTTAATAGTTTGGATCTGTAGCTAGATTTTTCTTGTATTTTAAAAAATCTTCATAGAACATACTCCTCCTTTTTATTAAAATATGAGTACCAATAAAAATCTGGAACAACATGTCATCTGATTTACTGCATTCTGGTTCAAGTGTTGAAAGAACTCTTGAGACAACCTGCCAGGTTCTGTTAGGTCACACCCAGAGCTTCACAGCCTAAGACAGATGCACGCTGAAGTTTTGACTCATAGGCATGTGGTCTGGCTCAACTGTCTTCTACGTGTAGCTGGAAAGACCCACCCACATAAGCTCTTACACATATGCACACGCATACACACAGCCAGAGCCAAGAATCACAGAAGCGTCTTCGGAGAATGAAGTCAAAAACCAGAAATGGAATTTCTTGTGCTTCAAATTTCCCCCATCCCTTAGAGAAGCGACTTGGTATTTCCTTTGTGGTTTGCATTTCAAGAATGTCTTCAATTCAGCAGTAAATTTCTTTCTGCATTATCTCATAACTCTATTGCCTCTTAAAAACTGGTGTATTAATAGATGGTCTCTGGACACTAGAAGTTTGGTAGACAAATACCGTAGATGACTGGGAGATGTGACATGGGGGGAAAAGGTGTATACCAGTCAGCAACAATAAGGCTGTGCAGTATTTCTGCCTTTCCTTTTTCCTTTGATCCCTCAGATGCAATAATGACTTGCTTGTCTTATGAGCCTCAGGGTATCATCACAGCTGCTCAGCATGCGGCTGGGCAGATGAGCCCCATACTCTAGCTGCTCCAATTCTCCTCCTCCATGGCTCACACTAATCAAAATGACTGATCCTGCCTGCCTAAAGACAGACAGCAAAGGACCTATTCAATCTGACGTTAAAGTGTGATTTACTGACAGCAGCCCATCCCCACTGACCTTCTGCTCTTAACTATGTCCTGTTTGAATACGATGGCAAGGATTGGGATTTGAGTTTGCTGCCAGAATGATGTGAACCCTCTCCTTCATATGACGATAGTAGGTATTCACAATGCAGGAAAAGCGATCCCTGGATGCTGCTTCCACTTTGTTTCCCGGAATCAGGAAGGTCACCTTTTTGCAGGACAGGTGCTTCTTCTTCTTGATGCACTTCCTTCTACCGTGCAGGAAGTAATCTCTCCCTTCTTACTGCACGACCTCAGAATCTGCTTTGGAATGCACTGGTGGCAATTCTCCCTGCAGTATCCCTGGGCATAAGTTAGGTTTGATTAGAGGTCGAACAATATGTGAGGAAAATACAAAGGCAGTGGCTAAATGTGGTTTGGATCATCTGAGATGCTAGTTCCCTCAAAGCAGATGTTAAGTTTATGACTTATGGCAATAAGGATTCTAAAAGAAATCTTAAAACGATCTTTACCTAAAATGGAAAGTAAAGCAAATTCAAATGCCATGAATGTCTAAATATTTATAAAGAAGCCAGCTTATAAGGCACTTGTGACAACTCTCCTTAGAAACCCTCACAACACCACATCTTGCTCATAAGCGCTTGAAACTATTAATTTAATTGACTTTTTTTCTAACCAGAGCCTAAATACAATAGCATGCAGGTAATAAGTCCATTTAACCCACTCTGTTTAAAGACAGATGCTTCTTCTGATTCTCTTGATTCTATTTCTTGATGAATCATGAGCATTCTCTGGCTTTAACCACTGCCTTGAACTCTATCATGCTCATCATTGGCTTCCATCAAGTAGAGAAGGCATTTTAAAAATTATTTTTATTGATCTATATATTTTTCTCTGCTCCCCTCCCTACCTCTCCCCTACCCTTTTACCCTCTTTGATAATCCCCATGCTAATAATTTACTCAGGAGAGCTTGTCTTTCTCTACTTCCCATGTAGATTAGATCCATGTATGTCTCTCTTAATGTCCTCTTTGTTGTCTAGCTTCTCTGGGGTTATGAATTGTAGGCTGATTTTTCTTTGATTTATGTCTAAAAGCCACTTATGAGTGAGTACATGTGATAATTGTCTTTCTGGGTCTGGGATACCGCACTCAATATGATGTTTTCTAGAGCCATCCATTTGTCTGCAAATTTCAATATGTCATTATTTTTTCTGTCTATACTGCTGTATAGTACTCCATTGTATAAATGTACCACATTTCCCTTATCCATTCTTCAGTCGAGGGGCATTTAGATTGTTTCCAGGTTCTGGCTATTACAAATAATGCTGCTATGAACATAGTTGAGCACATGTCCTTGTGGTATGATTGAGCATCCTTTCGGTATATACCCAAAAGTGGTATTGCTGGATCTCAAGGTAGGTTGTTTCCTAATTTTCTGAGAAATCACCATATTGATATCCAAAGTGGTTGTACTCCCACCAGCAATGCAGGAGTGTTCCCTTTACCCCATATCCTCTCCAGCATAAGTTGTCATCACTGTTTTTGATCTTGGCCATTCTTATAGGTATAAGATAGAATCTCGGAGTTGTTTTGATTTGAATTTTTCTAATAGCTAAGGATATTGAGCATTTCCTAGAGTGTCTTTCAGCCATTTTAGATTCATCTCTTGAGAGTTCTCTGTTTAGGTATGTGCCCCATTTGTACTGGATTACGTGTTCTTTTGATGATCAATTTCTTGAGTTTTTTTTTTTTTTATATTTTGGAGATCAGTCCTTTGTCCAGTGTGGGGTTGGCAAATATCTTTTACCATTCTGTAGGCTGTTGTTTTGTCTTGTTGAACGTGTCCTTTGCATTAGAGAAGCTTCTCAGTTTCAGGAGGTCCCATTTATTAATTGTTTCTCTTAGTGTCTGTGCTACTGGACTTATTAAGTGATCTCCTGTGCCAATGCGTTCAAGTATACTTCTCACTTTCTCTTCTATAAGGTTCAGTGTGTTTGGTATTATATTGAGGTATTTGATCCATTTGGACTTGAGATTTGTGTGTGGTGATAGATATGGGTCTATTTTCATGCTTCTACATGTTGATATCCAGTTATGACAGCACCATTTGTTGAATATGGTTTCTTTTTTCCATTTCATATTTTTTTGCTTCTTTGTAAAAAATTAGGTGTTCATAGGTGTGTCCATTCTCATAAAAAATTTTAAAATACATAAGTAACATGTTCATTATTAAAATTACAAGTGAAAATCCTACTTCCAAGAGAAAGAGTGAAGAAGAATGAAAAAGGGAATTTGTGAAGGAGAATGGACAAAGGAGAGCGTGACAGAGAAAGGAAGAGGGGGAGTGTGAAGGAAAACAGACAACTATATTGGGACAATATCTGCCAGTCTGCAATCTAATGTAGCCCTTGATTGGAGAGTATTTGCAGGCTTTTTACAAAGTAATTAGGGAAGTGGCTGTCCAAATTTTAAAAATAGGCAAAAGTTTTGAACAGGCACTTTAATCAAAGGCGGACAAATAAGCAACAAATATAAAAATAGGCAAAAGTTTCAAGCAGGCACTTTCATCAAAGATACACAAATATGCAACAAAGAAGCTTGCCACGAAAATAAATTTAAAAATCCAGCATTGATCATTTAGAAATGCAAATTAAAACTGAAAGGAGAGCGCTACATGATGACATGTCTAGTAGGATGCCTAAAATTGAAAAGATGTGTCATGTGACATGCTGGCTTGTATATGAAGAACACGCAACAGTTCTCAAAGAGTTTCAACAGAAATAAAACTTGGTAAATCTACTTAGAAAAGTCCTAAAGGACTTCCAGATTATGGCCTACATGAAGAGTTTGAAAATGTCTTTAAATCTTGCTTTTCTTGTCTTTGTAAAGAGCTCACACTCATTACAATAGAATTGTTCCTTATGCACATATGTAGCTTGAAGTTTGAGAGCCAGAGATTCTTTTAAAAAATCCAAAAGATAGGCATAATGATCAAAATGAATAATTTAAATAGTAAAGGTAATTTTACCTGTCAGCGAGCACTATACCAGCTTAAAGCCTAAACATCTTACAGTGTCCAAATTCCTTGACTTCTAAAATTGGTAGTTACTGAGGCTCAAAGTAAGTCTTGTATAGGCCAAAGGGTCTGTGATAATAGATAGATAGATAGATAGATAGATAGATAGATAGATAGATAGATAGATAGATAAACCCTGGAAAAGCCACTGTAAGAAGGAAGGGTTCCAAAGGGTCTGTGATGATAGATAGATAGATGATAGATAGATAGATAGATAGATAGATAGATAGATAGATAGATAGATAGATAGATAAACAATGGAAAAGCCACTGTAACAAGGAAGGGTTTGTTCTGGTGCACCATTCAAGATACTGAGCTATTGCATCATGACAGGGAAGACAAGAAAGAAGATGAGGCAGCTGGTCCCATTGCATAGCTGTCAAGAAACAGAGAGCACTGTGCTCAGGATTCTTGGTGCTCAGCTCACTCTTCCTCCTTATACAGTCCAGAATTGCTTTCCCAGAAGATGTTCTACCCCCATCAATCATAATAAGATAACACCCCACAGGCATGCCCAGAGGTCCAAGTCCTAGGTGACTCTAGGTTCTGTTAAGCTGACAACACTGACCCTTCATACTTAGGACCTTGTATAGTCATGGTGGTTAGCTGTGGAGCCAGATAAGGTCCTGATAGTCTGTTTTCTCGTAGCCCTTGTGCCTGGTCTAACAACTGATCTAGTAGAGAGAACTGAGCAAACTTTCAGGAGAGCAAGGTGTGCAGATTTGTAAACAGAAGGGGGAACAGATGTTTTGAACCTCTTCTACAAGCGTTACACAGTACGGAGTACTGAGGAAGTTAAGTTAGCTCATTGTCTTCATACACATGCTTGTTAATGTCTTCATGAGAACATAAATTCTGGGAATTGTTTAGAGTCTGGCAACTAAAGATGAAAAGTGCATATGATGAAATACCTGGCAAGTAATGTTTCTAATACAGAGATAATGAGAGTGATTTTTTTTTTTAAGAGAAGTTGGTGTTAAGTAGAAACTTACTGAGGAGAGTGGAAAGGGCATCCCACGGATGCATTTGAGCAGGGATGAGTGGTATGCTCATGTTCACAGGAACCCAGGGGATGGCATCCCTGAGATGATGGCATTCATGAGGAGGCTGGCTAAGAAGCACAGATGGAGTGCTCTTGAGGCCCTGAGCAACCAATGCATAGCATAGTGGGGGCAGAGACAGAGACAGGAGAAGACAGCCGTCCTGTCCGTTCGCACTCCACTCTGCTCTGCGATGTTCCTTCAAGAAGCAAATACAAGCACACAGACACAGGCACACGTAAGCTATATCCTGTTCTCCAATTGGTGAGTTGCGTAGAATCTGGCTATTTTTAAGGGAGAGCTGAAACACAGAACATTTAAGGAGTCTTCCCAGGCTCACACAATGATTAGTGGACATCGAGGGGGGCAGTTCATGCAGATAAAGAAAAGCAGAGGACAGAGAGGAACTGGGCTGCAGTGTAGGCTTGGCCACTTTCCATCACACGCCTGGAAGAAAATGATTTCCTAGTACTTTATATACAAAATAAAAGGACAAAGACTATAGGGAAGAGCATACAGTGGAAGGATTTAAATAATGAATGAATGACAGACTGGGACTATAGCTCCTGTCTAGTGGGCGGGGCTCAATTCAATCCTTAGTATTAGAAAAACACGGGACGAGTGGCAGGAGAATATATGAGTGGACTTCTGTCTGTGCACAATTGAAGATTTAATTTAAATAATCAAAACAATCCAAATTTTTTAACTAGCATACTTCTCATGTACAATTTTAAGTCTCTCTGGCAACATTTTGGGTAGGGAATAAATATCTAGGGTGGGTTCATCATTTCCTTTTAGCTTTATTTTGTGTGTGTGTGTGTGTGTATGCAGGTGTGTGTGTATGTATGTATTATACAGGTGTGTGTGGGTGCATGAAAATGTGTGTTTATGTGTGTGCATGTTCTAGGAAAACCTTTGTGTCATTGGTCTATTTCCAGGTTTCTTTCTTTTTTTTTTTTTTTTTGTAATCAAACTCTCTGGTGGGACTTGAACTCACTAAGTAGGGCTAACCAGTGAGCTGCAGGAATTCCGCAGTCGCTGCCTCACCTATACTGAAGTTACATGAGTATCTCTCCATACCCAAATATTTTTAGGTAAGTTCCAGATATTACCCTCTGGTTCCGAGATCATTCATTGTGGTAAGCCCTTCAGTGACTGAGCACCTTTCTTTCTTGTTGGCATGGCCTTTCTATGTAGAACAAGCTGACCCTAGACTCCTGATTTGTCTCCCACGCATTAGGATTCCAGACCTTTGCCGCCATAGCGAGTCTTGCCAGTTTATTTATATTAGAACATGCCTTGTTTTCCAGTTTGTGCATGGCTCAAGTCTTTCTTGTTCAACTCTTCTCCAAATCACGTTTTCCTTTATTTTTGAGATATTTCAGTTATCCTGGAAAGAAAGACGCAGTGACTATGGCATCATACTTCATCGAATTATCACCTCCATAGTGTTTTCAGAGAGAAATAGAAGATGGCCATTATGATATTGGAGGAGCTCCATGAATTTGTAAAACTTAAGACCACCCGAGAATACAGGTGAACAGTGAAAACTCACTTAAATTTCAGAGAGCAGGACAGATGTTGGGACATTCCGGCTTAATATTTCTTACATCTCATTATGTGAAGTTATACTTACTTCTTACTTGGATATTGGAATTAGTCTCCCATATCCCATGACTGACAAGCTAAAAATCTACAACTCTCCCATAGACTTAATAATTGGATTCATCTAATCACTAATCAGTGGGAGAAAAAAAAAAAACTGGTTAAGTCACCAAGAGGTATAGAATGGACCCTTTGAATGTAACTAACGCGAAAGGGAAATATTAGGGAGCAATTTCAACTGAACAAGATAAATGGAGAGGTGCTATTTCCTGTTCCTCTGATGTAAACAAGGAAACTGTCCCACTGGCCTGGCCACAACCTACACGTCCCAAGGCCACAGTCCTTTCCTCCCTTGCACTTTCCCTAAGGGAGAATTCTGGATCATAAAAGGAAGAAACCCGGTCTGAATTCTTTCCAGAAATGATTTGAGATCTGCGCTTGTGACATCTTATTATAAGACGAGCTAACATCTATTATTAATTGATGCACTAATTAAAGCCATACTCGCAGTTTCCATTAGCTTATTCCCTAAATTCTCCAGAGTTGGGCTGTCTGGTTTTAATCAAAACCAAATGGTAGCCCAAGCTCCCAGCGTGGAGCAGCGAGGAGGAAGTCATTCAGTGGAGGCACAAAAGCAGAAAAGATAAACAGATGAGAGTTCACAAACTGTGTGTCTGGGGAAGGATGCACACCCCGCTAGCCACTTAGGGGATGTGATTGAGGGGCTCGGCCATGCAGGAGGAAGCACCGCAAGTGTTTAATGTCAGCCCAGCTCTCTAACAAGATCAAGATGGAGTCTGCCTCCTGCCTTTCCAGCCGTGGCTGTCTGTAGCTGGAGGATCCTGACGGTAGTAGGTAAGGCTCCATGTGCTGAAACACAAACCACTGCGTTCTGCGAAGATTTCTGGGGATGGAAGAGGAGAAGAAAACGCTCTACCCTCCCAGGTTCTCAGAATTTTTACTTACAGATTTTTCTCAAGGCCAAGATGTAAAATTTAAGTAATTTTTAAAGGTTCTAAACTTCAGAAGAAGTACGGTATTAAAAAGCTCCGAATACATCTGTCTTAAAGAAAAAAAAAAACGTTTGAAATGAGAATTAACAGAAGGGTTCTGATCCTCATTTAACACAGTGGGAAAGCTGTGGATGGGAGAGCTGAGTTTTCTTTCTTCCTTGTTTGCCATGAGCCCTGTGGGATAGGAAGGACTCTAGGACTTTCTGACGCTAGCTAATCATCTCAAGAGCTTTGACAAACTCTCTTGGCTCTGTGTAAAATCAGAGCTTCAACGCCCAGGCAGCTCTGCTCTGCCCCTCCCCTCAGCTTCGTGCAGACTTTCTCACATGCAAACTTCTCAGAGGCAGGAAATACTTTGCAGGCAATCTGGGCCTGGTTGTGGAGGCCCCTCTCGCAAAACATCAGTCTGCATTTAGAAGACAGAAGTCACCAGGAACGCCTTGACAGGATCCGGCTTGAGCTGAGGCTCGCTCCAGCTGCAGAGGGTGTTTTTGTTAGAATCACACACTGCGTAAGGAGAACTGCTCAGAATAGAGCTGTGACCTCAGCCACGAAATGTGAATTTAGATTCTGGGGACGTTAACGGGACGGACTCCTCTCCTACCCTGGCTGGAACAGCGTCGTACCTTGGCGGCACCGTAACTCCTGGTCCAGGTAAGAAGCTGAGACTGTCATCTAGGAGCCGGAGCGGGAAACCCTGGCATCTTCAGCCAGCTGTGGACTGCTTTCAGGGAGCTCTGGAAGCAGAAGGGGAAAGGGGAAAATGTTTAGTCAGGAGAAAGCTGCGAGTCAAATCCTTTTAGCAAAATGTCATTTCTAAAATATGCTCCACACGGTTTGAGTCTCCTTCCCCATATAGAAAGGTTTTATTTTGATTTCTTTTTATTCTTAACTTAGTGACCAACCCAGCTACAATATTCTGCGCTGCCGATAAGTAGCATAGCTTGAGGAATGAGTCTTCTCACATCAAAGTGTGAAACTTTAGGGAATCCGCCCTCCTCTCTGTTTTCCCAACAGAAAGAGTACCTAACGTGACAGTACTTTGTTTGCTTAATAATGCCCCTCCAAAGAATATTCTGCATCTTCTTGATCACCGTGAAGATCAAATTCTTTAATTATTGCTCCCAATTAGTTTCAATTGCTTGTCCAATTACTAACGTACACCTTAGATTGTTTTTTAAGAGAAGGAAAGGCATGCAAGTTTACGTGTTATTTACGTCTTTGCATATTTAACTTCAGTTTTGGAATTTAAATGTCAAAACTGGGTTTTGCTTACATCAAACTTGAATTCACTGCCCGGATCTTCTGTTGTATGAGTACTCTCTCTGCAACTAAAGCCATCTGAATGGCGGTGTGCTCGCGTCAGTCATGTGGATGCGTTACTGACCATACATTCATCCGTCATGTCATCCTGAAATCATTATCTCCGCACTTCAATCTTCTAAACTGTCTTAAAGGTTCAATGTGGGAACTACGAGTAAATAAATAAATGTAACAAGGATTGGAATAGCTTAGAGTTATGATAATAAATATGAGGCTATATTTCTGAATATTTGGAAGGAAATTATTTTTAAAGCTTGTAAGAAACATCAGCATGTGAAGATAACAAACATCCATGCCTATCTCCAAATCTCTGAAACAGACACAAAATGGACCAAGGGAAAGATGGGTCACAGTTTTGACAGTTGGATCAGAAGAAATCAATTATTGTTCTAATCATAAACTTGGACAAAGTACAAGATGATCATTTGTGGTGTTAGCTCTAATTTTTTTCATTTCTAGGCTAGGATGATCTCTGTTTATGCTTTGATGTGGTCACTAACAGTTTAAGCTTAATTAAGGCTTTTAAAAATATGAGAAAAACAACATTTTAAAATGTGGAAAGTGAAATTCTGGGGCTTTCAGAGTATAGATCTGTGGTAGAGCAGTGGTTTACCCCGGGTTCAATTCCCAGCCCCAACAAGAAGAAATGAATTATGGCATATCTAAATTATGTAATAAGATAACAGAGGAGAATGACAGGGCAAGAGAGGGCATTAAATCACTGTCTCTGATGTTGTCAGAAATTGCCAACAAGAAAGCTGAAGAATAATATTCAGAAATGTCCTGTGCAAAGTTCCACTGCAGTAGGCTAGTAGATGCCAGGGAGGGGAACTGCAATCTCCTGCCTCATGTATTATGGTCTTTACACCACATCCTTTGCTCTCAAATAGTAACTGTGCACAGTAAAGCATGAGCTTGTCCATCAAATCGGAGGCCCCTTTTCAGAAAGGAAATTGAGATTCTTTAAATAAAAGAACAAATTCGTTAATTAATACCACTTTCTCAATGGCTAAGATTTCTTAAAAGGGTCCATTATGCTTTCATCTCAGACTTTAAAGTAGTCACTTGCTTTATGATTACTTTGTTAAACCTTAGTCTTAGGCTAAACAAGTCAATCATATGCTCTGATGATGCTCGTTTGAGACCAGTGTTTCTTTCAAGAAAATGTCCTAATGAGGAACTTGCTCGTTTTATATTCTTACATTCAAAGAGCGTAATAAAAAGTTTATCCCCACCACTGACTATCAGAAGTAATTTTACAGCCCTTCCTCCCTTATAATTGTCTCAGGACTCTCATGAATCTTTCTACCATCTCAGTTAAATATTGCCATGGCCTGTTTCCAATTCTGAGTGCCAATAGTCTATATGTCCATCAGAAAACGTAAATGTGTAGCCTACAGTTTGTTTTCAACCTTTCTTCCCTACATGTACTCCGAGGCTTCAACCCAATCCTTTAGTACAGTATCCTCATCCTCCCTAATGCTGCAACCCTTTATTACACGTCTTAATGCTGTGGTAACCGCCAACCATGAAGCTATTTTTGTCGCCCCTTCACAACTGGCATTTTGCTACTATTAGACGTTGGAATGTAAATATCTAATGTGTGCCCCAGAGGGGTGGTGACACACATGATGAGAACCACTGCTCTAGTCATATACTATACAGCCCTTTTACACTGTGTGAAGGCTGGGCAGTGCAGCACCAAGTGAGAGTGTTGGCTAGTTCCTCTGCATCACGCATCATCCTTCCTGACAACGTATATGTGCTGCCGCAGTGTGCTTCTCAGAAAAGCTCTGCCCTGAAATGTTCTGTTTCTAATGCGTGTCCTTTCCTTCATAGTTCTGAACCTTCTTAATGCTGTGATCCTTTAACACAGTTCCTCAATTTGTGCTGACCTCCTACCGTCAAACTATTCCGTTGCTACTTCATAGCTGTACTTCCGCTACTGTCATAATCGTAATGCAAATATGTTAAATATTCGTGTTCAATCGAAAGATGTGGTATACTGGATATCTGATAGGCAATCCCTGTGAAAAGGCGGTTCGAAGCCCCAAAAGTGTTGTGACCCACAGGTGGAGAACCACTGCCTTAGAATATATGTCATGGGGCTGTTTGCTTTGGGGTTGGAGTTTTCCTGATGTTAACACCTACAATGCTACAAAACTCTCTGCCATGGCCATCCCAGTGCATGATAATAACCTGGGTGCCTTACTGCAGCATCACCAGAGTCTAACAAACAGAGAACAGTGCTTCTCTCTGTGTTCTGAAGGACACTCTCATTTATAGAAAGAAGTCTTCCTTAGACTTTGCAAACCTTTCCATACCATGCACCTTCCTGCCAGGTCCTCGGCTACGCTTAACTTACTTACTGATAAGTGGATTCATGGAGTGAAAATTGGTCCGAAATGGGTCATTAATAAGATGTCTTCTGCTTTTTATTGATTTCTTCTGGGAAAGTGAAAAAAATGTGTTGAGAAAACTCTTTACAATTATTTTAATATAGGAAGTTTTGAGTAATAAATAGCCCGTGGTTGACTCATAGGATTTTGTTTTTAGCATAAAGATCACCATTTCTGACTGTGGACAACTCTAATTCTTTTGGCTTGCAGGCATCTTTACCCATCAGACCTTGCCTTCTGTAGCTCAAGAGAGTGCCGCCTCCATAGTCCATCTGCTCACAATACCCTATAATTTCAGTTCACACTAAAGTTGTTCGGGTTCCATATTTTCCTCATTCCCCTCCAAGTCTAGGTGGATTGTAGAGTTAAGTTTATGATTATGGGTAAAAGCTAAACAAGAATAAAACAGAATATCAGCAGCTATACGTGGGATTAATTCCTTGAAGCAAAATTTTTATGCTAAACAAGCCGATGGAGAAATATCCCTCTTGGTCAGCTTTGAGGTGTTACAGAATTTACTATTATAGATCTTCTCTGGCATTAAACCGCCTATCAGTCTAGGAGTTTTGAGAGGCACAGGGACTTAGTTTTCAAAGAATTTTACAAAATGTAGGAAAACTATAGACATTGAAATCTGGCTTGAAGGAAATTGGGCTCATTCAATAGATTATAAGGTACTTATAGACATGACCTTGGAAAGAATTGGTAGGGAAGCAAATACAAGGGCATAATTTTAACTATAAAACAATACAGAAATTATTACAAGAACTTTCCCATTAGATGAGAATGAGTGATTCGAAAGGACATAGAATATTACAAACTATTCTATAGTATCTCAAAGTGTTTTAGCAACGCAATCCAGGTAAATCAAGGAGAAACAGGAATTATTAATGAAAGTGGCAACAAGGAGGAAGATGAGAGAGCAAGTTGAAAAAGTTTGATTCCTTCTCAGCAACTAAAAATACCTCTAGCACATTAAGAATTGCCGATACCTGTTTATCCGTAAATTGGGGAGTGAATTGGAAACAAGGGAGAAAGAAGGAAAAAACAGGGTTGCAGAATGTTAATGTGTGAGAGTTGGACTTGTACTCTATTCCCTGGGCAACCTGAAACGACAGGGTAATACTTGTTAAAAGGGAAGAAAAAAAATAAGTGGTTGGCAGAAGCCATCAGAAGCTGAGGCCAGAGGTTAACAACACTCTTATGAAATGACATTACAATTCATTAAGAAGAAGAAGCACAAGCTTCCAGAAATAGTTTGAAATGAAAGCGTATATGAGGCCAGCAGGAGGGGAGCTAGTAGCTTCTCCAGTCTACACAGGGCAGGATACTGGCAGAATCAGAAAGGATTCAGAACACTGACTCTGATCCCAGCTCTGCTACTCAATGCTCCTTGATTTGAATCACCAAGATTCACACGTTGATCTAAAACATCCATACTGAAGAAACATGAGCTGGCCATAAGTAATTCCACTTCATAGTCAGCTATGGTTCTGCAGCAGCAGGAATCCTCCTCTCCCCCCCCCCCCTGTCAGCATCATTCTGCATCTAGTGAGTGCCTGAAGTGTGTCTTTGATTGAGTGCTCTGTTTATTCTTTTTAAATCATGTTATATTAATTTGTTGTTTCTCATTAATAAGATTCAAATGTTTTAGGAAACAACTGAAATCTCCAGGGGGAAATATGCTTTAACAGATGCCTTGTCTAGACATACGTGTACACACACACACACAGAGAGAGAGAGAGAGAGAGAGAGAGAGAGAGAGAGAGAGAGAGAGAGAGATCTACCTACCGAAATGCTATTTAACATTTAGCTAGATGCTTAGATCTCTCAGTGTTTCTCTTTATAAAATTGAGCAATGACAAATTTTGATAGGGTGTTTGTATTATTACAAAAATAACACAAGAAGTGGAGTACCTGGTCCATTTTATGTGTCTGACAAATGGAACCTTTTTTTATAATTACTATAATCCTTATCACCAAAAGTTCCTAATGACTGTACTATCTCATCAATATGTAGAAAACCATCCATTGGCAAAAAAAAATTGGCTCAAATGTGTATTCATAGACAGATAACTAAAATGAAATTATACATATTACACATAATAGACAAAAGTGCTGGCACCTGACAAGATACTGAGCTGACAGGAGGGGATTAATCACCATGAATTTCTTCTTGTTTTCAGTGAAGGGTGTGCCTAATGAACGGCTGAAGGTTGGGTTTCCCGCTGTCACCTGGCTAACTAAGCACCTGTGTCAATGGTGTTGCGTGCACAGTGTCTCTTATTTACATGGAGTGCTGGCTATTTCTACTGCAAGAGAGTTCCTAGAAATGATAACCAAGCTAAAAATAAAAGTGGCCACTTGAAGCAAAGCCACATAGCACTATGATGATGATAAAGCATTGTAGCCCATGTCCCTTGTTGGACAGAAATATCTTTTTTTATAAAGAGGCAAAGCCACACGTCACTCCTGTATACAAGTCAAGGGTGGGGAGGGGCAAATTTCCATCACGAAGATTAACTCTGAATTCTTCCCTGTTACAAAGATTGAAAAAATTTCAGAGGAAAGACACAGATAAGAGACATTGTAAAAACAGCCGTCTTCAACCTTCCTAACACTGCGACCCTTTAATACAGTCCATCATGCTGTGGTGACCTCCCCAACCATAAAATTATTTCATTGCTATTTTATAGCTGTAATTGTGTTACTGTTATGAATCATAATGTAAAATATCTGATATGCAGGATATCTGATATGCAACCCTTTAACCCACAGGTTGAAAACCACTGTTCTAGAAGAGAGGACCTGTGTCAAGTTACCATCCACTAATAAGTTCATTTTCAAAACTCAACTAAGGCACAGTGTGCTTCTAAATATTTACATAGGAATAAAAACGCATGGGAACGCTGCCAAAATGCAGGTGTCCAGCAAGTACTGCTTCCATGAGGCATACTGTCCCTCGTGGCTATTAATTCTGAGATCTCTTGGAAGCTACGTGCTCCCAGAGCTGTCTTCATGGTAGCATGGAAAATAACACGAAATGTTCCAAGATTTCCTCAAGTTACGTGTGCGATGCTTACAAAACAATGTTAGGAGAGTCCGCAAAACTGGCCACCCTGAGCTCTAAAGTGGGTTTGAGGCAAAGGTTGCCAGGTCTCGACTCCTCCCTGCAAGGAAATTAGACCCTGCCCGGGAGCCTGAAGGTAAACACAGGGCATTTCAAAAATAATAGCTTGCCATGTCGCAAAACCCTGTTCTTTTCCGATGCGTGGACTTCTAGCCGATTGAAAGGGTTAATTTTGAAAGTTCCCTAGTTCCTGGGGTATGTCTATTTTGAGAGCAAAGGATGCAAAAGGGCTTCCCAAAACTAGGAGAAGCACCAAGGCATGCATTAAATAAGTTACCATTGCAGGGCTGCTTCATTTTCCTTCCGAAACCCCAAATTAACAGCTATGATGATGCATCTCTTGGAAACGGTGATGGGCGATTTAATCTCCTATCGTAGGTGGCTTATTTTATAACTTAGTAAAGCTATGTTTTTGAAGAACTCCAGACATGGGGACATGAAAGCCATTTCATATATAGTATTTTTAGCTTTATGGAGCAATTTATCAATAAAGAGTCTTAGCAAATGTTTGTTTCTCAGTAATGGTGAATGAGGCATAATGAACACCCTCTGTGTTAAGGTATGGGACAGTAGTTGCCTGCAGTTCTTTGTCATGGGTGTGACCCCATGACATTTTCCTCCTTCTTGGTTTCATAGCCAGTGATCTTACTGTTGTTCCAATCTTGTTTCTGCCACCATTTATAGGAGAGCGCATTTCACAGCAGACTTCCTGGTGTTCTGAGTCTTACGATCTTTCCAGTCCCTCTTCAGTATTGTTCCCTGAGCCACAGATGCAGGAGCTATGGTGTAGATCTGTGTGTGGGCCTAGGTGCCACATGATCTGTTGCTCTTACTCCATGTCCCTTTGAGGGAATTCTGTGATCATATGACAGTGGGAATGGAGAGTTAAACTCTCCAGGGCATGAATCTCCTTATAGCTTGTCCAATGCTGATTGATCGGGCTTAAGATTATGTGTGCGCAAACAAGAAATATAGACTCAGCAGGCCATATTTATATATTTGTGTATGCATACATATGTAATAAATATAATCAAATGAATGAGGCTTTCAACTTGAGAGTCAGTGAGACATGGGAAGGAGTTGAGCGAGGAGTTAGAAGGAAGAAAATGGAGTGGAAATCGATGTAATTCTATTCTGATTAAAGAAATTTTAAAATAAGAATTATGTGAAAATGCATAGGAAATGGTTCTGTGAGAGATCAGGATGTAAACTGCTGCTAAAGTCAGGACATCCTCACAGCATCGTGGTTTGCACTCTGTATTGAAATGTCATCTCTTCTACAATCCAGCTCTGCCTTTCCCTAACATCGGATTCAGTAATGTGACTGTCTAGAAAGAAAACACTAATTCCTTTACTGGAAGCTCGCTACCTTGTGAGACTCCTAGAAATTCTGCTTCGAAAAGTTGTTACTTTTGTTGTTTGTGCACTCACACGAAGGATTAAAAAAAATCATGTCTGCTATTAGTTTTCTCTGAACGTAAGCGCTTTGCCTAAATTCTTTCAGTTTGGTCCTAAAAGGCATTTCACTTCATGTTCTCAGCGGGGAGATGTGACAAAAATCACAGTCTGGATAATTCCTGCTTTGATACTTTTTTTCGAGAAAAATAAACCGTTCTCCACTCTAGTTCTCTGTGATGAAGACTTAACTTTAATATTAATGGGTGTGCACCTGGAGGCCTGATTTAATGTGCAATTCTGTCTGGGTCTAAACAGTTGTCTACTTGCATTTCTAATTTGCAAACAGACTGTTGACAAAGGTGACTACCGTGTCACCTCCAACCTCCATGCTGCAGTCGTGTCTGGCTTAAGCATGCACAGGTATGCAGGCTGTCATAGCTGTTACAGATTCATATGTACAACTTCCCTGTCGAGTCTGGAAAACACTGCTTCCGTTTAGTTGTCTACCACTTCCGGTTCTTGCAGTCATTCAACCTCTCCTTCTCTGATGACCTTTGAGACTTATCAGGAAAGAATATGATATAGGTGTCCCGTTTGGAGCCGAACACTCCCCGGTCTTCAGTCTTTCATTCTATGAAGCAAGACCAATTGGTGTTTGCTGTCTTAATGACAATCTAGTGTTAAAAAAAAAAAAAATACTTCTCTGATTAGTGCTGAGAGTCTTTTAGAACAGTGATAAGTCATCAGTTGAATACTATGTCCATTTTGCAGAATAATAGAATTAGGTTCTCCCCTAGGCCCATGATCTACTGAGGCACAGGTTCTTGGCCCCAGGAGCACATCAAGGTGTGGGTTTCACCTTGCAGAGTAGGACTGAAATCCAATCAGAAAGTGGTTGGTTGCTCCCATGGCATTCAAGCCACTGTTGCATGTCTTGCCAGGACAGTACTCACAGTCGGGTAAGACTGCTGAGGAGTTTTCTTTTGTAGTCAAACATATAACTCCTTTTAGCACTATCAAAGCTAGACAAAAGGAATGAAGACTCCATGTCAAAAACAGCTTGACTTCTTCATGTCCTATGATTCCAGTTATATGGTGGTTTTTCCATAGAACTAACTAGTTGATGTAGTCTTACCTTCAAAATCTGGAGGGTAACCAAAAGCAATAGCAATCATTGTAGTATCTGGAGATCTATGAGATCCCACCAGCCAACAAATCCAAAAAAAGATAGCATTCCTACCACTGAGCTTTTTATTTGTTATCCTGTGTTATCTAGTAAGGATATTTTCCATCCCGTCTCCCGTCATAGGTAACACCACTTCAGACTCTTTTTATACTTGTACATGTATACATTTTAGGAAGCTTCTGCAATCACAGATCTTTTTCTATATCAAGTAAACAAAATCATATTCTAAGTTTATATTGTTTATCTCTTCTGATATTTGCATCCACATTTCTAAACAGTAATAAAAATTTATAACATAATGCATTTTTCCATTTTAGAAAGTATCTCAGTATTTACTACAGAAAATAAAGACTTCCCTCAATTTCCTCAAAATCTCTAACATCACCCCTCACAAGACTCCATGCTTTAAAGATGGTTATTTCCCACTTTATTTAGTTTTTGAGTCAGTATTGATATTTTTGTGCTATTCCCACTATGTAAGCATTATACAGATTATATTTCCTTTCTGATAAAACTGTTTCTCCTAGAGTAGATAACTGATTCCTCCAATGTTCTCTGTAATCCTTGCTATCAATTATTTCCCACCCAAATCGTGTCTCATCATTGTACAGCACGTCTCAGTGTACACGTGTGCATTTTCTTTTGAAGATGTTTCTCTTAGACACATCTTGTACAAAAACACACTTGGTGAATTTCCATCATAAAAATTCTGTTATGCAGACATTTACACTGAATTCTTGGCTTTCTTGTTGCCTTGTCTGTCTGTCTCTCTAGTCACTTCTAAAAATATATTTTAAAGCAGAAACAAATTCCTACCCAAAATTTTAAAGGAATCTTTGTTTGCCATCTTATTTCCAGTGTTGATTCTGAGAAATCTAGCACCATCTTCATTCAGAATTCCTCAAATATAATCTACTTCTCTAAAAGCATTAAGGGCATTTTCTTTATGTAGCCTATGTTCTAAAATTTTGCAGTGATGCTTCTCAATATATTCCAATTTTTTTCTTTTGTTCTGCTGTACAATACATGATTCTCTTTGCTCTAAAAACATCATCATTACTCCTGGGAGGTTGTCTGATTTTTTTTTTAAAGTTAGGACCTAAAGAGAAGGGGGTGTTGTTCAGTAGTTAAAAAGTAGGTATAGATCTCTCTCCGAGTTTCCCACTTTGATTCTAAGCATCCACATCAGGTGCGGTCAAACACACACACACGTGTGTGTGTGTGTGTGTGTGTGTGTGTGTGTGTGTGTGTGTGTGATCCTCTAGGAACATGGACACAAACACTTAAAAATTTAAAAAAGAGAAATCTTAAAAATAACATACAGAATAATGGACTTTATTCTGAACCATTCACATATACATATGATCTACTTTGCTCATGTTTTTCTTTGAAGAAAAGATCCCTTTTAAATTTTATGAAGTGCTCCTGAGAAATGGTCACTTTTCTGTGATTTTTGAGATTAAAATAGTTTTCAATGAATTTTAAAGTTCAAATAATTTTCTAGCACTTGTCACTGCATCTGTTGTCTTTACCATAGGGTATCCTAGAACAGTAAGTCTCTAGAAGCAGAAGAAAGGTTTCTTTCATCAAGTAGGAAATTCTACCAAGCTTACCTTAGCTGTTGTAGGGGCAGAAAATGAACCAAGGAAGATTTTGTTCTGTGAGGATTTATCTAGCGCATCACTTCCTTTAAAGAAGAGATGGGAGGAAAGGGCAGCAAGGGAATGATGCTCCCGACAGATGTGAAGGTTTCATAATAGTCATATCCATCAATGATGCGACAATCCTTGTTTATATGAGTATATTCTATAAGATTATAAGGTTCCACCGGAGACTATAATATTTGCATTTCTATGCTCTAAAGTCATCACAATGTCTGCCATTCTTTAAATATTAAATGAAGATTTAACCATTTGCTCTTAGTGGATTACTCTTATCCGTGGAGAGAGTACAACTCTTCACTGGATACTACTACACACTGTTGTAGCCTCAGGGGCTTTACTTTTGTCTTCTTCCCCTTTCTCCACCCCCTCCTCCTCCTCGTCCTTCTCATCATCATCATCCTTTTCTTTCTCCTTCCTCTTTCGTTATGTGGAAATGACAATAATCAATGAAGTCTCTTCTAATTAGAAGAGTAAATTATGAACTCTGTGTGTGTGTGTGTGTGTTTCAGAATTAAATGTAAACTATGGTGTGATCATTTAACATGGCAAATTGGTCAGGGATTCACAAACTCGAATGTATCCACTTCTCATTTTTAGATACTATAATGTTAAATAGTGTTTAACTGTAACATATATGAGATGTTTATGTTAAGGAGTTGTACAAAATTACCCAAACAGTAAGTTTGAAATTACTTCCTGTCTACACATGGTATGCAATAGTCCCACAAAAAAGTGACTTTGAACACCTCACTAGGATTTTCTAGGATATATGCATGAAAGAAGTGTGTAGATCCTCTAGGAACATGGACACAGCGGTGCTTGAACACAAGCATTTCAGAAGTAAAAATCCCCATGGAAATTCACTTCATAAAATCAACACCCTAGAATGACCTACACTTTTCCAGGCCCTCCTTCCAAATCCTCAGCAGCTGAGCTCATTTTAAATAAAACTGCATGAAAAGGATTAGGAAAGAAATATAACAGAAATATATAGAATAGTGGTCCCTAGGTTAAAAGATAATTTTAAATGAAGCAACTTGATATAGACTCCCTTAGGGAAAGTTGGGCTTTTTAGAAAGAACACATCTTACAGCATGGATTTGAGTCAGTTCAGATAATTTAGAAAACTAGGTTGCTACGCTCAGATACAGTGCCAATAACTCAATGCTTCCTTCTATTTATTAATGATTTCTCTGGGCTCAAGTGGAAGGTCTTAACTATGAAATTAAAAAAAATCTGGATTTAAGTAAGAAGTGTGCATAGGAAATACGATAGAAATGAAATGGTTTGAAGCCTATCAGACCATAGACTGTGGGATAGGGTTGAGAACATAATGGTGATGTTCATAATATAAGTAGGAAATATTTTGTCCTTAAAAGTGGACAGCACAGGGTCATAAAAATGATTTTAAAATATTTTGAAAGCCTAGATTAGACATAAGGCTAGAGTTAGCACTATATTGACCCTAACTAATTTATAATCTCTGTGAGCTGTTCGAATTTGTTGATCTACCAACCCTCGATATGACAGAAGGGCTTTCATACTCGCCTTGGATGAATAAAATGAGATAAAACTATCGTAAGCTCTTAGAAGAAAAAAAATACTGTGTATTGACTTTTCAGATTCAGCTTAAAGTTTCTGAGGCACTCAAAGAACTGCATTTCTCCTCAGTAAAAGAAATGAAACCAGAATTCAGGCTCAACCTAAACATAAATGGGGCTGAGGAATGACACAGTAACACCACTTGGCATTCCTTAAGTTACCCTGTTCCTTCTGCACTGGATAAAAATAAAGAAAAGAAAGCATCGGAAACAGAACCACCCTATTACAACCCAAACTTGCCCATGAAAGCAGAAACCTTCTGGCCTGCCTCTGAGCGTTTTTTCCACTTTCCGTAGCCTCCCACACTATAATGACCTATGCATGGAATTCGGAGGCTTTATATTTTTCTTTTTCGGTGCAAGGTGAATGCCAACATGGAAAATGTGAATGATGGCCATTTTCAAAGATGGCCACAGACCTCGGAAGGAACCAAAAACCATCCAGAAGGATATTGGGTCCCTCCCAGGGTACCAAAATGCTGGCACATCTTAATTCCACCCGTCTTTATGGGGTGTGACTATTTACCTTTCTAGCGTGTGCTTCGTTAGAATAACTTGAATTTTTGGTGGGGAGTCAGAGTCCTTTTCAAAAGATGGGATTGAAGCCAACTCAGCAGTTAATCTGGTTTATGACTAAGGGCAACATTATATGCTGGCAGCTCCTTTGCAGAGCAGAAACTAAAAACTGCTTTTTCAATGGGATTTTTCCTTCACAGTCTAGTAATTTGTTTTCACTGTAGACTGACAGTTGAGTTATCACCTTTAGA
This sequence comes from Alexandromys fortis, assembly GCF_014885135.2. Classification (NCBI taxonomy): domain Eukaryota; kingdom Metazoa; phylum Chordata; class Mammalia; order Rodentia; family Cricetidae; genus Alexandromys; species Alexandromys fortis. The sequence goes on from NW_026067938.1 coordinate 14,279,294, forward strand.
AGACTGATTTTAACATGGATACAACTTGTTTCCTTTAACTAGTTTAAATAATTCAAGGCAGAGGATTCAGACCTGGGAAGTGCTTACGTTCTGATCTTATCTTACATGGGATTTTGTTGTTGGCTTAAATCTGCATGGTCCAAATCGAAAATGTAATAACATCTTTACAAAGACAGAGGATGAGACTTGAGTATCTGAAGACTGGACCTCATTGTCTAATGATGCTTCTGGTTCACTTGAGTTGCTTCATGGGAGGGTTAGAGTTCATTCATAGGAAAAACATGAGAGCAGATGATGATGAAGAGTAAAATATGACAATTCTGTGGCGACAATGAACTCCATTGGTTATGTGAGCCTGGCCCTTGGAACCATGACCTGATTTAAAATTTTGGCTAATGCCCTAGGTCTATTGCTTTGAACACTCATATATCTTTTATGCTTCAACAATACTTCCATGATATTAATTATGGCAGAAAAAGAATGTATGGATAGATGTATCTTAAAACCTTATAATGGAATATAATAGAATGTATCATGCTTTCTTATTCATGAATTGTGAGCTGATATGAACTAAACTGTATTCGTCTGTTTCTCTGTTACACTCCGAGGAGAGACATCTTGGTTACTGGGACTAGCATGAGTTATTTTACACACTAGTGAATTGCACATGCTGTCGCTGTTGCTCAAGATTGTAGGACCAGTTCCCCGGAGGCCCTTGTTTCAGTTCAAATCCGCTCCCTTAATGGCTTTTAATCACAAAAGGAAATCAGGAAAGCATGCAAAGCCAGAGCAACAAGTTAGCTTTTCCAGTGAATTTTATTATGTATTGCAATTCAAGTATTTTCTTAATGAAGCTTAAAATGTTTTTAGTACTTATATCTTCATTCACTAATAAACCAGCCCAACTGTTATTTTTTTTACGTACTGATAGAGTTTCACTAAAAATACTAAATTTATTTTTTCACTCTTATTAGACTACTTCTGAGAAACAAAACCATTAAGGCTAATAAACAAAGGCTTTGCATTATTTCCTACCTCTGCTAAATAACACAGATTTACATTCTTTGCCACAAAACATTATTACCTTGGAAATGTATCTATAACAGCATATTTTCAAAATTTTTAACAGGTGACGAAATGGCAGAACACACTCTTTTCTTTGATCCATGAATTCAAAATCTTCTTCCGTCAAGTTCCATCCCCGGTGAACGTCATATGGAATGCATCTCCTTGTCTGTCGTTAAGCTATGGTGACATGTCTGTAGCTATCAGAAAAAGGAGTTGGGAAGAGCATGTGACCCAAAAGACTGGACAGCCTTTTAATTCTGATGAGTATGACATAGCATGTCATCACGGACTGGCATCCGACAGCTTGCAGGCAAGGATGGAAAAAGATGCAACCTTAAATGTGGACCATAAAGAGAAGTGTGCCTCTCTACCAGACTGCTGCTGTGGGCCCGAGCCTCGAGACTTCCCTGGGAGGCCAATGGGTCACATTTCACAGGAGGTGGATGAAAGTGGCAGCCAGGAAGGGGACGAGCAGTTTCTGTCTCTGGAGGCTAGCACAGAGACGTTAGTGCACATTTCTGATGAGGATACTGACTCTGATCTCCACCTTACCAGTGATGCACAGATTTCAACTCCCCAAAGACATGAACGAGACAGCCAATGTAGTGTTGAAGGAGCAGGCTCCTTCCTCAAGACACTGTCCACTATGCAAAGTAACCAAGACTCATATAACGCCTGGAGGAAGGCTGGTGAAGCCAATGTATCTCCAGCAGAAGAAAGCGGGAAAAGGCAAGGTGCTGATGCTGTAACTAAAAGCCTGGAGCTTTGTAAGGATATAAATTCAAAGGAAACAAAAGATGTGCCCAAAGAAAATGCATGTGATTCTTTGACTGTGGAAGATACCACACCTGAAACCCAACTGCTTAATTCTGCGGTAATCGCGCAACAACGAAGGAAACCTGACTTCCCTAAAGAGGAACAGGAAAAAAATCACCAGCACGTAGCAGAAGACGAGTTCCTGGCTGCTCCTTATGCCGACAGGGGGCCGCCATTATTAAAAGCAGATTGTGGAAGCTGCCTTTTGCAGCCTCCTTCCTGTGCGGGTGGAATGTCAGCAGAAAGTGACCTGGACAAGAGCGGGTTCTCAGAACATCAAAACAACAGCCCTCACAAGGTCAACGCAGACGATGGCATGCAGTGTTTACACTTAAGGGGCCCAGTGACCACCCAGGAGACCATAGACAATCGAGTCAGACTGCGCAAGAGAAAGGTAAGCCTCACACGCAGATCAGCTGGCTTTTGAAACGTTGTAAATAATCATTCTCATCACTTACGAAGTAGCTTGGGCTGCAGAGAATGCGCAGATGTTTTGTTTTGACCCGTTAAGCAGCTCATATGGCTTAAGGACAATTCACTTGATAAGATGAGGAAGATGTGTGAGAGTTGGTATATAATAATTTTACTGTTTCACTAATAGCATTGCAATGCTTTGTGGCTCTTTAAAATTGTGTCCAGAAAGGACTTAGGATGGTTTGCTGTCCTTGGAATTTTGTCACCACAGTCCTTTACTTTGTAGTCGATGGCCTTCTGAAAAGTGGCATTTATGTTTTAGAAGAGAAAGTGCAGTGTGTTTACTTTTGTCTCATTTGCTTGGACTTGTTTTCTTTTCCTTTTCAAAGCACGTTTTGTCCTTTTCACTCACATACTTAAAACAAAAACAAACAAACAAGCAAACAAAAACAACTTGGAACTGGTGAAATGGCTCAGAGGTTAAGGGCATACCCTTCCCTTCCAAAGGACCATCATTGCAGGCACCCATGATGGTTGGCTTGCAACTGTCTATAATTCCAGCTCCAAGAAATCCAGGCATTCTCCTAGGCTCTGTGCGACACTGGCCTTATCTGCACATACTTGCACTCAGATGCACACACATACGCAGAATTAAAAAAATACGATAACTCTTTAAAATTCCAAATAATCCTTTCTACATGGAAAGACAATACTGCACATGTACTTTAAATGGTATGCTAGTATATCCACTATCAATAGATACATCATTGTATCTTTACCTTGGACAGGACCAATACATGATATGAAATTTTATTTTATACCAAGTCTTCTTTGAATGAATCTAGGGATTCCCCTGAGGAAGCTTCCAGATAAGAAAATACAGGGTGGCCCTACATGACTGGGTTAGCATTGGACTCTTATTCAAGATTTCAGGCTTCCTTAAATATATTTGTAAACATAGTATTACATAAACGGAGGTAAATCAAAGTGACAGTTACTCTTCAATTGAAGAAACCCTGAAGATTGGAACACTGGGCAATAAGAGTTTTTCAAAGATGTTTTTCTTCTCCTCTTCTGAGGTAATCTTAATCCATAAATTTGCATTTACGAAACAGAAAATAGATACTCTTCATTTTGCTTCATTTGAGCTACCTACCTACTCTTTGAATTAGAAGGGACCTTTCTAATTCTCTCTTATTTCCATAATCTGTGCTTTCTGTTAACAAACTTGTAAGTAATGTATTGCTAGTTCATTTAAATGAACTCAAGGCCATTTACTGCAGAAGTCAGTATGCTCAGACCGTGCATCAACAGAATATCCTGTGCCTCTGGCAAACATTCCCTCCCCTATGTAAGCTGTATGGAAAGGTATTATGATTGGAATGCTCAGGCCACATTTCCAGAAATTTCCATATGTCCTATCAAATCTGTTGGCGAGAGGGCAATAATGATACAAGAAAATATTAACTGACTAATGACAACAGCTCCCTACAATAAGACAAATCTGGCCCAACTGCCTCCGGACACATTTGACATTCCTGCAGAAGATGCTCATGGCTGGCCATTGGCATCAATAGGAGGAAGGCTGGGAGGAATCTGTGCTTAACATACTGCTAAAGGCTGCACTTTGGAGGCTGTAGTTATAGCTCATTTACAAGTTCTAATTGAAATTTTCTATTTTAAGCATTTCAATACCCCAAAGTGTTGCACTATGAGTGGTCGGGAACACTGACTTTGATAGTACAACCTTTTGGCATGCCTTGGAATTAGAAGAGGAAATGCGAATGTTTAGGTTTTAAAATTTGTTATAGAAGGTGTGGCTAAGATGGGAACAATTAGAATGAGAATGTGTAATCACTGTTGTTTTATCTGTTACTAATGAGTGTTAACTTACTATAAGTTGAAAATTGGCTCAATGTGTACCAAAATACCCAAATATATACATAAGGACAACAAGAACCTCTGCCTCTTCCCTCCCCTTCAAGGCCGGGAGGGAAGCAGAAAAAACTGTAGAGCTCAAAAAAAATAAATAAATAAATAAATAAAAGAACAACAAGAACCCTGTCTTGAAAAAACAAAAAAAAATAAAAAATTAAAAGCAAATAAACATATATTCATTGCTTCATGTAACTAAAAACTAAAGGAAGTAGCTTAGTTTTGATCAATATATAGTTCACTGTTATGAATGTTTGGAATGCTATACAGCTATTAAACACTTGGAGTGAAGGGTTTGTAGAGGTGTCTCAGTCGGTTAAGTGCCTACTGGACAAGCAGGAAGAATAAAATTTGATTTCCCAGAATACACATAAAAAGCGAGGTGTTACAAGACATACCTTAACCCCGGCACTCAAGGACCAGAGATGGCGGTATCCCTGGGCTTGCTAATAATACACTTTTGAGCTTAAATATGTTAAAATTGCCCACGGAATTGAAATTGAAACCACAAACATCAAAGGGAAATCAAGAGGACTGCAAGCGGACATTAGTGACTGAGCCACATGGCTGTGTGGCATATGACGAGAGCCCATACAGCCTTGGATGAATCTCTGAGCAGAGACAGCTGCTTAAAAGCAGTTCTCAGAGACACATTCCACACAAGTCTGGAGGCAGGGGAGAGTCTAAGAAGTGGTCTCTTAAACCAAACGTATGTGAAGACGGAAAAGGCTTAGGGAAAGACTTGAGGTTGGAAGTTTTTGAAAAACTAGAGTTATTTGTCCTTGATGGTGGTTTGCTAATTAAAGAGACCCAACTTCCATCTTCCATAAAGAGCATGTAGGTATTTGCCAAGTTTTTGAGTAATATTGTAGTTAAAGAAATGTATGAATGTGTTTTTCTTAACACACTTAGACGAGACATAAAACGTACTACAAAGCAGGATAAGTTCCAGAAAGTATTGCAAAAATAATAACTTTGAGATGACACCACTACCCACTTCCAAGAAACTCCCTCAATCCAACAACAAATTAGTTTTGACTTTGGGATTCTTGATGTGCATGGTGGCCTGAACCTTTAACCTCAACACTTGACAGATGGAGGCAGAAAAATTGCCTCGGGCTCCATTACAAGTTCTGAGCCAGCCTGGGCTACAGTGATACCAGGTCTCAAAAAGAGCTGGGCCAGGGGACACAGGCCGTTCAATAAAGCGGTTGCCATCCCTAGGAACCTGGTTGTATACTCTCAGTACTGGGGTGCTGGGGCATGCAGAGTCTGGCCGATGACAAGGACTCATAGCCAGTCAACCTAACACATTCACTGAAGCCCAAGCCAGTGACACACCTTAGCTAAATGCAGCAAGGTAGAAACTGGCATGATAATTGTCTTCATTAGGATTTCTATTGCTGTGAAGAGACATCACGACTGTGACAAGGAAAGCATTTAATTGGGGCGGGCTTACAGTTCCAGAGGTTCAATCCATTATTACCATGATGGGGAGCATGGTGGTGTTCAGGCAGACATAGTAGTGGAGTTAAGAATGCAACATCTGGCAGGCAACAGGAAGTCAACTGACTGCCACACTGACAGAAACTTGAGCAGAAGAGACCTGAAAGCAAGCCTGCCGGCACAGTGACACACTTCCTACAACAAGGCCATGCCTCCTAATAGTGCCACTCCCCTTGGGGGCCATTTTCTTTCTAACCACCATAATGGTTAGGCAGGGAAAGTCTGAAAAGAAAGCTGAGTTATAAGCCCTGGCCTACATAGTAGAAGGAGAAAATCAACTCATCACAAGTTGTCCTCTGACCACTGCACATGATCCGTGGCATATGCGTGCGCACACACACACACACTCATAGGCACATGTATACACACACACACACACACACACACGTACGAAACTGTTCAAGTAAATTAACTTATGTAAAAATTGAACAGTTGCTCAGAAACTAGCACCTAAAAACACTCAGATTCTCTTGATGATCTTTTATCCACACACATGCTCACACTATGCTGTCACTGAATGGAGGGACGTGAAGCAAGTAACAGAAAGAGAAAGTGGACAAAGAAGGATATAAAGGAGGAGTGGGCTGAGAGAGGAAATGGAAGAGGATAGGCTAAAATGGAGAATTAACGGAAACACTGGCCAATTACATGGAAAAAAAAATACAAGTCCTTCCTTAACCAAAAGAAAAATCAACTTTCAGAAGGCTGAGATAGGATTCTGTGCCAACACAAAGGCATGGTGATCACCAGCAGATCAAGAAGATAAGGAACATGAAGCTGGTTCCACTAATGACAGAGCAGAGAGGGCTAAATGACATGTCATTGTACACCGGAGTCTTTGATGGCCGCAGCCAGCCCTCATGGGCTGCATCTCCATCAGGCTAAGCAGAAAACTCTGGTAAGCTTATTCTCAACAAACTCAAATGATTTGGAATTCTTTAAAAAGACTTTTCTATTATAATGCAATTATATCATTCACTTTTTCCTTTTCCTCCCTCCACATCCTCCCTTACACCCCTCCTTGCTCTCTTTCATATTCGTGGCTTCTTTTTACACTGGTTCACTGATTGTTCTCATGTACATGCGTGTGTGTGTGTGTGTGTGTGTGTGTGTGTTCTCCTTTATTTTAAACCTTTTATTCATTTAGATACCAACCACAGTTTTCCCTCCCTCTCTCCTTCAATCAGTTTCTCTCCCCACCCCTTTTACTCCTCAGAAAGGGTGAGACTTCCCCTGGGGAGTCAGCAAGGCCTGGTACATTAAGTTGAGGTAAGACCAAGCTCCTCCCCACTGCATCAAAGCTGAGCAAGACATTCACCATAGGAATGGGCTCCCAGGGATAGCTCTTGGTCTCAATTTCCAGGGACCCTTCAAAGAGACCAAGCTAAACAACTGTTGCATATATAACACCTATATGAGTGTATGTGTTACACCTATAAGAATATATATATTCTTATAGGTGTAATACAACTTGCTCAGTCTTTATGTTATTTGTGTGTGTGTGTGTGTTTTAAGAGTTGACCATTTGATATTGGAATGTTTTTAAAAAAAAGAAAGAAACAACTACAAATTTCCTCCAAAATTGATTGTGCTATTCTCTCTGCCTCAACATACGAGTTTTTCTTAGCATAATGTATACATCCTTCTTATAATTTCTCATAACATATAATGAACAACAAATTCACCGAAACTCCTTCTGGGCTGCTATTGCTTACTACAACCTAAGTTCATTTGAGGCAGATACTCGACCTTACATCTGTAGCATCCACCCAGATCATAGCATTTGCCTATAAATGCTTGAGTCAGTGAATTCTTTACCGTAATAATGATTTTTTTCAGAAAAAAATATAATATCATCTTTGAAATACCCATACTACAAAAAACCTGAAGAAATTAAATTGAACAGCCACACTCTGTGTTGCATACCTTCTATGGTGGTCCTTAGGGGGCTGAGGCAGGGTGATCAGAGATCACACATTTGAAGCCAGCCTCAGGAAACTGTACAGCAAGATCTTGTTGCAAAAATTACACGAACCAAAAATGGAATAAAAAGAACTAAATCAAACCTAGCAAATCATTGACTGCACAGTCTATACTTTATACCACAATCTCTTTTTACAACAGGGTATAAGGGAAGCAGAACAAGAAACATCCCATGTAAGATCCGAGCCTGAGTCCATCTCAAGTTGAAAAGTAATGATCAACTCTTATTCCTCACATGGCAATGTGTGAAATGTAACCATCATTTAGAATATGATTAGTCACTTCTGAAGAAGAGTGAACAGGGTAGAAGTGGAAAATGATAGAAAGCCACTAACATTTTAACCTATGTGCAAACATACGTAATGATATGGATGCATATTACCACGAAAGTGCATGGCTGTCATTTATAGTTACTTGAGACATTTGCTGAACGAGAAGCACACAGTCAAACAGGTGGGGAGGCCCCCAGGCCAGGAATTCCATGGTGGTTTTGGCTAACACCTCTTTAAAGTAGGTCGGGACAGTATGGAGATGATGCATGCATTGGACACAGGAGCAGTTGCCAGGCGCAGATGGCCTTATGTTCCTTAAATACCTGTGTAAGGTTCAAGCAAGGCTTCTGTTTGCTAATCAGACTATCACTCGATGGAGGAAAGTGTAGTGATAAAGAGAAAGAGGAAGTGGACAGAGGAAAACAAGAAGAGAAAGTGTGATGGATGTGATGAAGACGGCAGAAAAGAAACAGAAAGAGTAAGGCAAACATGCTTAGGAAGTTTCAGAAGCCAACACCATTTCTTCGTCATTCCTACCATAAATAGCACAGAAAGTAGGAGGTTGGTGGCCAGATGTCTTTGGGAAAATGTTCTATGTAAATGTCTAGGCACCCAGATATGTGCCTATGTGTTCTGAAAGGAAGCATTTAGATCTGAGAGTTTCTTACGAGTATTGTAGAAAAATTAGTTGTAATGTGTAACAGACCTCCCTTACTGCCAGCATGTGCTCTTTATTAATGGTATCATTAATAAGTTCACATTAACTCGGCATCAGCTCTTATTGCAGTGAGAACTACAACGCTAATACAGTGTTATTTTAGTGAATGAACGGTGGCTTCAGAGCCAACTGCACACCCCAGACTATGGTGATAGAGATGCTGATTTTTGTTTCCTCATGGATTTCTGTTACTATAAACCAAGACTAATTTATTAATCTTCTAACACAAAAAAAAAAAAAAAAAAAAAAAAAAAAAAAAAAAAAAAAAAAACCACCAGATCATCTGGCTTCCCTGCTGGAAGAAACGTCAGTATTCACAAGAGTTGGAAAAACAAAAAGCTTGCATAGCCCATGTAGCAGAACCCTGCCACTGTTACTTGGGCACGAGACACAACGGTGCCAAGAGACTCAGCGTGCCTTCTGGCTCGTGTTTCTAGGAAGAACACACACCCTTCGCTGCCCACAACACCTCTGTCCCACAGATCATTTTCTGACGACACCAACAATTGCAGTAGCACTTCCAAGATAAGCTCGCAATTTTCTTAGGAAGTCTAAACAAATGGAAGCACACAGTTTCCCCCTTTTCTCTTCCTGTTCTATTTCTAGAGTGGGTTAGAAATAAAAACAAGTGATTAATGAACCTCTTTGGATTTTAGGTTCCATTTCTTAAGCCAGGGAGACTTCAAAGGAGGTCATTGCTTTTTATATGCATTGCAAATTAACCTGCAGGTTTTAGAAATGTTGAATTAGCGTTACTATTTGTTCTAGAAAATGAATAGCTCAGTCTGAGCTTGGTGTTTCTTGCCAAGAGAGAAAGCCGTGGTGAGGGGAAACAGTCCAACCTAAATCAGAGATGGTATTTAAAATCTGTGATTTACATAGGTCTCTGAATTTAGGGGCAATTGTCTTTCCTTCGTGAAATGCTTATGAACATTAAAAGAGACATAAAATGTGGCTGAGTAGTTATAGAGGGTAGAGTTAGAAAAATTTTCATTGAAAAATTGAGGTGGAAATCTGACCGTCAAGTAAATGAAGAATTTGTGAAATTATGTCTTCCAGTCAGCCACATGCTAATGTAGCCTGAATTTGCACCATCTACAAACACCGGCACATACATATTTTTTTTGTTCCAAAAATTCTGAAGGGCCGCGTGGTCCATAGAAAGCCTCATCACTGTGGAACACAGTGATGAAGCTAGTGGATGCTGAGGCCAAACTGCCTAGGTCTCAACCCTGCTTCTCTGACTTACACCTTGGTGATGTGGCATGTTATCTAATGTTTCTGAGCTGCAGCTCTCCGTATGTATGACAGAAGTGTGGCTCTGTTATTAAGAAGAGTATACGTGTTCACGTATATGAATAGGCACCTATAATTAAACCAGAGCCTGACGGATGGTCAGCACCATGTGCTTAGAATTATCACTAGTTTCTGATCATTTTTAAAATTGTCCTACTAAATTGGTTGTCAAGTAAATGAAGAATTTGCAAAATTATCATGTCTTTAAAACAGATCTGAGAGTAAGCTGAAGTGTCTGGGAATAATGGAAGGGGAAAAAACACATGAGAAACGAAGTTTAGACCATCCATATGGACACCCTATATCTAGCTTATCCATGTTCTCTTCAGCCTACTGTTCAGCCTAGCATTCGCATGCCAACTGAGTTTTTAACAAAGCACCTTCTCTTTTCCATGAGTTTTGCCAGGCTCATATATGCTCCGAATGCTAAGGAACTTATGCCTTATTGATGGCAGGAGAGAAAAAAAAATACATAATGAACCTTAGTCAGAACTTGTACTGCGGTCATCAGTAGAATCAATATTGGAACCTAATACAACGCTAGGCTTCAAAGCACCAGTGTTTGTAACATCATGGTTCCGCATAATTCAAGATACAAGGAATAAGTCTGTCTGATAAACAAGGCTAGAAACGTCTTTTTTCAGATAGGGGACTCCTTTCATTGTGCCCAGCTTGAGCTCTAAAGGGGACACTTTGGATTTTGTCCTTATAGGGTTGGAGAAGAGACTGTCTCAGGGCTATTTTAATTGTTCTCAAGAAAGAAGTTTTTTTATATATATAAAAACATAGGTGTAAAATATCAAGAAGCAAGCAAGCGTTTCACTGAATCCACTGTGCAGACAGACACTTTTAAACACTAAGGTTTTTTTTTATCAACTGTTCTACCATGTTATGAAAATGAGAAGAGGGTTTGGCCTGAAGCAAAGCGGCCTTCCTTTTTTCAAATTAGCCTTTCAGCTAAATAGTTTCAAAGCTCATTTACAAAAAGAAAGAAAAAGTAAATCTAGGTTTCTAGGTAATAGACACCAAAAAAGGCGCTGACTTTACAGCCGGATTAATTTACTCACTTCAATTCATTAGTAACTAATTATAAGCAGAACAGTCGATGCAGATCATAGAAACCGATCTGATGATCAGACATGACCAATAGATCTACTAATCACAAAATGATGATGCCCCCAGGGAGCCATGCCTGCTCATTTTAATACTCTCTTTGACCCCTATCATGATTGTTTACTGTACCCATGGGAGTGCCTTACACCTGTAATTTAAAAGTCTGTCAAGCTCAGAGCATGAAAAGCCAAGAACCGAGAGATTAATGCATGGTCGGAAATTTTCTTTGGAATCACTTGGAAGAGGCCACCCAGACGTATGTTACAAAGAGTGGAACAGACAAGAAATGTAAAGTTACAGTTTACTTAATCTTACTGTAATTGAGGACATTTTAAGTTAAGAACAAAGGATGGGAATCCCATAGACTCTGCATGCTGTGAACCCCGGAGGGATAACTGTGTGTGCGAAGGACACGATATGAGAACCCGTAGGCACTACGTCTGTTATGAGCTCTGCCAGACAGCCAGGCTCAGAAACCAGGAATGCGATGACTTAAATTGCATCCTCTCTCGGTGGAGACATCCACCAAGTGGGAAGCTTGCTGTGTATAACAAGTTTATAGCGCATAGGCGTAACAAGCAGTTCCACTCCGAGATTCCACATCTGGCTCCCGGCAAAAAGTCTTCTCTGAAACTTGTGGTAGAAGAGTTGGCAAAATACGAGTGAGCTGGTGAGTAAGGATGCTAGTGAGTGGGCTTGAGGCCCTCTGCCCTGCCACGCTTCCCAAGGAGGTACAAAAGGGAAGCAGGCTCGCCTTTGAGATCATCACGGTTTCCCAGACACAGGAAGGGGAAGTGGAAGATTGAGTCAATGTGGCTGACTAGTGCCTACACCCGGAAACACAAGGCCTAGCCCTTGTGAGCACAGTAGTGACTTCTTTCAGCATGTGTTTGCCATTATGCAGGTGGTATTTTAATTTTCTACCCATTCCTTAAAGGTATTCCTTGTACTCTGACTCCATTTTGTTGCAAAGGGTGTGCTGTTTAATGTGTTTTCTGTGTTCATTTGCCCATCAGGCGATTGTTTATTTGACTCCACCAGTGCAAGCGTCCCCCTTCTAGCAAATCTGAAGTGAAGGAGAATTTGCTTTTCGTAGGTTCCTAGATTTCATAAATGGAAGGAACTTTAAGCATCCCTTCATTTTACTTTAATTAGAATAATGAGCGTGTGCTGGCGAGGTCAAGGAGCTGTAATTTAGAGCGTTAATAGCCGTGTGTCCCGCTACCAATGCACGGTTGCGGGCCCCCACATAGAAGATGCTGAGTTGCATATTATTATAGAAAAGCTGTAATTTAAAAGTAATCAGAAAGAATTGGCCAACATGAAAATGTAACACAAACCTAATATTAAGGGTTTTTTTTGAAAGATGAAAGGAAATATTTTATCCTTCTATTTTAGACAACTGTCTACTTTGTGTGCAGGAGGGGAAAAAAGATAGCTTTGAAGATTTCACTGAATTTCAGGTATATGCCGAGAAAAATACAAAAAAAGAATTGAATATTAGAAATGGCATCTATAGAATGGTGTCTTTTTCCCTCAGTTTCTCCTAGCTTCTAGTTTGATAGTAAAAAGTCACTCTCTACTAAGGTATGACTGTTCCCTAAATTCAATTTATCTGCATTTTCCCCTACAGTCAACATAGACTTTTATCATAAATATTATTTCTGTCCACTTAGAAGATATAAAGCACTTTCTCTCAGATGTCCACAGTGTTTGGATTGAGGCATGATAAATTTTAAACAAGCTGAACAGTATTTCTAACAAGGTCCACCCTGAGAACAATCATTAAGAATGCAAGAGACAAAGAACCTTCGCTAACCGTGTATTTCAATATACTCTCATGTGGATTTCCTTGCATACACATCAATGATTGTGTAGAGGACTAAATCTTAACTCCTAAAATTTTTACTATCCTGGAAACAAAATGCATTCTTAGAATCGATTGAGTCTGTCCTGGGCAAGATGGAATAGAAAGAAATTGGTTTTCAGTATTCAGTGCCTTGTAGTTACTGTAAAGGTAAGCTTCCAACCTTGACAACTGACGGTTTGTTTGCTAAGAGAGAGTACACGGGCAGTCATTTTGTTGCTTCTCTGCGCTCAGTTGTGTACGAAACTTCTAACTTCTCGTTTCTGTGTGTTTAATTTCTGGTTTCTACATCAATCTTTCCACTATTAAAAGATGCCCACTTTGCTCTGGAGATACCATTCAAAAAGTCAGCACAGTGGTACTGAGAGTCGTGCACAGACACTGCTCCCAGGAGTGGAGCCCCTAGCTTCTCTTCCTGAAACAAAGCTCTGTGCAGTAGTAGCCTCAACCGACTGTCACAGCAAAGCTGAGCACACGCAGAGCCCCTTGAAGTGGGGAAAAGTAAGGCTTGGGGCTCCAAATAAGATTAGTAACATCCTCAAAGAAAGAGCACTTTTATGATACTACCTACTTTCCTTCTTTTATCTTTCTTCCTTCCTTCCTTTCTTCCTTCCTTTCTTCCTTCCTTCCTTCTGTATTTCTTTTTCTCTTTTTTTTTTTTTTGTTTGTTTGTTTGAAGACAGGGTTTCTCTGTGTCTGCCAGCTGCCCTGGACCTTTCTCCGCAGAACAGTCTGACCTTGAATTCAGAAATCCACCTGCCTCTGCTTTCCCAAGTGCTGCTATTAAATGTGTGTACGACCACTGATCGGGCTGATACTACTATTTGTACTTGGATTTTTCTTTGGGCCAACAGCTCACAAATAATGACATGGAAACTTATTATTAATTATGAAAGTTTGGTCTTAACTTGGGCTTGTCACACTAGCTTTTATAATTTATACTAACTCATATTTTTATTAGGCTACATTCTATCATGTGGCTTTCACCTCTCTCCCATTCTGTGTTATCCAACTCATTTTGGATCTTGATGTTGTCTCCTATACAACTTGATTACCTCCTCTTCCTCTCTCTATCTGGACGTCCGGCCTATCTCTCCTGCCTAGCTATTGGCCATTCAGCTTTTTATTACCCCAATCAGAGGAAGACATCTTCACACAGTGTACAAATATCCCAAAATACCTATTTTCATCTTTTGAATTAATTTTAATGAGAGAAGAATAAAACCAAAAAAAGGACAATGGCAACACATTGGTTTCTTTTCTAGTGTGAGGATTCAGGGAACAGAAATAAAAGTCAGTCCATGTGAAGGAAAAAAATACAAGTGTGTTGGTGCCACCCAAAGTCTGTTTTTCATAGGCTATGGAAAGAGTCACTTAAGGTGAGTAACAGCCTTGTGTAAAGACTTCTCTTGTGCTCCATTTCCAATTCTGAGGAGTTAGACATTTAGCATTAAAGCTAGACATTTAGAATTAAGTTAGACATTAAAGCATTTTTTTACATTTCAACACATGCAAAGGACCTGATTCTTTAGAATAGATAGTGCAGAAGTAGGTATTCCTCATAACAGTTGCTGTCTAAGCCAGCCAGAGGCCCATGGGAAGCTTTTTGCTGTATATCTATCACTGTGAACATCTCTGTCATGGTCTGTGGGCACCCAGGTGAGAAGCTGCAGATGTATTTCTTGGCAGGTATTGCCATAGGCCTTGAGGGACTGCTTCTATTCCCAGTGACATATTTACCTCCTCACACTATCCAAACTATAGATTTTCTTTACAGAATTCCATCAACACTTTGGTCATACATGTCTGCCTTCCTCACCTTTTCATCCAAGGATGTGGTAAAAAGCGTTTGAAATAAACAGAGCCCACTAAGAGCTGGCCAAGAGCAACACCTATCTGTCAACTGTACAGTTGATTTGACTTATTCACACAAAGAAGAGTTATAAAAAAATCAAACTGATTTTAAAGCAATTTAAATTAAAATGCGTGTGTGGGTCCAAGAATGGAAAGAAATCAGTCCATGTGGAAAATACCTCTTCGGAAATTCAAATGTTTTTTTAAAGACTGGGAACGAAGCTCTATGGAAGGGTAGATGTGTGGTATGCACAGAGTTCTGACTTTAATTCTCCAGAACCAATTTAAAGGTTTATGAAAATGACTATTTGAATCATATTGCTGCATGTCCTGTGGAATGATAAAAGTTATTACAGAGAGTCGAGCTGAACGACCCAGAAATTTGAAACCCTTATTGACTTTTAGAAGTAACTTGTGGGTTGAGTGGATTTAATGATTGAAGAAATGATCATGTCAAATCCCCAGAACCTATCATATCCATCCCCTTGTCCCTCCCTTATCACCACCATCTCTGTCTTGGGCTCCTGAAACACCTTAGCTGGCTTCTAAGCCTCTAGTGCTGCCCCATAAGAAACGAACTAATTCACATTGCAGTCCGTATTACCCAAACATGACACCTGTATTTTGGCCTCCTCTCTTCTATAACTTCAAGATTCCAAACCACAAGAAGTGGCTTTTCTGTTGGTAAAAATCTAGGCATGGCTCACCACTTTGAATAATGTATATAAGCAGAGGGGATGAAGAAGACAGCTAGCCCGGGGCAGCATGAAGTCCCTGCCAAGCTGTTCAGAATGACCTCCTTCGGTACCGAGGCCTGGGTTTGGTAGGCTCAGCGGGTTGCAGTGAGTTCAAGATCACAGAGGAAGATGGAATGTGAAGAGGACAGGCAGAGTCAGTTAATACCTGTCTATTAGTATTTGCTGGGAAAGGAAACAAAGAGAATGGCAGATAGAAGGGAATGTGGATGTATTTTTTATCAGTTTTCTAGGAATATTTGGACATATCTTGCTATTAGGTGTGAACGAATAAAAAGAAATGTTTATATACAAAAGGAGGTTTGCTGGGAGAAGACATGGTACACAGAGAATGGACCTGAAAACAGTCTTAACTGGGGGAAGGGAGCAGTGGATCAGAGGCTAAGAGCCCTTGCTGTTATTGCAGAAAACTCAAGTTCATATCCCAGCACTGACATCAGATAACTGAACACACGTGGCAGAGAGAAAGAGAGAGAGAGAGAGAGAGAGAGAGAGAGAGAGAGAGAGAGAGATGCGCACACACAAAGTTAATGAAAATAAAAACAATCAAATAAATATTTCTAAAAGAACCTTAGCAAATATCTCATCCTTGAAGCAGGAGGGGGAGTGAAAATGCCCTATGGGGTGTTCTCTGTGTGCCCTTCAGTAGAATGTTCTTGTTTTATAGATGTCGCATTTTTCAAATCTCTGAGAAAGCAAAATATGACTATGAATGTTATTTTAGATACCCCTCTGCCCTCTCTCCCACTTCTCTGCCACCCTCCCCACTCCTCTGCAGAATATATCTCCACTCAATCCATCCATACAGCATGATCACCACGCCTCTTCCTAAGAGACCATTACTTCCCTTAAAGACACAGCTCACTCTTCTCTTAATTGTTTTTCAGGAGCAAATCATATTGCCCAGTGCTTTAAACACTGGAATCTTCTACTGGAAGATTTACATTTACATAATAAGAACTACTGAAAGATTCAAAGCATTAAAATCAAAACCAAAGTGAAACTCAGTGGAAACAGTTAAATGTGTAGAAACTGCAAAAATCAAAATACCATGGCATTGTTCATGGCATTGGTAAGCACAGCTCAGAATACATCTGGAAGTCAACTTAAAGAGGAATCTAACAGAACATTATCAGGCATTCAAAATACCTCATAAATGGTCTGGTGCCAATCCAATTAATCATGATGTCTTTCATGTTAAGTATAGCACAGATGCCATTTATTGAGGTTTCATTGTAGGGTAATTGTCTGCTGAAGTAACTTCTCCCTCTGCCATGGGTCCCTGGTTAGTTTGCTGGCATCTTATCTCACTCACACAGACACACGTATATAAAGTTAAAAGCTAAAATCCTGAGCCCAGGTTGCCTCACTTGCTAAAATGTTTTCAACCTCCATTTCCTTGCTGAGTGCATTATTTCATTCAAAACTCCATTATGCATGTGCACCACGTTCTCATTATCCACTTGTCTGTGGAGAGTCATCGGGGTCGATCCCATTTCCTGCGGGTTGTACAAAGACTAGCAATAAACACGGATGTGTCTCTGCTTTGGGACATAAAGTCCTTTCTGTGTATGCCCAGCCACCAGTTCTTATGAAAATGGTTTTTTTAGAATTTTGAGCAACATCTACATGGATTTTCATAACAGCCATGCCAGTGCACACTTGCACCAACAGTAAATAAATGTGCCTCCTTTCTCACACCCTCTCCAGCCTTTGCTGTTACTTTGTGTTTGTGTTTGTTTGTGTAGCCCGTCTGATGGGGTGAGGGTGGACCCAAGTTGTTTTAATTTGCATTTTCCTGATAGCTGGTGATTTTGAAAACTTTGCCATATACTTATTGGCCTTTTGAGATCCGTTTGAGACTCTCTACTCAGATCGTTGTCTCATTTTATTTTATTGAGTTGTTTTGTGTTATTTAGTCTCTTGAATTCTTTGTATATTCTAGATATTAATCCTCTATCATATGTGGCAAAGAGGGTTTTTTTTTGCCTTTATTTAGATGGTCTCTCGACTCAATTAACAGTTTCCATTTCTATATAGAAAATTTTTAACCTCATGGAGTCTCACTGTTCAGTAATTGGCCTCATTTTCTCAGTGACTGGGATCCTTTGGAGGAAGTCCTTTCCTGTGTTCATGACATGTTTCCTGTACTTTTTTTTCCCCTAGAAGTTTCAGAATTGCAGATCTTAGGTTAAGCTTTTCAAAATCCCCTTCGAGATGATTTTTCTGCAAAGTGAGAGAGAATGCTCTTGGTTCATTCTCCCCCATATGGATACGCAACTTCCCAGCACCATTTGTTAAGGACACTGTCTTCTCTCCATGAGTACTGGAGCGTCTGCATCAGAAATCATGAGGCTATAGCTGCCGTTACCGTGGCTCTGTTGTTCAGCCTGAAAAGAATCATCTCTGTGTACTGTAAATGTGTTCAAGTGAGTTCGTGGATTAAGCTGATTAATTGTTGAGAATTTTGCAACACGAATTCAGAGTTGGGCGTCGTCAACATAGATAAGAACTTTCTCAAAAGGATTCTAGTCCCTGAGGAAGTGAGGCCAGTAGCTGACAGCTGAAAGGGATGAAATAATGAGATGAGTCGGAGGAGCACTGTAGGAAACACTGGTGAAAACGGGGGTTCACTCTGTTTGGAAGGACTTTGCGAGTTCCCTCCTCGCTAAGTAGCTTTTCAAGATGGTATCTGTGGTCACTTTACCTCAAAATTCTGTTCTTAGTGTCATTCATTGATTACCTGCAAATTATTGACACTTTATTTGTAATGGATACCTCTCTGAATAGGGTGCTCTCACCTTTTGAGTGGCAGCCACAGGTTCTGTAGTCCCCCAACTCACCACAGAGCTTACGTTTTTGTGGTTATGGTCATGTCTTCCTTTATACCATTTATAAAATGTGTTTGCTATGGTTGCTGCTTATAATATGATCTTTTATTCACTTTCTTTTCTTTTTTTTTTCACTGAATCCAAAAATCCCCATGGCTTCTGGGCACACAGTAAGAATAACAGGAAGCTCATTATTTTAACCATGGTGTTCATCAATGGCCTGATAGAAAAATGGCTTTTCACTATAACAGTACATGGTCTTCTTGAACCAAAATTACAAATGGTGGTTTCTTCAACGTAAAGATTTTCAGGAAATAAAATATTATTTATATTACCTCATAGCATGCACCTTTTAAAAAAGGATTCTGTATCAAATTTTATTCCTAATACAAACATTTAGAGCAACAAGAAAAATCATCTATAAATATTTTTAAATGTTTCGTGTTTTTAAACTGCAAATATAGTTTTAGTCTTTTTGCCTTTAAACTTGATGTCTGGCTCATTATGAGTGTTTTGCTCTGGTTTTTGTTTTCTGTTTGGTTTGTTTTCACACACACACACAGACAGAGAGAGAGAGAGAGAGAGAGAGAGAGAGAGAGAGAGAGAGAGAGAGAGAGAGATTAGGTAATTAATTTATCTTAATTTATCTTAGTCCTTTAGGCTGCTGTAACAAACTGCTATAGGTCAGGTATTGTTGGGGTCCAGCCTCGACAAGTTCATGCATTCCAGGGTAAGGGTGTGTGGATTAGAAATGTCAGGCAGAATAGAGAGAGATACAAAAGAAATACAGGGACAGAGGATAGTACCAGGAGGGCAACTCAGTGAATACTGAATACTGAATCCTCCTGCATATCTTTTCCATATGCTTAGATACCCTAATCCAAGTATCCTGTAGGCAGCCACTCCCTGGGTCAAACTTTCTATTTTAAAATGATGGAGCCAGAATAGGCTTGAATTGTCTGACTTTAGATCAAGGTGAAGCAGATCCACCTCTATGGGCCTTCTTATTGTCCAAAACACCTAGGAACCACACTCTAGATCAGGATCTCTTATTTGTAGCCACACCTGTTATCAACAACTTTGAAAGAGCGAAAATAAACTCAAACTTGCTGATCTCTAGTCAAAGTGGAACAGGACTCACATCTGTAGGCCCCCACAAGGTAGTTTGTAAACAATAGGGGATCACCCGTCAAATTTCTAAATGCCGAGAAGTCCAGAGGAGGCAGAAGGTTGGAGGTTACTGGTGAGCTGTTTCCCTGTTTGTGGGCGGCATATTGAAATTCCACATAATGGAAGGCAAATTTCCTAGGCCTTTCTGTGGTTGTTTTTAAGAGAGAAACTCATATGTGGTAGACGAACACAAAAAATTTTCCTGCTTCTGCCATCCAAGTACTAGGATGGCATCCATGAGATGTCACATCTGGGTTTGATCCTCTTTTTGTAAGGATCCTAATCTCACTCTTTAGGGTCCCTTCCCAGAACTTAGCTGTTGATTTAGGAGCAGCAGGGCTGCGTCCCTGGCACTTGGCCACCCACATGGCTAGCTTATGCCCGAAATAATTACACAGAAACTGTATTTTTTAAACACTGCCTGGCCCATAAGTTCCAGTTTCTTATTGGCTAGCTCTTACATATCGATCTAACCCATTTCTAATATTCTGTGTAACCCACGAGGTGGCTTACCAGGGAGGATCTTAACCTGCATCTGTCTGGCGTGGGAGAATCATGGCGACTCCCTGATTCAGCTTCTTTTACCCAGCATCCTCTTCTGTTTACTCCACCCACCTATGTTCTAACCAATAAAATGGGCCAAGGCAGTTTCTTTATTATAATTAACCAATGTCCTTCCTCCATCACTTAGTCACTTTTCAAAACCCTCATCTTCAAGCACCATACCATGAAGGATTAAGTTCCAGCATAGGCATTTCGATGGGATGCATACCTTCAGATCTCTGCAACCCCAGAGGTCCTTGGTTCTCAATAAGTCAGAATGACAAACTTTCTGGGGGCTTCCTATAGAACAGTGACCTTGAATTTGTTGTTGTATAACTTTTTCTATTCATCTTGTGTGCATTTGCCTGCACACAAATGCTCATGTGTATACACACACGCCACGACACACATATGAATACAGAAGGAAAAGTAGCAGAGGTGGATTTACTCCTACCAGCATGGGGTCTCCAAGATACAACTCATGACATTAGTTTGGTAGGCAGTGCCTTTACCAGCTATACCCTTTTCTATTTTTTTATTATTATTATTATTATTATTATTATCATTATTATTAATAGTGCAGAAACTTCATGATGGAGGTGTATTGTTATTTTCCTAGCTCATTTCTCCAGCAGATGAACCTGGAGCGTGTCAATCGCCTTCCCAAATGCAAGTCTTCCATTAGGAAACCTGGATACCCCTTGGAGCTCCCCTCTTCTCTTGTTCTCATCGCTACATTTATTTGCTCCAGGGTTTAGCTGGCAGGAGCTGTTTCCTTGTCAGTGTTTATGCTCAAGTGCAAGAATTTGTCGCATGTATGTAACAAAAGTTGCTGCTGCTAGTGTGAGGTTGCAATACCTTTCCCCTAGAAAGTGGGCATGGGGATTCTCTGCTGAACATGTCTTCCTGTTCGGGGCAAATGCTTCATTCCCAGATGCCACCTGTGGAGCACTGCAGGCTTTGCTGGCATGTCACATGGACTTATCAGTACTATTATCACTACTGATTTGCAAGGCCATAGCCAGCCTCCCTGAGTCTGACTGCCCCCCACCCCAGTGCATTTCTTGCTCCTTAAATTATAATCTCTGTAAATCAGATTCTTTTCTGGTTCTCTTACTCCTGCAGTGACTTAGTAAATAAATATTTATGTGTTGATTAGCACAGTATAGAGCTGTGAAGTGTTCTGTGAAGAAACAAAGTTATTAGTGTTAGCAGCACAATTTAAATGTTGAATGTCAATCTCTACGTAGATTATGAAGAGGGAATCCCCGCCACAACAAGAAGTGCTTGAATCATCCTGATTTGGCACATGGAATGATTTTATTTAAGATACCAGCATTCCCTGCCAACTGCAGACCGTGGATGCCTCTTCCCAATGCCCCAGCAAAGCATTAGGGGTTCAACGATGTCTCTGGAGACTATTACAGAAGACTTTTAGAGACACAGGCCAAGATTCGCAGTGGATAAAGAATGTCCAAAGATTAACGATCATTTGTCCAAGACTTAATGAATTCCTAAGCAAGAATATGAGTCACTTTTATACTGTTTGGAGTAAGTTATAGAAAACTAAATGTTGGGTGAAAGCATAAATATTTCTCCAAAATTTCCATGTTCTCATCCCTTCACTATTCACCTCCCTAAGACAGCAAACAATCCTTACCTTCTTTCTGTGTGTGTGCATACACACACACACACACACTTACATGTGTGCATATAAGTCTATAGTTAGAACACACTAGTTTCTTCTGGAAGGCCACTGGGATTCCTAAGTTGAAGGATACTGTTCCCAGTTTCTCCCCTTCCCTGGGAAAGTTAAAAATAAGCCCTGCTGAAAAAATAAGTTGGCACTTGTTATTTGAGAAAATTGCTTTATTCCAGGAACTGCCTCATGTAGCAGAAATTTATTTACCATCTGTGTGGACTTTAAAATTTTTCCATCTTAACGGATACACAGCTGAAATAGAAACAGACCCTCTGTGTACAGGGCCTCCATTTTTAAAGGGTGTTAACCAGGAAAATGTTGGGGATTTTCAAGCTCCCTAAAGTGATAGAGCCTCATGGTCACCCCTTAGCCCTGAGATCTTTAAGGAAGGAGCCTAGACTGACATCACCCAGTGACAGAGGAAGTGGTTAGGGCTTGGGTGGAGGGTGACAGACTGTGCCAAAGAATAATCTCCTCCCTTCTCCTCTTCTCTCCTGTTTCTCCTCTCCTGGCCTCACCTCTCCTCTCTTATTTTCTTTTCTTCCTTTTTCTGTGTGTTTGTCTCTCTCACACATTTATGTATGTGTATATATGTGTGTGTATATGTGTGTATCACAAACATATGTAGTATATGTGTATATATGCACCTTATGTATATATACTTACACCGCTCACATTCTGTGTTCATGTATGTTTATTTAAAGGAACTAGAGTACATGAATATTCATAGTCATTGAGAAGTAATGACCACAACCAAGCTAATTAATATATCCGTCACCCCCACCCAGTTATTGGTTTTTGTTGCTGAATGTTGTGCTTTTTTATTATTATTTTTGAAATGAAAATGTTTAATCCCAACCTCTTCAGCAAATTTTAAGCATATAATTTACATTATTGGATATTTTCACACTGTTTTCTTCAGAAGGGCATTTATCCTGGTCGGAACCTCCTCCTTCAGCAGGTACCCAACCCTGGTAACTCTAATTCTACTCTCTGTTTCTATCAGGATGACTTCTGTAGAGCCCACAGAGACGTGAGGTCATGTCCATAGAGCGCGTCTTTCTGTATATGACTCATTTCACTTGGTAGACTGTCCTTCATCCTCAACTTGCTGTACAAAAAAATGCCTGTATTTCCTTCTCACATGTGTGATTTTTACTTATTTTGGTCTTTTTGGGACAGGGTTTCTCTGCACAGCCCTGACAGTCCTCAAACTCTCTCTGTAGACCAGGCTGGCCTCAGACTCAGTGATCTCTCACCTCTGCTTCCCAATTGCTGAGATCAAAGGCATGCACCACTACCTCTCAGCTAGGTCCTAGTATGATTTCAACATGAGCTTTCCCTGATGGCCAGTTATGTCAAAATCCTTTTTAACATACCTGTCTCTCATCTGTATATCTTCCTTGGAGAAGTAGCTGAGATCATTCACCTTATTTTAAATGAATTCTTGGGATTTTGTTGGCCATTTGTGTTATTGCAGTTGGATTTTGCAGTCTCGTTTGTTGTGGGTTTTGATGTTGGCTATTGAGTTGTCTGAGTTCCTTGGAGGTTTTGCATATCAATCCCGTTTTAGATATGCGGTAGACAAATGCTTCCAATTTGTCACAGTTACTTGAAATACAATGCTTTGAAATAAAATGAGGGCCTGGGGAGATGGCGCCTCCAGGAAAATAGCTGCAGAACAAGTCTGGTGACCTAAATTCAGATGTCCAGGTCCCACATAAAAGTCAGACTTACGGACCTCAACATCTCTAGCATGCGTACTACAGATGGGCGGAGGACCTAAGACTTTCCTGGAACTCAGGAGCCCACTGTCTGGTTTATCAACACAGCCGGCATACACATGCGCACACGTGCACAACACATTATACACACATCATACACATACATGCACACACCACAAAATAGAAATAAAAAAAAAGATATACTAGAAATGAAAATGCTCTAAGCAATAAAACGCTCTATTGTGTGAAGGCCTTTAAACTTATGTAATCAGATGAGACAAATGTGTTTTTCCAGCTGTATCAAAGGATTATTTTATTCAAGGGTTTTATTAAATTCTTCCATGGGAGGAAGTAACTCTGTTCAGCAAGGGGGAAATAAGGTTAAATGGGTGGTGGAACACAAGTGAATTTATTGTTAGGCAGGGCTTTATATAAACCACAGAAAAATCAAAGGAAATCCAATTGCCACATTTTATGCAAAATTGGCTGCCCCGCCTGGACGTTTTCCCACAGTGAAGTGATGATGACATTGGACTAAACCTACCTATGTCTTTAGTTCTCTTCAAAAACTGTGTATTCCTTCTGGGAGATTTAAAAGCCTACTGGAATCTAGATATCCGCACGGGCTTCAGCAAAGCAAATGCCACAAATGTCATAGCAAACGCTAGACAGACGTTTTTCAAAACTAATAGAAGGTCACAATTGCCTTAAGTCATGTAGAGTTTATATTTTAGTGCCATTGCAAGCCTTTTGTTATTGAAATTTTTATGCTGCTCTTACGACTCAAATATAGATGTCAGTTCAACTTTTAGAATATGGAAACATAGACAATCCATCTAGAATTTACCAAGGCAAATGGCTGTAATCCATGCTACTTGGGCACGAAGTATGTCACTGCCTTGCCTGGGATTTTATTGGCGCTCTCTCCTTTAATCACCACAAACGCTTATGAAATAGGCACAAGTAGATGATACTTTTGTACAGAGGCTCTGACAGATGGATAAGTGACAGATCCAGGTCGCAGAGAAACTGTCATTCAGAGCTCATGGCATCAGTGCCCCAAACCAGCCTTGCCCAGGAGCAGGAATGAATGTGAAAACCCAGTCCTATAGGATGTGCAGGATTGGTGTTTCCTGTGGTGCTGGGGACTGAAGGCAGGCTCTTGTAAATGCTATACAAGGCCAGGGTTGGCTCGTGCTATTGAGCACCACTGTAACCCTTGTAGTTCCTGGAGTTTTGATGTGCTTTTTTTTTATAAAGAGTATTGGTCTCATCTTTTATTTTTATTTAATATAGAAATCTCAGAACTTCCCGATTATGACAATGTTACTTAGAAAAAGAATGTTGCAAATTCAATTAAGGAAAGGAAGTAATTAGGATGATAGTAAAACTCAAGGAAATAAAAGGCAGTCATAACTTTGGAGAGATTCAACAGCAAATTGACTCCTTGATAACCCGAAAAGTAAATATATTAACCCCTTTCAAGTCAAGAGAAAGAAAAATAAATAATGTTATGAATAGAGACATATGATTAGTGTTAAAGTGAAGGCTAAGAAAGCAATAAGAGAATAAGGCAAAAACAAACTTTAGGCTAATGAATTTGGAAGTTTATAAGAACTGGAAAGGTTTTCAGAAATTATAGTGGCTGTACTAAGTCAATCCAAAATATCATATCCCAACACTATTTTGAAAGTGTATTCTAAGCCCTCCCTTAAGAATTCAAAACCTGGATGACATCATAAGAAACGCTAATAACCTTTGAAAAATGAGGTCATCTGAGTGTGTTGTTAACTACTCCAGAGAAGAGGAAGGAACAGATCTCATTTTCAATGTAAACTCAAAAGCACTGAGCCGGTTTTTGCATATAGAAATCAGCAATATAATACTAGATCAGACATGTCAGATTAATTCCATCCTGGGAATGAAAGAAACAACGGAATATTTGAAAGCCTCTAGGTGCTGTCTTAAGTCTGCAAAGTCACTTAGTTTCGTGGCAACATTGTATAATCATCACAATGGACACAGAAAAGGTATTTAGAAAATTCAGTTATCATTTTATTTCTTTCAAGAGAGAATTGGGGAAGTTGCCTAATTTTACAAATTCGAGTGAGAACTGTAGAAGTCTAAGGCAGATGGCATTCATAATGAATGAATGATGCTCCCTTCAAGGCATCTCTTCAACCTAAGCCTCACCTCCAGCTTAGGGGAAAGAGGCCAAAGAACCAACCTATGTGCAGATGACTGTCCGCTCAGAAATCCCCAGAGTGCAAACCAGACATATGACTGTAAATAACAGAAAGGTTTAGCACACTTAGAAAACTCCAGATGGGCTGTAAAAATTAACATTTTGGAATGCTCTAGAAACTATAAGTTACAAAGAAGTAAATCAGCAAATCTTCCTGTGTTGTATATTTTCATGTTAGTATGTATGTCTGTCAGTCTGTCTGTGTGCTATGTGTGTGTGTACACTTGTGTGCACGGGTGTACTCACTTACGTGTGCACATGTGGAGGCCAGAGGTAGATTTTAGATACCTTTCTCTATCACTCCCCGACTGCTTTTTATATATTACTTTGCTTTCTTTTTTTTTTTTAAGAGGCATTTTTATTAGTTCTTTGAGAATTTCGTTCACTGCATTTTGGTCATAGTCATAGTGCCTTTTCTTATTTTTCTAGTTCCAAATTAAATTTACTATTTTTAAGATATGAATATTTAGTCACACAAATATAATTTTAATGTAGCATTCAAAGGCTTAAATGCGTGTTAGTTAAGATGTAATTATGTCACCTCTTCCTTTGCTTGTCTTCATCCTACTGCATTGGTTTTGAGAAAGTTTTTGCTGAATCCAGCCATCAAACCCCAGAGCTCTGCTTGTCTCTGCCCACCACCACCACCTCCCAGGTCTATGGCCACTGATGTGCCCTCACTCACCTGGTTCTCTTACAGTTTCCTGGAGCCTAAACTCAGGTCATTGTGCCTTCCCTGCCAGCACTCTGCCCACTGAGGCTACCTGCCCAGGCTGCCATGTTGGTCTTTAGTACACAGGAATCAAACCATGTCTTGAAAGACGATAAAGGCCTAAGTGACTAGAGGGGTATATTGTATTCACATCCACATCCATTATTCTAAAGATGCCATTGCCTCCCAACACGAACCTTGGAGTCACTGCAAATAAAAACAAAAGTTCAACAAATAGAATCTAAGCTATGTGTCGAATCACAGTGGATAGAGACTATTGAAGGATTGCAGGTGGACAGGACTGGTAAATCCAAATGCTGATATTTAAGATATAATTAACAATGCAGTGTGTTTCTATGATGAATTAGACAAGTTAGCTAATTGAATAGAAGGAAAGGCTAAAAAAAAAAAACCAAATTAACTAAAACAGAACTTTAGTATATGATAGTCGTTTTCTTAAGAGAGAGGAAAGAACAAATGTCATTATTTCTACTAGTCGGGCCTTTCATTCTTTCTCAGGAGAGCTGATTTGAAATCCAGTCCTTCAGTGGCGGATCATTCTGCCTGTTGTCTAGGCCGCAGCCTAATGACCAGGTGTCCCTCCCAGGAATCCTGTTTTTAACACGGAGGTGTTCTGGTGGCCCTTGAACGCTTTGTGGCCAGTTTGATTCAGCCAGGATGACCACTTTCTAGGACGCCCTGCCCAGGAAGAGAGCGAGGTCTGAGTATGTCATTCAGATGAGACCCAGGGCGGACAATTCAACCTAAAAGGGCAGTGCAGTGTGGATGCTGGTCCATCATAGGTCCCGAGAGAAGGTAGTAGCCCCACAGCAGGCAGAGTGGCGCTATCCAGTACTGTGAAGGACTAGGTAGAGCTGAGTGAGAGAGTCCAACCAGGGATGGAGAGCAGGGGGGCGGGGGCAGGAGCAAAAGTCTTTGCTATAGTGCAGTGTGTTACCCCAAGTCCATTTCCTATGGGAATCTGTAATGAGGAGGTTGAAGAGAGCCCCGTGAGGCGAGAACACAACAGAAGGGCGCTCACCGGAAGCCATCCAAGCAGTCAGTGCCAGGGAGTGCAACGGTGCTGTATCTGATACGAGTCCTGCTGTCAGCATCGAGGTTATCCCGGAAAGGTGATTCATCTGTCATAGGCTCCCTAAGGCTGGGATTGTAGACCCGAGCCACAGGGCCCATTTTAAAGCTTCATCCTCAGCCTTGACCTGTTCCAAACCTCAGAAAGTCTCACCCCTAGACACCTGAGAATCACTCTTGATTGGGTTCTCTGGGATAAGTGTTCTAAGAATGTTAACAAAAACAGGGCGAACACTGTCAACTTGAGGCCTCTAAGCATATACATGGGCTTACATACTAGAATGTGTGTGTGTGTGTGTCTTTGGGATACACACACA
This sequence comes from Alexandromys fortis, assembly GCF_014885135.2. Taxonomy (NCBI): domain Eukaryota; kingdom Metazoa; phylum Chordata; class Mammalia; order Rodentia; family Cricetidae; genus Alexandromys; species Alexandromys fortis. The sequence goes on from NW_026067938.1 coordinate 14,307,227, forward strand.
CACACACACACAAATGGACTAGTAATACCTTAGTCATTGTAAATAGTAGGGCATTACCTATATTAAAACAAAAAAAAGTTCAAACCTTGTAAAATAATTTGAATTTTTCTTGAAGCTTTTTTATCAGTTGTATTAAGTACCTACAAATGCTAAAATATGACTGCCATTTTTGTGTTGTTTCTGTCTAAAAGACAGAAGTTTCTGTTAGGACAAGAACTGAAGGCCCATGTGATGATGGCCTGTCCTTTGACAGATATCACAGGCTTTATTGAGAATCTATTTATACTGCAGTACTGTAACATTACATTTTTTATTTTACTTTTTATTTATTAGATTTTTAAGAAATATTAATCCAAGTTCCCACTTCCTCCTCTCCTCCCATTCCCTCCCCACACCATCCCACCCCTCCCCCTCTAATCCTAAGAGAAGGTAAGGCACATTGCTTTGTGGAAGGTCCAAGGCCCTCCCTAGTATATCTAGGCTGAGCAAGGTCTCCATCCCAAAGAGAATAGGATCCCAAAAAGCCAATACAAGCAGTAGGGATAAATCCTGGTGCCACTGCCAGTGGCCCGTCGGTCTGCCCCAGCCATACAACTGTCAACCACCTTCAGAGGAACTGTGACATTTTAAATGTATCATCAGCATACAGCAAGGTGGCACAGTGAGTAGTCAGACCACTCTCTGGGGACAATTGTTTTAAATGATGATGTAATTTAAAAAAATAGTTTGCAGTATCTGCTTACACATAATGTTTTCATTCAAACTCGTTGAATATGTTTTTTTTTAAATTAACCTTTATGTGCAGTTTGATTTCAGTGGATAGCTGGATCGCTTTGAACTTGAGTCTTTTTTTTTTCTTTTTTTTTTTTTTGAGTCTTTTCATATGGCTTAACTGCCCCTTGTTTGCGGGCAGAGAAGGGCCTGAAGTAAGGCATGATCACCTGAGTTTTCCATGGTTGTTTCTGTTTTGATTCTACTACACGATTCATACCTCCTGAATGTTTGCCCCTGTGTATTTCTGAAAACATTGGCATAAAGTGTATTATATTAAGGTGCATTCTGTTTTCCCTGTAAGAGTTTGTATTCATGTTGATACATCTTTGGCCAGTAGTGCCAAAAAAGTTGAAGAAATTTTTATAATCTGTAAAATATTTAGTGTTCCTTGAATTTCAATTAAAGAGTTTATAAAAGAAAAACATTCTTTAACGATCTTGCCAGGCAGGTGTGGTGCATGCCTTTCATCACAGCACTTGAGAGGCAGAGGCAGGCAGATCTCACTGAGTTCAAGGCCAGCCTGGTCTACAAAGCGAGTTCTAGGACAGCCAGGACTGTTACACAGAGAAACCCTGACTCAAAGAAAAAGAAAAAGAATGTTAATGATCTTTACAATAATAAAAAATTGGAAACTATTAGATGACCATTGACAAGAGAATAGATAAAGCATTTACATTCACGTAGATGCATACTCAGGGATGTGGTTAGCTCACAGCACTGGGGGTCTGCAAAATAATGTTGCAGACAAAAAAAATGTTAAAATGAGTTTTAAAGGATCACACAGAGTGTTACACATGCTTGAAGGGTAAGACATTGTCATATTTTAACATATATGTGTGCAATTTAAAATTCTATATTCTAAAGAAGCAAAGAACGAAGGACAGATAAAAATTCTTAGAGAAGCATTACATCTTAAGTGGGGTAGGCTGGGTCCATGTAAGCAGATGCAAATCCTTTGTCAGTCACTCATTCCATAACGCAGGGAGAGTCCTAGGATCATTTTTAAAAATTGTTCCTCATAACTTACATGATACAGACATGTTCCCTGTATCCATTGATGTACTGAAACAGATTTGAATGTGTTTAACCATAGAGCTTCAGAAGAATTATTATCGCTGAGATTCAAACTGTTATTTTTTGAGATTTCTTTTTGGTTAATATATTGTGACTTGAATAATAGGGACAGTGACATAGAACTCTAAGCCACACTTGGTGAACAGAATTCATGACTGCCATGTTTGTGACCACAAACACATAGCAAGGTTTGCCTTACACAGCACAATTCAGCCTCTAGATTATGGATTTAAAGGTTCCTTTGCCTAACAGACTTAGGAATAGTCTTTGATACTGTCCCCAGGATACTAGCTCTACAAATTCCCCCAGGCCTCAACCCATAGCCAAGTGCCCTGTGCCTTTTCACACACTTTTAGCCTAGATCCTGAGTCTTCCAAAACCCCGACCTCTTCACTTTGTCCAAATGTCCTCTTACATTCCCTTCCTTTTTTTTTTTAGTTTATCTCGCTTATTTATTTAATCTGTGGGACTGCAAAGAAGGAAGTAGGTTAGTTACCATGTTTCCCCTCCAGCTCTTCTGAGTTTTCATATCCCCACAAATAGAACTGCCACTCCAGCCCCAGATGGTCCCTTTTCCCCAGTGGACAAGTCTCTAGGGAAGGTTAACCATTCCAGTCTTTAAAGACATAGGTCCTGGGAATCCAGCAAAATGTCAGGTTCCTGTTTCCTCATCAGAGAACAATAAGCCAAAAATAATAGCTCCGAGTGGCCATTCGAACAATGTCGCTTCCTCGTGGCCAGAAATGACCAGTCTCAATGTGGAGACGATCAACTTATAAAAAAAAAACAAAACAAAAAACTGTCAATTTGATGCGAAGCCTTTACCAAACTCACAGGCCAGTTTCCACAGATATAAGCCTCCCGTAAACAAAGGTAAAGCTTTGTCATAAACAAGAATTGATAAGGGTGGGACATTCAAAAAAATTCAAGACAGTGAATATTACGTAATCGGAATGTGCGTACCAATATTCTCTGTGATGCCTTGAATCTATCTAAGAAAACCAATCTGGTGAGCTTTAAGTATTTGATTACTCACTTTCCCTGATTGTTCTGCTACTCTATGATAAGGAGGACAGCCACATGGTCCAGGCAGTTCCTCTCAGCAGCTGACAGATGCCAAAACACTGAGTCACAGCTGAGGCCCCGAGTTCCAGGGCCCATCTTCCCACAAGCAGACAAACCTGGACACATTCAGCCACACCAAGTTACCACACTAGATAAGTTTTTTTTTTTCCTGAAGTTCCCTGAATGCTAGCCACCAGATAAAGAGCCATCTCCTTAACTCCTTTGTTTGTTTTTCTAAGGATGTGTATGAGGCTGGCCCAGAATTCCAGCTCTTTCCTTGAGAAAATGCCAGTTGCGTGTTGTCTGTGATGACAAAGAGAAAGGCCGTTTACTTCTATCCTGTTCTCATTTTCCTCCTAACGCTATCCGTGCAGCCTAATGTGTGACAATAAATTCATAGATCCCAAGGGTCCCCGAGGGAGCCCCATGGGAGCAAAGTGAGCCTCAACACCTTCGAGTTGGCCTGATCACAACCCCTCAAATGCCTGCTGATTTCAAAGGGCACTGGACTTAGATATGCAGAATAGGAATTTTTACAGTTAGAGTAATCAGGAGTAAGAAAGGAAGACATGGGATAACTCATGTTCAGGACAAGTTTCCCACAGGGTTATCAAAGTTCCCAGGAAAACATCCGATTCCTTCTACCCCACCACCAACCTTTTTAGCATTTACGGAATATGGTGCTGTAGAATATAAGATTAAATTACAGAAGAAAGCTGAATCCTAATAAAACCACCCTTGAAAAGATGTAGATGGAACTGGCATTAACTAAACTGAAAATATGATGGACAAAAAAAAAATGAGCCTTGTATTTCCTATGGCCTTGAAGCAGTGGCCCTGCTAGGACAGCGTTAGACCCCAACCATAAGTCTCCTCTTCCAACAGACCACATGATGCGGCTTTATTCTTGTAGTATAGAGTGAAAAAGACGAACGATCCTAACACTATGTTTTCTCGCCACTACTCCCACAGCCAAGCAAGACAGACCCCAGCAGAGATGCAGACCTCGCTGGTTGTTGCTGCTCTGTGCACGGAAGCACCACATAATGTAACTCAGGCAGCATCCTTAAACATCGTGTACAACAACCCAGGCATAAAGAAACAAGACATTGCGATATGATGGAAGGAGCTATGATGGCAAGGAGATTCTCTGCTTGTAACCTCTGCAATCTCAAGAGAATCCTTCAAAGGGCTCCTTACCCAGCAGAAAATGGAAACGGATTATATTTCATACAGAGGACAGAGATAGGGCTCGAAGAAATGTCCCTTCTTAAAGGATCATGCATAGTTTTAGATCAGCAATTAATACCATATTTAAGATAATGACAAACAAGCATTTCATTTTATTGTCAAAGTAATAAACCACAAATTATACTTCCCCACCCCCACCCCCAGAAAAACCCATGTCATCTGATAGAGAGTGATAAACACACATTAGTATCACCTCAGAGCAAGGTTATGTCCTTGGCAAGGCAAAGGTAGAAGGAGAAGGATGAAGAGAGGCCCAAACTGGTCCATGGGAGGAGGAAAACTCCTGCGTGTGCAGCTGAATGTGAAGAAACTCTGTGTGGACAGAGGCATTGAATCCTCATATAAAGGAATGAAGAAACGATCCCAGGAAAAGCTGCCGAGGGACCAGGCTAATTCCCTACTGCAGTGGTTTGCATCATTCTTGTATAACTTCTGTACACATTTTATTTTTTTTAAATAACCATAGGGCCCTGTTTTCCCTTACAAATACACTGTGAAACAAACATCGTAATTGCACCAGGCAATACCTTTGTCTTCAGAGTTAACACTGTGGCACTGGAGTTTGCCATTTGTGCAGGGGTTTCTCAGGCTGTCTGGCTTCAGTATCCCACACAGACTTTACAGGGACAGGATGCCTTTAGACATGGAATAACAGAAATGCTTACAGAAAAATAGGAGAGTGGTCTCTCCTTACGGCCCGGCCCATGAATTTGACCTACAACTCTCACCTCCCCAAACAGCACCCCCTATGCCTCCTCCTTGGACTCCAGTAGCCTCACTTCTACAGTCTCCAAGTGACATACTTTATCTTAAACTGTTCATCTTTGAGGTCCATTCATTTCGTTTGGTCTAGTGGTTCTGAGGATCAAACCTAGGGCCCTTTTCTTGCTAAACATTGCCTGACCACTAAACTGCATCCCAGATGGAACCATGTGATTTTACTAACTTTGTTCAGACCTTGGAAATCCTGTAGGGTAGAAAGCATTTGTGCATTTGGACAGTTTTACCGAAATTCATCTCAAAAAATACAGAGAAGATGACTGGATAGAACACTCTCAGGGAACTTCAGGATGTATTCATTAGACAACTTTCACTCAGTTTGGGGGGTTTTGTTTTGGTTTTGGTGGGTTTTTTTTCCAGTAACAAGGAAGTAACTTTGGGAGTGGGAAGTTTCTAGAAGAGAAGAAACAGCTCCTTAACATCTCTGAACCAAGTAGACTGATGGGCCTCTTCAAAGAGATAATACAAGGCAGCAGCAGTTCAGCAACCTGCAGGTGACAGGCACAAGGCCACTCAAGGTTACCTCCTTGACTCTGTTCTTCATTTTTCACATCCCATAGCTATTAAATGAGTGCTCAAGCCCCAGCCCAGAGTGTCAGCTAGTGACCCCTCATCCCACCCCAGATGCCAGTATAATGTTTGGGGGTTGGGAAGAACTCACAAGGTCACTGTGAAGCCAACTCCTTGGAACTGGGCAATGGGCGGATTCCGGAACAAACAGAGAAGAATCTGGAGGTCTTCCATGCACAAGGCACCCAAGGAAACAGTGGGTGAGTTGGATGTGTGCTCCCCAGGACATCCTCCCACGCATCAATTCATGAAAGGGGCTATGCACAAAACTCTTTTTATGGTGTTTTCTGTGCCTTTTGAATCCCTCTGCTTCTGTTATGCTTATTTACAGGAAGCAGTTTTCCCATACCATGGCTTTTTCTTTTTTTCCCTAAAAATTAAAAGGGTCACTACTGAGACCAGATGGGAAAGGCAAGCCCCTCTTCCGGACTTGCCTGTGCCTCAGTGTTCCAGCCAGAGTATCCCCAGGGCACACTTGATGAAGGAGGATCATCTGGCCCAGGGTTCACTGGGCCCTCCCAGCCCGACCCCCACCCTGTCAGGAAAACACAGTACAGCTCCATAGCACAGGCAGACAACACCAGTTTCTCTAGGCGGAAAACCAACTAAAGAGCCCAGTAATTAGCCTCGGAGGAGTCCCGGGCATTTTACAGCAGTAGGCAGAGAAGGGGAAAACTTTTACAGCTTATTTATTGACACAGTTATCTGAAAAATAAAATCAGGAAGAAATCCTGGGCTTGGAATCTTCTTGAGAGGACCACCTTCTGACACTGGGATAGATCCAGAAGAGGTCAACAGGCTCTACTTCCTGTCCCAGAGAAAGAGAAAGAGGGGTGGAAAGAAAGAGGGGGAGGGAGAGGAAGAAAGCTGAAAAATACAGGACTTCACAGAGCTCAGAAATTCCCCCGAGAGTAAGAAGCGGGGGGGGGGGGGGGGGGGGGGGGGGGGGGGGGGGGGGGGGGGGAGGGGGAAGAAATGGGGAGGAACTGAGCTGTAGAGAATTGTAGAAATTCTACTTTTAGAAAATCACAACCATCGTTTGTAGAGATGTTTAAAAAAACCCTTTCTTGTTAGAAAAGGAAGATTATTCACTAGCTGGAAAGAAGAAACGGATTCATTGTGATGGGATTGATCAGGAACTCTCATCTTCTGTTGGGTTACAAACCAGCAGATTTGGTCCTCTCAAGGAAAACTCTATGTTACTATGTTTGTAGGAAATTGACCTACATACCAGTGTATAGAATCAACACTAAGCATAATAGTTAGAGATTTTTCTCTTTTTCCAAAAGCTATAGAATTTTCCTAAGTGAAATAAAAAAATTAGGGGCTTGTTTTCAGAACACATCATGCACGCTGGGGTAAGATGTGTCCAGAAGGTCACCAGCTCTGCTGGAGGGGAAGGGTTTCCATGGTAGACTCGGAGATTTCAAAAGGTCACTCAAAGTTCTTTCCACTGGGGACAGACCAGTGCCAGCAAGATTTGGGATTTCAAAACTGTGGCAAGGACTTAATATCAAATGGCCTGTTTTCAAATGGAGTATGGTGACATCTCTGAGGTAACAGGGAATAAATTATTATTTCAGAGCGATCTCCGGTGCCAACCTAGCACTTCCATAAACCAGGAACTTAAGGTCAGAACAGAAACAAAGGTGTCTTGAACTGGGAGCCCTACAACTTCGCACACGTCAGACTGAAGAATTAAAGGCGGCACGTGATTGCTGCTGTCAAGCGCAGCACCGCAGTCAGGGCAGATGATGTTTGCATCTGAAACTCGCATTAAATACTACGGAACGTGATCCTGCCCATGCAAGCAAGCCTATTTGAAAAGAAATAAAACACAGACCGTGTGGACAGTGGACAGGACCAGCAGAGCAATGTGAGATGAAATAGCTATTTATTACGGATGGAAGAGCCAAGTCTGGAAATAAATATAGATATCAAAGAAAGCTTTTCAACTTCCATCTGTGTTGTGGTCTGTGTTGATCCATGCATTTACTTAGGGATGTTGAAGGGTCTAGTAAATGTCTAGGGACCGTCTGCCAGCGTGGGATTGTATTAAGAGCCTGGACAATTACAGATGGAAGAGGTTTCTGTTTGAGGAGCGTGGTAGAAAGTGTGCCCAGTGCTGCAAAGACTTGGTTTTCAGCCTTAGTAATGCAAAGTAAAGCAGCAGAGTAAAAAGCCATGGTTTAATATAAAGACCATCATATAGTAAAGCCATGGTTTAATATGAAGACCATCTCATAGTAAAGCCATGGTTTAATATGAGGACCATCATATAGTAAAGCCATGGTTTAATATGAGGACCATCATATAGTAAAGCCATGCGTTAATGTCACATATTCCTTCCTATGTCACTGTCACTTGCCTTGTAAGAGGCTCGTGTATACTCTTAAAGGTAACGTGGGGATCTTTGATCATTCACATGTTAGAGATCACAGACTCCAGAGACTGAATTTTAAAATAACATTCCGATAAAAAACCAACTGGAAATTTTGTCAGTTGTTCTGGGAGCATCCATCAGGAATTGTCCTGGAACCTCCAAAGAGTGGGTGGGCCCTGAGTGGCTGATTTTATCATCATTCCCACCCTGGTTCTGCTTCCTTAAAGATGAGTTTGACTGAAAAACAAAAGCTATTGCTAGCTGAGAATAATTAGCATTTCTATTATTAATTATATAATTATATTATTATTACTAAATAGCACAGATATGTGTAGGCCCAGACCCTTCTGATACTGTTACATTTACTATTTGATTTTGCGGCTTTATTTTCATGTATCACTGCAGATGATACTCTACATTTTATTTATGTACCTTTTGTATCACAAATACAAAGTAAAAAGTAATTACAAGATAGCTGAGTACTCCTTAAATTGTAAGAAAGTTGTGGATGACTTAAGATACTTAATCTATCTCCTGCCCCCATGCTCCCAGCTTTGTCAGACAATTTTGTCTGTTTTCAGGAGGGTCAATATATGTTTTCCTTTGAGTTCACCTTATTACTTAGCTTCTCTAGGATCATGAACCATAGGCTCCATGTCCTTTGTTTATAGCTAGTATCCACTTATGAGTCAGTACATACCACATTTGGTTTTTTTTTGAGGGGGGAGGGTCTGGGTTACCTCATTGAGGATAGTGTTGTCTTATTCTATCCATTTTTATGCAAAATTCAAGATGTCATTGTTTTTTACTCCTGAGTAGTACTCTAATGTGTAAATATGCCATACTTTCCTTATCCATTTTTCAGCTGAGGGGCATCTAGATTGTTTCCAGGTTCTGGCTTCTATAAATAATGCTGCTATGAACATAGTTGAACAAATGTTTTTGTAGTATAATTGAGCATGTTTTGGGTATATATCCAAGAGTGGTATTGCTGGATCCTGAAGTAGGTTGATTCACAGTTTTCTGAGAAACCACCATACTGATTTCCGAAGTGGTTGCACAAGTTTGCATTCCCACCAGCAAAGGATGAGTGTTCCCCTTACTCACATTCTGACAGGTGTAAGATGGTATCTCAGAGTTGTTTTGATTTGCATTTCCCTGATAGCTAAGGAAGTTGAACGTGTCCTTAAGTATCTTTTGGCCATTTGAAATTTTTCTATTGAGAATTCTCTGTTTAGTTCAGTACACCATTTTTAATTGGGTTATTTGGAGTTTTAATACCTAATTTTTTGAGTTCTTCATATATTTTGGAGATCAATCCTTTGTCTAATGTGGAGTTGGTAGAAGGAAGGGGAGAAGGGAAGGGTCGAGGAGAACTTGAAGGAATGGGAAGTCAAGATGGAGGAAGGACAGATATGAGAGCAAGGAAAGAGGTATCTTGATTGAGGGAGCCATTATGGGGTTAGCAAGAAACCTGGCTCTAGAAAAATTCCCAGGAATTCACAAGGATGACCCCAGCTAAAACCCTAAGCAATAAAGGAGAGGGTGCCTGAACTGATCTTGCCCTGTAGTCAGACTGATGATTATCTTAAATATCACCATACAACCTTCCTCCAACCATAGATGGAAACAGAGGCAGAGAACCACATCGGAGCACTGCCTGAACTCCCAAGGTCCAGTTGAAGAGTGGCAGGAGTGAGAGTATGAGCAAGGAAGTAAAGACCATGAGGGGTTCATCCACTGAGACAGTTTGCCTGAGCTAATGGGAGCTCACCAACTCCAACTGGGCTGGGAGTGAACAAGCATGGGAACAACCACGCCCCTCTGAAGGGGGTTGACAGTTGGGCAGACTGAGGAACCACTGATAGTGACACTGGGATGTGTCTCTATTTGCATATACCAGCTTCATGGGAGCCTATTCTCTTTGGATGTAGACCTTGCTCAGCCTAGATGTAGGAGGGAGGGCCTTGGACTTTTCACAGGGCAGGGTGCCTTGCCCTCTCTTAGGATTGGAGGAGGGTGGAGTGGGAAGAAATGTGGAGGGATGAGAGGAGAAGAAGGAGTGGGAATTTGGATTGGTATTTTTTAAAGTAATAAAATAAAATAAAAAGATACTTAATCTAAACTTTTACTATTAAAAAATCCTCTTCTCTGAGAAGAAATAGCTTTCGTTCTATCAGACACAAAGCTTCTTTATTCCCTGTTTTCGAGAGTGGTCTTTTCCTCTCACAGTGGTCCTATCAGGTTCACTTAACAGTTTGCATCCTTTAAAATTTGAAAACGAAAGAAAATAGATAAATTTTAATCCAAGTTCTGCGTGTTAATTTGATCATTCATTCACATTTTCATTCATTAATTCCAAGACCGTTTTCTTCCTAAAGGTATTCTGAATGCTAGAGAGACAGACATATGGAAAATATTTTTTAAAAAGATTAATAAAAGTAAAAACCTACAAAGCATCTGTTCTCACAGGGTTTACATGGTTCTGAGGGAGAGAGGCACCATAAAAGATCTGGAAGTAGAGTGCAGGGTGCTGGGAACAGTGTGGCAAGGAAAGGAAGCAGGGATGCGATTTCCCAAATGTGCAGCCTGAGAAAGGTGGCTTTGGAGGAATGATGTTAATGAGAGCGTATGATTCCCAGGTGTGGGCGAGATGAAGAAACTGGAATCTTAAGACCTCCAGGCTACAGAGCTCCAGCTAAGGACAGGGAAGCTGGGCTGGCTCAAGCAGCAGAGGGGATGGAAGTGTGAAGAGATGAGGGGCTGCCAGACTCTGAAGGGTCAGAGTGTCCTTGGCTCTTATCCTAAGTATCCTGAAGGAAGCTTTGGAGGAAGAAGTGGGCAGTCTCACAGCACATTCAAATATGGTCTGGGCAGCACAATGTATGGACACTGTGTACAACTGTGAGTCTCAAACACAATCTTCTACTATCGCCTCCAATGGCAACTGCTTTCATTCTGGTTGTGTTTATTTATCATGTTACTTTTATAAGTAAAGAAGCCACAAGGAGCTATTCATAAACAAAGAAGAGACTTCGGCATAAGCCCCCTAGGTTCTGATATTCAATCAATTCGCTCATATTTTCTGTGAACACATAATGGTCTCTCAGTCATTCAGCAAATGCTTAGTGTAAGTCTCCCGTAGACCAGGTACTTGCAATGTCAGGATTCAGCAATGCACAGAGGAAACCTGTTCCCAGATTTCAGAGGAGCTACAGCCATGTTTTCTGCACACACACAACCATTGCTTCCTATCTGTAGCAAACTGTCTTAACATTGTACATTCTACAAGTTTTAAGAAATGTTTATTATAACCTCTCTCCTTACACACCCATGAGACAGTTTTGTGTCAAACCTACTTCTTTTCTTTATAATATTGCTGAAGTCTGACTACTACCTCTTTACTTCCCAGGAAATTAATTTTTTAAAAAGGTGTGTGTGTGTGTGTGTGCATGAGAGAAAGAAAGAGAGAGAGAGAAGATATGAAAATAATGTACTATTCAAATATCTGTTTTTGCAAATGAAATATAGTATTTTGGCAAGACAGTAACTTTTTTGTCTTAATAGATATTTTAGCCAACAGAATCCAAATGTCCCCGCAGCTTCTCTGCCTTCTCATATTACATGTGCATTTTCTTGACCAGATTTTTTTTAATGCTCATAAAACTGTGACCTTGTGTAAATTTCCCAGGAGACATGATTCTGAGTATTTTGCTGGATAAACATTTGTTTTTTGTAACTACACGAACAAGCCAAACTGCACGTAGTCTAAAAAAAATAATTCTTGTCTTTTCATCACCCCCTTTAAAAAAAAAAAAAGAAAGAAAGTCCTCGTCGAGGAATCCTAGCGCAGTGGTCATGAAAGTATTTAAATTTTACCCTTTGACCAAGAGCAAGGCTTTAAGCTCAGTGCTTTTAGCATTCCAAGGCAGTTTTCACTGCATGTTCTTGTCGTTTGGTTATCGAGAGATGGTCACTAAGAAGGCGATCCTGTTTTACAACTTCAGAATATATTTTTTTGCTCCAGTTGCATAAATCATTAACTCCCTATCTTAAGATCTCTTGAATGAAGCATCTTTGAGACTACATTAAACTATACTCATTCTCCAGTGGTAACTACGTAGACCACTAATGTGCTTTCAAATTTTAATAAATTAAATAAAAAGAAAATCTAGCCAGACTGGTGGCATTTCTGTAAATTCCTTTGAGGATAGTCATGGGATCGCCAGTGACAGATTTCTTCCTTGAGTCGGAAAAATGAACTGGTTGTTCAATTTCAGACTCAGTAAATGCTTCTACGTGAAAATAAGAGAAGAAAGGTACCCTGGCCCATCCACTCTATCAATTATCACCTGAGAAATTTTTCTACTTTTGTCGTTACTAAAACAAGCAAGCAAACAAAAAGGTGACTATTTAAAAAATGATGCGTTCTTTTCCTAATACTTCCTGACAAATTAAATCTTCAGAGTCTAGGGAGATGACTCAGTAGGCAAAGTGCTTGATGGGCACATGTGAGAGTCGTGTTTGGACTCCCAGAACCCACATAAAAGCCAGGTACAGCCAAACATCGTTAATCCAGTGCTCCTAGAGTGAGGGGAGGCAGATATGAGCAAATACCCAGAAGTAAGAACACAGCTTAGCACAGATAATGAGCCATCAACAGAGGAGATGCCCTTTCTTCAGACAGAGGCAAGGCAAGGACTGACCTTCATCTAACTGTGTTTTGACCTGCACACGTTTGAACCCTCACACACACAATCTTCAGTTTTCTTAATGCTTGAATATAGTCATAGTATCTTTTTCCTTCAGTTTGATAAATAATTACAGATTTTAAAAATCTTTCTTATCTCAACAAAAATGCTCGGCAGATGCCATGGCTTGGGCAGCCACTCATTCATTTGTCACTTCTTCTCAAAAATATGGCTGAAATTGCATGACCAGGTGACTGGGAGCACTCTGTAGATAATGACAGTAGACTCCTTCTAAGAGGCGCAAAGCGCAAGAAGCTGTAAGTTGTCACTGTTATTTCTCAGTGATCTCCCAATCATGGCCACTATCATCTGGAAATTATGGCCCGCATAGCTATGAAGGCAGCATGGAATAGATACAGGCCATGGAGACACATAGGAAACTCCCTGGTCCCAGAGCCGCCAAGCTCCAAGTGTAGGAGTGTGCGTAGACTAGCCAACAGCTAAAAGTGGTATCAGGTTTGCTCACCATGGTATGAGCTGGTCAATTACACAGCTCAGTAAACATTCTTTGGTCATGATGATCATTTCTGCTAAATGTGCGGTACCACATTTACATCCAGAGGGCATCATGAGGTATTGATGAGCTGTAGCTGGAGAAGAAAGCAAATTCAACAGGATACTTTAAGTTCTTCTAATTATTATATTATTGTGTACTTAATGTAGTAGAGAAGTAAAATCTTTTTGAGTTATGGCAATTACATCATTAATTTTGGGCATGAAGATACCTGAACATTTGGATAGCATGTGTGAAATATTTCCGTCTCATTTCTAGCTACTTGTAAGAGAACAAGAAATTGAGTTCCTATTATGTTATCATTTTTGAAGTTTAGTTTACTTACTCAGACCAACCAAGTCACAGGCAAATATAAAAATATTTACTTCAAATATCAAATTCACTAGGCATTATTTGATTAAGCAACTCTTTGGATTTACTTCATTTTTCATATGAAATATTTTAAGGTCATCTTGCAGTTGAATACTAGATTCAGTGGAAAGTCAGATTCAATGTTGTCTTAGTTACAGTGTCTATCACTGTGATAAAACACCTTGACCAAAAGCAATTCAGGTCACACCCCATCGCTGAAGACAGGACCTCAAGGCAGGAACCTGGAGGCAGGAACTTACGCAGCAGCCATGGAGGAATGCTGCTTACTGGCTTGCTCCTCATGGCTTGCTCTCCCTGCTCCCTTATACAATTCAGGATCATCTGCCAGGGTTGGTACCACTCATAGTGGTCTAGGCCCTCCCACATCAATCATTAACCAAGAATATATCTCACAGGCCTGCCTACAAACCTGATGAGGACATTCTCTTAACCAGGGGCACCTCTCCTAAAATGACTCTAGCTTGTGTCAAGTAGACAGAGAAGAAAACCAACTAGGACAAACATCAAAGATTAAATCATATTTGAATATCTGGAAATGTCCATGTAATCAATTAACCTGTATAATCAATATAAGTTAATCTTTTCAAAGTTAACAAATAATAAACCAATTTAAAATGATCTTATTCAGGCAAAATGAAAAAGTAATTATATATATTTGTTTTCACAAGTGTCTTTATTCCCAGTCTGCCTTTATCTCATTGCTTTCTTAAGAAAATTTGGCCGTGGGCATTCTTTATTCCTAAAATAATAATTTCATTTGGAAAAGTTTGTTCACGGCCACTAATTTTGTAAGAAGAACTTGCATAAGACTTTTTCAATCTTAAGGTAAAAGTCATTCCAGAAATCAGAAAAGGAGTGCACAGTTTCAGGGCAGAGTGCACTGAATCGTCACAGTCTAGTTTTCTTTTCAGGAGAAATCTATTTCAATACCAAAGCTTCAACGTAATTTTTCTCTTTCTATCCTTAAGAACAGGTTGTATAAAAATGGCATGTGAGGAGTTATAAGATACTGTAAAGCACAGAGACAAAAAATTCAACAGTCATGATATCTTTAATCATCAACTACAAGAATAGCCGTTGGAGAAACCTGTGGTCTATGCTGTGGCATTGTATCTGTCACCAAACCTAAACATTCTCTTCACCAGATAACATGCCTCTCATCTTCTTGATCCGAGACGTTAGGTCTTTTTCACAACACATCACACCTATCACTCCTCGCGCGGGAAAAGGTAACACAGGATTCACCTCTCATATCGCATTCCTGAATGCTGTTCTGTGATTGACAGGAGTGCATGCTATATCTAGTTTGTAATACATAAAAGTGCAAAAGGAGTATACTGCCGTGTAATAAATCAACGTGTGAACCGTCCACTTCTGAGTGTACCTAGAATGAGTGTGACCAGCCTGTGCTTTTGGAACAGGCGATTATTGCCCAATTGACACTAAGTGTTTTGCACCATGATTTCTGAAATGACTTTCTTTTCTTTCTTGGTCTAAAGACAGAGGTCAACCCCCTCCTGCCCATTTCTCTGTTATATTGACTCCACTGGAGTCAAGCCATGTGCCAAGCTCCTCATCTCCAAAGACTATGATTTCCTCCAGTCCAAAGGTATACTTAGCTTCCTGCATAAAAAGAGTCTTTGTTAAGTCCAACGACCTCTGACTCTGGGTCATTTCACAATACTGGGATTACTTTTCTTCATTGCTTTATACGGTTAACCTCTAGAATGGCTGTGGCTTGTGAGGTACAATGTGCTCATTAAATGGGCTTCTTTGATAATTCGCAAAAGAGGCCTGCAAATTGGCATCAGTAGACGGAGTTCATGGAGGTCTCCAAACAATATAGCTGAATTGGTTCATGGTAAGAAGGCAGTTGCCTCAAAACCCTGCGTAGTTCCCAGGAAGTGATCAAAAAACAATAGCATTTTTTTCCTCCGAGTCTGCCCTTAATGCTGCTGTACCATTACCATATCATCTTCAATAACATATTTCAAAGATAAGTAATTTCTAAATTCAGAGGACAAGAGGAGACGAACGAAGAGGAAGGTGATGAAACTGATTTTCACAGGATGATGAGAATGCTAGCTAAGAGAACTTTCGGGACAGAATCTATTATTCCCACCCTGGGAAAGTCCATGAGCCCTCCTCTAAAGCACAGCTGCCTCCCCAGGCTCTGTGATTCATGACTGGCCTGTTTTCCATGTGAGTATAAGCGGAGGCCCACGGTGACGCGACATGCCTGAGCGATTGCCAAAGGACATGAGTCATGTTGCCGAAGTCTACTAAAAGTGCTCTTCGAGATGAGCTTTCTTTCAAAATTGTACTTTTAAGAATGTTCTATTTACTAAGATGCATTCATCCACGTTGCCAAGTCTCTACAACCTTGAGTCTTTTAAAATATGTCAATATTCCACATGTAGCATTGAAAAATCAGATTAAAATGCTTATTACAGCTTTAGGGTGTTGTGCCTATGTGGTGGTTTGAATGAGAATGGTGTCCGTGGACTCAAATGTCTGAAATCCTGGTCCCCTGTTGGTGGAACTATGTGGGAAGGATTAGGTGGTATGGCCTTGTTGGAGGAGATGTGTCACTGTGGATGAATGGGCTTTCAGATTTCAAAAGTCCACATCATTCCCAGTTAGCCTTATCTATCTATCTATCTATCTATCTATCTATCTATCTATCTATCTATCTATCTATCTATCTTTCTATGTATCTATCTTCTATTTATCTATCATCTATCATCTGTCTATCATCTATCATTTATCTATCATCTATCTATCTATTTATCTATCATCTATCTATCTTCTATTTATCTATCATCTATCTATCTATCCTCTGTCTATCATCTATCATTTATCTATCATCTATCTATCTATCTATCATCTATACCTATGTCTCTTTCTATTCATCTTTGTGAATCAAGATATAATCTCAGCTGCTTCTCTAGCTCCATGCCTGTCTGCCTGACGTGCTCCCCACCATGATAGTCGTGGACTCAGCCCCTGAAACTGTAAGTTTCAGATCAGCTCTTCTGGAAATCACCTTAATCGTGTCATCTTATCACAGCAATAGAACATTAAGTCAGCACATAAGCTAGGTAGACTCTTGTTTAAGATTAGTTTTCAAAGTATTCTCAAGAGGCCACAAAAAATTTAGCTGGTCTTAGAGAGAAAAGGACATAAAAATAAAAAGTAAAACCAAAATACTAAACAACAGTAACATCTATTTGGGAAAAAAAAATAAAGATTGAAAAGTATTTCTTTCATACGTGTTATATTGTTAATCTTGACCTATGTAACATAGCATCTGCATGTTACACCATGTAAAACCATAGGGAAGATTTCTTGTAAGGCTTTGTTGTGGTGTTTATTCCCCAGGAGAATTAAAGACCTTCTGTTTGGTGAGAGCCTTTTTCCTTCTCTTTTCTAAACATTATTAAAATGTATGGAAGAGAGAAGACTCAAGCTAAAATACTTAATGATGTATGGAAAACAGATTCTCCACAAACCTGCATCCACCCTAGCCAAACCTAGTTCATGTCAAATAGGTCTCACTCAGGGTCACAGCGTAACAGAAAAGGAATTCCATAATATTTGCACAGAATCTATAAAAAAAAGTTTACCAAAACAAAATATATGTGTTACCAGTGATGAAGGGGATCACAATTTGAGGTTGTCCATTTTAAATCTATAGGTAAACTATGTTCTGATTAAAAGAAAAAACAGAAAATACTTGGTGACCAATGCTCTTTCATAGGACCTAAAGTTTGTTCACAGAAGCCACATGTAGTGGCTTACCTCTCCCATTCCATGAAGACAAAACCCCTAGTCTAGCTTCTGCACACACACATACACACACACACACGGAAATAAAAATAAATCTTAAAAAAATAAGTGGAAACTCTTGACCCCAATGTTAATTATTGCAATAAAGTCTGTACAACCTTGAACACTGTGCAAATTTAAAAAAAGATTACAACATACATGAGAACTCAGTTCTAGGGATGGGGGTTGCCCCTTTTTCTTCTTTCTTTTTAAAAATATACCCCATGCCAAATGATTTTGTCTCCAGAGTGTATGGATTTAAAATTTCATCCTGACTAAATAACATGCCCAGGCTATGATCTCCAATAACATTTTTTTTCCCTTGAGAAGGTTGTGTGGAAACCAGAAGACTATAATAAAAAAAAATGAGTATTACAAAAACTAAACAAAACAAAGTGGAAAGAAATGAGTATTCTATCAAAGGAACAAAAAAAAAATTAGATGGCTCAGTGGGTAAAGTCATTTACCACCAAACCGGGTGATCCCAGGTTAATTCCCAGAAGACACACAGGAGAAGGGGAAACCAACTCCTACAAGTTGTCCTCTGGCCTCCGCCCACAAGCCGTGGCAACCCCGCCCACAAGCCATGGCAACCCCGCCCACACACGTGCAGAGACGTGAATAAAAAAAGAACAGATTCATTAAATGGCCCCAAGTAGTATATGCTTCATCAGATTTTGACATTGACAGTAAAATGCATTACACTGTACATTTTATATTCCCAAGGGAGTGGTATTGTCACAAAATGAGGGGGTAGACATTTCATTTATACTTAGGGCAAGCATTGATTTTTTTTTTTTTTTAATCCTTCTGTGGAAGAAATTCTGAAATCCACGCTTGTTCCTTTAACATTGATTCAAGAGGCATATTAGAGCCGTTCCACTCAACACTGTGAAACCTAATTGGCTAATGATGCTCCTTTTTGTTTTTTAATTTTGTAAAACCATCAAAAATTCATTGTCTTGATAGCTTTTCTGATATACCTTGACAGAGAGCTAAATCCTTTTCGTCGGGATCATATATATAATAGGTGAGGTTAGTGGGCAGATGGCAGAACCAAGTAAATACAGATTGTTCCATGACTCCTTTTTTGGATTAACTATGTCTCCCTGGAGCTGAAGAGATGCTAAATATGGGCACAATAGTCTGAAACGTCTGTTTGCTCACACTCTCTCCAGCGCACAGATATACTTAATTAAGTTTGGCTCCTTGGACAGCTTTCAGGTGCTGAGTCTGCAGATTCCTTAGCTTTCTCCGTAACTACTAACCTGGAAAAGAGCTGTCTGGGTTATTTTTGTAACCCTTTCTTTTTTAAGCTGCTGCACCTCCGAGTACAATGCTATCACACACACACGCACACACACACACACACACACACACACACACACAAAAGAAGCTTCCCTCTCATTAAGGCTGGGGAAGTCTATGGTCACCAGCCTGTCCTAGAAGCTAATTCTGTCCCCATTCATTACGGCAACTGATGCAGATTCAGGCCAGTGGGCTGTTCAGTTTGGTTGCTGGGTGATGGCCTTAATGACTGCCGGTTCCTACCTTGGAGTTGAGAGTAGAAGGTACCAAAGCTGGAGGACTGATCTTTGGCTTGCTAGACCCGCAGTATCGGTCCTGTGTATCAGTGTGTTCCTCTCTGGAGGGACTGGCTTGTAGGCTGTGGTACCTAAAGCATCCTGTTCTTTCTGTGCATCACGCCCTTACTCTCACACCACTTCTCTGAAAACATTTTGATTTGTAACTTGCACGTAACTTCCAGGTAACTTGCAGGAAGCTGCAACTGATTTTTGAGAAGTAGAAAGAGACCGGGCGCATAAGATCAAACCACACATCTGTCAATCAATCCTCTCCCTCTCTCCCTCTCTCTTTCTTGCTTCTCTTCCTCCACTCTGCCACCATCTTCCCCAGCTTCCTTCTCTTCTTTCCTTCTTCATCCTTCAAATGTAAAGTTTAGAAAACACATGATTTTATGCTCGTGCACATTATCCTTGTCACTGTTCTCCTGAGTCTAGGGAACAAATGGGCATGACTTCTTTGAAAGCCACAGTTGTCACTAAATCCTACAGCTTAGCTTTTTAAATTGTTTCTGACATTGATGGATGTCCATTTGTATTCTTAGAAATTCAAAAGCAAGTACAGTAGAATGCTTTACAATAAAAGTAACCCAATCAAGATGAACTTGTAAGAAAATAAACACCAGAGTTTCCACTAGTAGCAATTTCAATATTATTTAAAATAATGTATTAGTGTATTAGTATGAGTAGTGTATCTTCGCACAGTGATTTTTCCTATTCCTTTGGTGCATAGAACGAATTAAATATTTACGCCTATCATGAAAATTTCTCTCTGTCACCATTGGATATAATCTTCCTAAGACTAGGGAATCTAAATGAACCATCTGTATTTATTCTTCTAAATAGTTTTGTCTTGATTTTTGAGAAAGATTTATGTATCATGAGTCTTCCGTAGAGATTAATGTATGGCATCTTATTTATAGCCTGGACATGGTTTGCTAGGGTGTCGTAGGGATTCAATTGCTGTAATGAAATACCATGACTAAAAGCAACTTGGGGAGGAAAGGGTTTATTTGGCTTGTACTTCAACATCACTGGACATCACTGAAGGAAACCAGGACAGGAATTCAAACAGGGAAGAAACTGGAGGCAGGAGCTGAGGCAGAGGCCATGGAGGGTACCACTTACTGGCTTTCTCACTATGACTTGCTCAATCCGCTTTCTTATAGAACCCAGAACCACCTGCCCAGGAGTATTCCTACCCACAATGGTCTGATCCCTACCCATTGATCACTAATTAAGAAAATGACCTACGTGCTTGTCAGCTTACAGCCTGTCTTCAGGAGGTATTTTCTCCATTAAGGTTCCTTCCTTTTCTATAGCTTGTGTCAAGTTGCCTTAAATCTAGCTAGCACACTCGGCATGCCATGCTTTGCCAGGTTTGGATGACCTAGGATGCCAGATGTCAATGGCAATCTTAATTGCTAGTGATTCTTTCATAAAAGGAAGAGATAAATGTTAACTATTTGGTATTGCCTTGAAGAACACAGATCTCTGAGAGCAACACCATGGCATAAAACTGGGCATCTCTGTCTTTGAGAAACTGTCCTGCTCATTATCATACAAAGACATAGATATATGTATGCGTATGTGTTCAACATAGTGTTTCCTAAACTCAAACTCCCAGGAATTTTTTTTTTGTTGTTGTTGTTTTTTAAGACAGCATTTCTCTGTAGCTTTGGAGCCTGTCCTGGAACATTAGCTCTTATAGGCCAGGCTGGCCTCCAATTCAAAGAAATCCACCTGCCTCTGCCTCCTGAGTGCACCGCCAGGCAGAAATCTGTTTTTAAAACATTCTGTTGATAGATTTACCATTTGGTGGGACCATTTAATGAATATTCATCTCGAAACTCAGATCCCCTTGAAGGTTCTCGAAGCCCTGAGGAGTGAATTCATGTCAGATCAGCACCCTTTAACAAAGAAGCAGGGCCGATGTGATGAACATAGGGTACTGGAATTAAACATTTCACTGTTACTCCCTGTTGTTTATTTTGTTGTAGTAGTTGGTAGTTCTGTTTGTTCTGGCTTTTGTGTTTGGTTTATTTGTTTGTTTGTTTGTGGCAAGGTCTCATTCTGTAGCCTAGGCTAACCTGAAACTCGGTGTGCAGTCTTCCCGCCGGAGCGTCCTGAGTGCCGGGCTTATAGGCATGCTTTACCACACTTGGCCTTTAGTGTGTTTTCCAAGTGTACTGAAAGGATTGAGAGCTGCGAAGAAAGCAAATCTGCCTCTCTGCTCTTGGCAGTTCTCTCGCATCCTCCTTTGGGTATAGCATAAATAGGTTGAAAAACAAAATGGGTAAAGAATGAAATGTGTCCGGAATACGCATTTCTTTTCTCAGACCAAGCATAACTGCACATTTGGGGAGTTAAAGTCTATTGGGGATGAATGGATTTCTTCATAACAGTCCTTTGGTAGAATTATTTTAGGATAAATTTCACATTGAAACTGCTTGGCTATTAATATCATGTGACAAATTAGAATTTGCTTTCCTATGAATAAAGCATTGTTCTTACGAAGTATTGTAAGCACACGTGTGGATAGTGTAACTGAGCAGAAGTAGCTTATAGTCCTTTTCTTGTCATGGCGATGGAACCCCGACTGAAAACTTGAGGTGTAATGACTTAGTCTGATGCCTAATTCCAAGGAGCTCAGCCCCGGGTCCCTTGGCTTCATGTTTCTGGGCTCTTGGAAAGACAGCATATCATGGTCTCAATGGCATGTTCAGGAGAAGGCTGAGTCTTCACGGCAGACAGGAAAGAGTGAGCTAGAACAAAGAGAACCGGGGACAAGGTATCTGTAGGGACCCTTCCCCAGGGACCTTCTTCCTCCCTCTAACCACCCCCCTCCTGGTTTTCAGCCCCATTCGCTACTTTTCACTCCTCTGTATAATGCTATCATATCATTATCAATCCAGCAAGATATCAATCCATTTAGTAAGTCAGAGAACCAGTAATATAGTCTCTGCAAAGGACCTGACAGAAACACCTGGAGGTGTGTTTAGTGATCCCCTAAGTATCTCCAATCAAATTATGCTGACATAAGTGTACTAGTTAGAAAAGCAGAAAGATCACTGTTGAAAAAAGCAAAACAAAACAAAACAGTTGTTGTTCCCCCAACCCTTTGACTTCACCCCATCCCTCTACCCCTTGTGTATGGCTTTGGCTTATTGTCTCGTCTACATATGCACGAACATTCCTCTTCTGGGCCCTCACTCTCTAGGTCATCATGCATGGCCACTTTGGCAGACTCACATCTTTCGTGAAAGGAACTGGGTGTTAACTATCAGAGACAATATTTCTATAACTTTTCGCCAAACTCTGAAACACATTAAGACAGTATTCCTCTTTCTAGACACTGCACTGTGATTCCTAGCTAGGCCAATGAGAAAGTCTACTCTATACATCCTTGGTTAGTTATTTGCATGTTTTCAAATAAAAACAATGAGAAGAGCAGTTTGTCTAGTGTCTGTGGAACTTGCAAACCCTCAGATATTGCCATGTAGCTCATAATGGGCATAAACTTGTGTTTCTCCAACGTGGGTCCCACAGTTTCTTCAAGATACCATGCAAGGAAAATGGGTTTCTCTAAACAAAAAAAGATAAGAAAACCAGTACACCAGCTTGTTTTGGAAAGTTTCTTTAAAAAAGATCTGAAAATCCTATAATAAGAAAATTAATTTCCAAATTTACTGGGTCAGAAAACTTTTCTCCCCTCCTAATACCTACCTATTATCCTGCTCGATAAGGCACACTTTGGGAGCACTGAGCTGTGCTCCGGGTCACTTCTCCCTTCTTCTGGGAAGGGGACTCAAAGCACCAGGTAGAAAGCTGCTAGTCAGAAAAAAAAAAATTTCTACCGGTTGTTGATAATTTATTGTGGTCATCTGGTTTATGAAGAGAGACACCAACTGCTGTCTAGCTGCTGGCTAGGATACACAGTTTGACATTAACACTTCTACCTATGAAACTATTAACAAGAAGCTATCAGCTCTTGATGCCAGATCTGCTGCAGATTCTGAAAGAAGTACTAGTGAACGGAGCTAGCTGGCCTGCATTTTGTCATGCAAAGGATTGTTGGCTAAGAGAGACTATATGGGTTATAGTTTCCCATTGTGTTAAAAAAAATGACTATCAGGATTGATTCTGGTGCAAATTACAGCTGAATTTCACTGGCTTGTATGTAGATGTCTCACTAAAGTGAGAGTTTCTAAAACATAAAAACAAAAACACAAGTTATTATTCAATTCCAAAACTACTGTTAACTAAGTACCTATGAAGCAGCAAAGGCCACAAGGCTCCACCATCACATGGTGAATGAAGCCTGTTGGGCAAATTTCAAAGGAACTGCATTGCAGGTCACAGAGAGGTTTGGATTAAATGCCCACGGATGAGGTCTGAGTATCCACCCCTCCTTTGTCTAAAGTTCTAGTCTCTCATGGGCATTTATATGTGTACATGCGCATGTGCGTGTGGGGGATGCATGCACACATGCATGTGTCCATGTGGGGTTACAAGCATACCTGCGTAGGTGTGTGTGCATGTGTGTGTGCTCATATGTGTGCGTGTGTGCATGTTTGTGCATTGTGTATGTGTGTATGTGTGTGTTCGTGTGTGTGTGTGTGTGTGCGTGTGTGTGTGTGTGTGTGTGTGTGTGTGTGTGTAGGACAAAGGTTGATCTCTGAATGCCTTCCTCACTGGTTCTCCCTCTTTTTCTTCCCAGAGATGGGATGTTTCATTGAACCTGGAGCACACTGATTGGCTAGAAGAAATGGCTAGTGAGTGCTGGGATCTTCTGTCTCGGCAACACCAATGCTAAGATTACCAGTGTGCACCAGGATCCGAACTCAGGTCCTGATGCTCGTACAGCAAGCATTTCTATTACTGAGTCACCTCCCTATTCCCAAAGCTCTAGATTTTTCCAGTGGGCAACTAGAACTGAAAAATCATGGCTTTAGAGAAAAGTACTAAAAACAACAATTGTGAATTGCGTATGCCTCCTAATAGTGCAGGCCTGGCAAGGAACACATTGTATACAACACGGATTATGCACAGTTTCGCCCTTCCGTGGTTCTTTACAATAATCTCAAAATGATTCAGTCCCAGACAGCAATAAAATCCTTTTGGGACCTATTGACTGAAACAGGCATAGATCTCTGTAGGAGTTGGGCCAGCATCAAATGACCTTCAAAGAGTCCAGACAGTCTCCTGATGTTGTTATTTGAATCAACTTGTATTTCATGGGTGACCTGAGGGCATTCTTTGGCAGGAAATTTCATAAGTTGGGAACAGAGACCACATCGACTATGCCCAGACATGGCCTGAAAACTACCATCCCCAGCCCTGGCAGGCCTGCCTACACTGTGGTCCCCAGGAGCCAGTTACCAGAGTAATACGACAATATTATTAGCTATATGGAGGCATGGGGACAGACCTCATAAGCCCCAGGCATAGCCATGACATGAGGTCATATGTGCAGATGTGAACTGTTGAAAGAAATAAACATAAATTTAATCATGATAAAAGGGACCCTATTGCTTAATGGGGAAGATGATTCAATTTCATTAGATCATGTTTGAGACAGGACTCAGTTTTGAGTGTTACGTTGGAAAATAAAAGGTGGTTCTCCTTTAAAAGATGCTCAACGGACTGGAGCGTTCATGCTGTATTCTGAAAATATGAGCAACCGCTGTGTACCTAGAAGCCAGCAGCAGTCAGCTGGCAATCGAGCTGAAGGCCCTCCACTATCAATCCTGTGTGCTCCTCACCTGGATCGGTGGTTGGTGTTTTCCTTTAAGAGGAAAAGCCCACTTTCTTCAGGGTTCTGTGTGTTGACCTGGGAATAAGTAGAAATGGTCCAAACAGGAGGGGGAACAACAGATGGAGGTGGGAATGCCGTGAGTGATAAAGAAAAAGCTGGAAGTTCAGGGAACGTTCAGATTTCCACAAAATCGTTGAGAGATGACTGATAGTTATTTTAAGGTTAATGGTGCATGATAACATCAAAGCCACAGGTGTGAAAAGGGCAAAATGACTTGTGCACAAATTTTTCTAATTCTTCCCCTCCCCCCACAAAAGAAAATAGTTGATGGATTTCAAGATAGCACAAAAGTTATATAAGAGGTTGTATTCAATCCTAAAATTTATTTAGCTTATTTTTCAAGATGGTCCACTTAAAAATAATGTGACCATGTATTAAAATATAATTTCCCAACGCTTCCTTTTTTAATGTATAGCTTTAGAAATTCAGGTTTAGTGGGATTTTTAAATGTAAGAAGTTTTGGGCTTTCATTAAGGGCTGGGTTTATATACCCCTGCCCCTGCAATCCTGGCAATATTAGGTACAGAGCTAGCAAGCTTCACTTTCACTTCTAAGCCTCGATCTTATAAACATCTCCTGACCAAATGCATGTGTAAAAGAACATGCTTTCTAAAGAGTATCCTAGACATTTGGGGAGTAGTTCAGATAAATGGATGCTTATATCATGAAGTATGTGTTAAATGCCACTCCATCTTAAAAACAAAAACAAGTCACAACACAGCAGAGCTATAGTAAGCTGCCATCTCCTCCTAGGCCTCACTATTCAGAACTGTCTAGTTGTGGGGCATTAATATTCTGCCTTAAAAAAGAGAAAACTTTTTTTCATTACTCCTAAACGATTTTTTAGAATTTAAAATTGTATGGTCCAGTTTTTCAGACAATGACATTATAGAGAAAGAGGAGAAAGAGATGGGGGAGGAAGAACTTACTTTATGGAGACATCTGGAGCAGTGAAATGCAGAAAGTGATGAGGGGGCAGAAGGCTTTGGGTGTTCTAATGATCCCTGATTTGGGAGATTAGGTATGGATGGGTAATCGGATGCTAAACAGTGAAATTTGATCTGATGCTATTGTCAAGGAAAGCCTAACATCTGCTGGGCTGACACAGTAAAGCAAACCAAGGAGCAGAAATCACCTTGTTTACAACTTTATTTCTGTAGGACAAACTGTGCTCCTATGTGCTACTCAGGTATGAAAAACCCAAGTTATCGCCTGGGAAGCCAGATCTCTGCGTTCTGGTTCCTGGTTCCTATGACTCTCTTTGGGGACAGTGGTACTTATTTTTTCTATAGAACTGGATTCCTTTTGTCATGATCGAGAAATGTGTACCGAAGATATAAAATCCGCTGTCTATATCCACACCCCTGTCTTAGTAATCTACACATTTGTTGGTCTTATCAGAGAGTGTGTGGATCAGATTCCTAAAGAATACAGCATGAGTGTACTAAAGCCAGAGGTTTAAAACAACAGACATGAGTTCTGGCATAGTCCCAGATACTGGAAGTCTGAAATAGGTGTCAGAGAGCTACACTCTGTGGGAAGGCTCCAGGAGAGGGTGTCCTCTTGTTTCTGCTCTTGGCCCCTGACAGGACTCAAGATGCCTTCAGACCACTTAGCTTGTAGGTAGGTACACTACCCGGTCATCCTCTGTCCACACACATTCCAATCCTGTGTCTCTGTATCTGACTGGAAATCTCCCACTGTTCTTAAAGGCTGTCCTTGGGTTGGCCTTACCCTAATTCGTCATGACCTCAGTTCACTGTTCATAAGGACGTCGTTGGGTTGGCCTGACACTAACCCTTCATGACCTTTTCATTTGTACCTGCAAAGTCCTATCACAAATGAGGTCACATGCACAGGTACAAAAGGCCCAAACTTGATCACAGTTTTATCATCTCTTTGGTGAACAAAGCTGAACCCACAATAGAACTATAAGACATCAATTGTCCTAATACCATTTTTAAACATTAAATAACTGGGCTATTCACCCTCTGATCTAGATTTCAGACCGGTTTGTTTACATTCTCGTTAAGGCAACCTAAAACTTCAAGAGTAAGCTGAGGACGAGGACCAACCGACACTACAATGTGTCTTTTGAAGACTGAAAAGTCCCTCTGTTTCCTAGTTGCTTGTATGTTAACTCTACCATTGGTGTTCACATGAAATGCTGGAGGAATATCTTGAGTTCCCATGACTTTCAAGATGCCATTCATTTTTTTTATTATTATTCCTTTTCGTCTAGTATGGCTTCTTACACTCAGCAATACTCAGAATTGACCCAACTGGTAAGCTATCCCCGTGGTGAGGAGGCTACTAATCTCACCCCAGATTGTCACCACATGTGTGTATACATATGTATGTATCTTTATGTGCATACATGTATATATTCCCTATATACATATGTATGTGTCTTTATGTGCATACTCACGCATACATTCCCTATGTACATATGTATGTGTCTTTATGTGCATACTCACGCATACATTCCCTATGTACATATGTATGTATCTTTATGTGCATATTCATGCATACATTCCCTATACTTACAGCCTGCACATTTTACAGCTTCAGAGAAAATGCTAATTAATTCCTGGTTCTGGTTTCGTATTTGTACATGTGTGTACTCTGAACCGTACACACATGAGATCATGGAGAGTTATCTGTTAGAAGAAGCAGGGGATTGTTTTCTATCACCATGTTATTGTTACCCAGCTACGGGAGTGCCACGGGCGTTGGAAACACCATCACTGTTTATAAAACTATAAAACTAAACAGAATTGACCCTTGCCACCAAATTTATGGCTATACAGAACGGCCATTTGTTTTTCTCCATCCCATGAATACAAGGAATGTATTTTTTCCACTTTTTCCCAAAACAAAGATATTTTTATGTCAACAGAGTCATTAAATTCGTGAGACCAAAGTCCCATGATAACACACATAATTGAGATAACAACCAAGGTTTAATTGAAATATTTGATGTTACTATGTCAATCTTAGAAACAAATTTCAGTTACTTGGCATTTTATGAAAAGAGACTTTGATCCTCTGAATTTTTACTTGGGCATAGCATCAATACTGCCGATAATCAGAGAAGCAGCCTTGGTTAATGTTCCCTGTGGACAGGAACTTGTAGTTGGTTTCTGTCAAGGATAGCTGTGAATCTGTGCTTTCTCTAATCTGCAACTACCTTAAAAGAAATCGCATCTTTGGGGATATGACACTCCCACTTCTGAACTTGGCTGTTTCAGATATGTGGTATGTCATGTCTGGCAAGTGGTGCTGAGACCCAGAACACACCAATGCTTCCAGCAATGGGGCTAGCCAGTTGAACCAACAACAAAGCACCACGGCTCAGATAATCCCTCTAAGGTCTGCTCTTCTCTACAAATGTCTTCTATTCCTTGAAACGTTCCCAGGAATCCCTTTCTTATCAGAAGCCAACACCTTCTCCTGTGGCCGTACCCACCTCTGTCTTCTCAGGGCTCTGGCTCTAGCATTTGCCCCAAGTTACCATACTGTACAAGTCTTCTTCTTTCTAAGCTGAAACATTTCTTCAACTTTTACGTTAGGTCTAGTCCCCCAACGCTTGAAAATGAAAAAGGAAAAAAAAAAAGAGGGTAAGGAAGACAAAGACAGAGAGTGGAGAGGAAGAAAAGAGGGGAGGACAGGACAGAGAAGGGAGGGAAAAGAGAAGAGGGAAGCAGAGAGTAGAGAAGGGGAGAATGGAGAGGAATGAAGGAGAAGGGAGAGTTAGGCGCTCCTGGACGTTGTTTTCCTTCTCAGTCCACTTTCTAATGAGCACAAGACTGCCGTTGCCGTCTTTATCGCCTCACCTCCCGTTGACAATGTATGGCTGCCCCTTTAGCTTCGGTGCTCTCCACCCTCTCTTGGAAGGAGTCTCACAAAAGCCCCTAGCAGCCGGAAGTGAGTCTTTCTCACTTGAGTCTTCCTCACCTGCCTTCCTCATGAGGGATGTAATTTACAGTCTTCACCACACATCTTTCTCCTGAGAGTAGATGAGATTTCCCCAGGCCTGAGAAGCAGAAGACAGCCTTAAAATGGACTGAAAAGATTTTTGCCTTTCTTAGCGAATAAAATACATCTCTAATGGCATTAAATAAAGTTTAAATAAGCCCATTGTATGCATGTGAGTTGTAATTTCTTACCAATAAATTGAGAAACCTGGCACTTGTAGCAGGGGCCGGTAGTGTAGCATCCTGGTGCTAGATTGCTCTGTGGTTGCTCCTTGTAAATTTTCTTTTTCACAACAGATCGCAACTCACAGTCTCCCACATTTTAGAACGTCTCCTATTGAGACCTATGTATGAGGCCCTTATTTCTGGGTTAGCTTTCTTGATGATCGCAAGTGACAGTCGCTTGGAGTTCCAGAGAGGGTCAGTGTGGCAGCCTGCTGAAATGATTTAATTACAGAGCTCACATGGGATGTGCTCTATCATTTCAAGTGTCTTCGTAAAACTGCTTTCTTGCCAGGCAGTGATGGGGCACACCTTTACTTCCAGCACTCAGGAGGCAGAGACAGACTGATCTCTGTTGCAGGGGGCCACTTGGTCATTCCCAGCCACTTAGCTCCAAAATAATCACACAGAAACTGTATTAATTAAATCACTGCTTGGCCCATTAGCTCTACCTTCTTATTGGCTAACTCTTATAATAATTTAACCTACTCCATTAATCTGTGTATCGCCACGGGGCAGTGGCTTACCGGCAAAGTTTTGGCATGTCTGACTCTGGTGGCAGCTCCATGGCAACTCCCTGACTCTGCCTCCTTTCTCCCAGCATGCCATTTAGTTTTCCCTGCCTACCTAAGTTCTGCCCTATTAACAGGCCAAAGTAGTTTCTTCATTCATTAATCAATAAAAGCAACACATAGACAGAAAGACCTCCCTCACCAGATCTCTGTGAGTTAGAGGCCAGGATGGTCTACAGAGTGAGTTACAGGACAGCCAAAACTATACAGAGAAAACCTGTCTCAAAAAAGAGAGAGAGAGAGAGAGAGAGAGAGAGAGAGAGAGAGAGAGAGAACAAAACAACAAACAAAAAGAATTCTCTCACATTCTTGCATTCACTTCTAGAAAGCTGAAGAGTAAGTTCACTGGGTAATTGTAGTTATGATGTACATCTTTGAGTATGTGGCTCCTCACATTCTATCAATGGTCCTCAGCCACAGGAACAGCACAGATTACTACTGCACATGTACCTGAAGATTAGAGTGACCCTTGGGAGCTAAGCCCCTGATGTCCTCTCCACAGCTATAAGGGTAAAAGGGAAAAATCCAGCATCAGATCAGAACTTGTGAAGCCAAATAGACAGTTGTGGGAATTTTCCCTAAGAAGGGGCTACGCTGTGGGTGACTGAAGAATCCGTGAGAAATAGCTGGACACCTGAAACAGCTGTTCAGCAGGTATGGCGTGGGGTTGGCTTAGAGAGAGTCCAGAAGCCGGCTATTCATGGCTTTGTATTATCATAAAACAACAGCTCAAAATGCAGCGTACTAGAACAAGCAGCAGAACCTCCTAAATTCTTGTTTGGGCCACACCTACATTAGCCAATGGCCAGGATAATGCTTATTTATAAATGGAATGTGTAGGTTAATCCAAAAAAAAAAATAGAACCATCCGTGATATGATAAAATATGATAAAAGACATTGCAACATTGTCTCACTAAATTACCTTGGAGTAATGACCGCAGCAAGGATTAACTAAATCCCTAAATAGGCAGCTATGAGCAGTGTGTAAGGACAAGATCAGGAAAGGCAAGCACTACAAGCCCCAGAATCCTTCTGAGGTGTTCAATGGCTAAGAGAAACAGGAAGAACATGGGCCTGTAGGGTGCGTGGCTAGTTTCTAAATCAGTATTTCTTCTGCAAGCCAGATTTTTAACCCGCATAAACACAAGACTAGTGTAAGTGGTTTTCCTTGAGTTTTAAATTCTGTGAGCCTCTGAAAAAAAGATGGCATGGAGGGAGAAAAATGACGGCCAAGTCTAAGAATAAGGTTTACTGGAATGTTGAGAATTCATCAGATGAATTTCTTCTGAGATAAAAAGAAATACTTATTGAAATATAGAGATAAATATTCAGATAACTAAAAACAGTGCTGTGCAATTTCCACCTCATTAGTTGCTATCACCACTAATTTTTTAGAAAACAAGTGTTAATCAGACCGTGCTGGCACATGCACTTAGTTTGAGTACTTCAGAGCCGAGACAGGCAGACTTCTGTGAGTTCTAGGCCAGCCTGATCTACAGACCGGCCAGAGTTAGGTAGTAAGACACTGTCTCAGAGAAAGAGAGAGACGAGAGAGAGAGAGAGAGAGAGAGAGAGAGAGAGAGAGAGAGAGAGAGAGAGAGAGAAATAGACAGATAGGCTGATATACAAAATAAATCCTGTGGATTTGCATAGCAATGTACAATCTAAAGCACATTAGTAAGTTAAAACATAAAGACAAGATCTACTTGTTGCACAGTTGCCTGCCAGCTTCGATGGAGGTGTTGGAGGTTGGGGCACACAATGGCTTTCGTGCCCATGCTCTTCTTTAAGAAGATTAAAGAATTAAGTTTGAACAGCTTTTAGTTTGTACATAATCAAGTCCATCTGTACCAAATGAAGGTCTAATCTTTTAGGATTTGGGGTTGGAAGATGCTGTTGTCTTTGGTGCAGTTTAAAATACAATCTGTTTGATGACTTTAGTGATATGACATATTATGATCATGGGTCAATATTATGACCCAGTTCAGCAATTTCAGCACAAGGCTATGTTTTCATTCACCAAACCAGCTTTATAATCCCCTGTGCTGGATAGTTTAGGTCAACTTGACACAAGCTGAGAGGAGGGAGCCTCCGTAAGACCAGGCTGTAGGCAATTAATGATTGAAGGGGGAGAACTCAGCTCATTGTGGTGGGGCGTGGGGAGGGCGCTCCTGGGCTGGTGGTCCTGGGTTTTATAAGAAAGCAGGCTGAGCAAACCTTGAGGAGCAAGTCAAGAAGCACTCATCCTCCGTAGTGTTTGCGTCAGCTGCTGCCTCCCGATTCCTGCCCTTCTTAAGTTCCAGTCCCAAGCTTCTTTTAATGCTAAACTGTGATGTGGAAGTATAAACTGAGAAAATCTTTTCCTACCCAATTTGTTTTTAGTCCTTTTGTTCCCTCACAGCAATAGAGACCCTAAGAGATCCCCTATCACCTTTCACTCAAGTGGCCTCTCTTCATTGCAGGAATTTCACTACGTGAGGCTGACTGAATGGGGAAGCACCTTCTCATTCTGTACCTATGAGTACAAGTGTATAAGGGAGCTTAGTATTGGTTTGAAACAAACCCCCAGAGCTTTGCTGGCAGAGTTTCAGGACTAACATGTGGTTAATTTTTCAGAGGATTTTTTCTTTTCCTTCCTGTGCTCAAGAGGAGCCGTGGAGTGTGTGGGAAACAGCATCTTGAAGCGTGCATCTGTACTGCTTGCATATTTCCCTGAGAGAGAGTGACCGACCCTTCTCTCTGCACATTATGTTCTAGGAACTTAGGAGGAGAAACGTGTCCTGAATATTTAGAGGGCTTTTTAAAACAGTGTTCTTGAAGACATTGTATGTGAAAAGAAAATACAGAATTATCTCTGATTGAGGTTAGCAATTAATTCATGTGATGGTGTTTACAGCCACTTATATCCCAGATGCGCTGGTGTGGTACAAGGCTAAGTGCAGAGACAGTGTCGTTCTGACCAAAGAGCAAGAGAACAAAGTCAAACCACGGAGCGCTGACTCGAACCTTACCGTTTCCATTTCTTTCCAGGCAGGACCGTGAATTGTGCTGTTTTATTTTTGATTTCCAAGTTTTTGAGAACTGTCTGTGAGGATAATCCTGTTGTGTTTCTATTTAAAATTACAGAAGGAAGCATCCTCTTAAGGCTCTACTAAATAAAAGAAAGACACTGCTTGGCATTGTTTAATTTACTTTCTATTTACGTAGCAGTAGTAAAATTCACATTTGGATTATATTTTGCTCAGCACATAACAGAATCTTTCAAATAATGAAATCATAATTCTTGTTTTCCCCTTGGATGTATTTTCTAAGTCTGTAACGGATCAACACTTCCAGTCCACACGGAGACATTCGGGATAAAAATACCCAGTTCTTCTTTTAACTTCCTTGAAACAGAAGAACATGAATTTTCAATTATTTGTTAGTAGTAACTGTAACAGGTTCCACTGAAGATCTGTGTGTTCTTATTTATTTGACCTTTCTTTTTATTTTTCTTTTTTTTCCCCCTTGAGACACAGTTTGTCTGTGTAGCTTTGGAGCCTGTTCTGGAACTAGCTCTTGTAGACCAGGCTGGTCTCGAACTCACAGAGATCCGCCTGCCTCTGCCTCCCTAGTGCTGGGATTAAAGGCGTGCACCACCAATGCCCAGTTTATTTGACTTTTTAGTCATCAACAAATAATCTCTGGCAGAATCAGATTTTATCAAATAAAAAAATGGCAGATAACAAAGCATAAGTTGTGTAGAAATGCCATTTCTGTGTAAGTAGTCAGAGAATGGTGAGGAAATGCCTAGGAATCTGTGTGTGTGTGTGTGTGTGTGTGTGTGTGTGTGTGTGTTATTATTAATGTTTTCTACAGCACAAAAACTCAGTGACTATCTACAAAGAATGCTGAGGTGAAACTTTATCAGATAAATCAAAGGCCACTCACAGCTTGTGCTGTGTATCTACTTCTGCCAATCGCTTAAATGACAAATTTAGGTTTATCCTGAATCCTACAGTGGAAATAGCATGATATCGATGGATAGATAGATAGATAGATAGATAGATAGATAGATAGATAGATAGATAGATAGATCTAAGTAACAAGTTGGGTGAGGAGAGGAGGAGAGGCACATTTATAAAAGTCAATTCAACTGCCTTGTATGTATGTATTCAGTTTATAATGGAGTTCCCTCCTGACTAACCCATTCTAAGCAGAAAGTGTCTACAATTGGCAATAATGGAAGTTGAAAGTACATTTAACACATCTGTCATTGTTTGGATATGAAATGTCCCACACACAGTCATGTACTCAATTTTCTCAAGCACCAGTTTGGTTAGTTATTCAAAATGTTAGGATTTGGGGCTAAGTTGAAGAAAGCAGGCCTTCGGGCCTTGATCCCTGGTGGCTTGTCTTTGTGCTTTGTCTCTTCTTTCTCTCCTCCTTCTCTTCCTCCTCTTCCTCCTTGTCATCCTCTCCCTCCCATCCTCTACCCTCCACCTCTCATTGCTGCCATGATTGGGAACTGTCATGCTTTATGAGCCTCAATATTGTCAACATCATGGACTAAAATCCTAAATAATGACAGTCTTTTCTCTTGGCTTGCTATGTGAGCTATTTTGCCACAGCATGGGCTAGTGCACTTAACAGCCTCACAGCTAACTGAGTCACCCACTGCAGAGGTAGATGTTTATCTTGTAGAAGCATGGCTGACCGGGGACTGTAGCTCATGTCTGCTCCTCGGGACAGAGTGCAGGAGAAGATGAAAATTCAAAACTCACGCTGTCATTTCTATTAAATTTGTACTACTGTAACTATGAAAAGTCGTTAAGGAAAAGAAAATGCCATAACTTGGGAACCACATGCTGGTCTTTCACTGTGCTTTATGCCAGTACTGAAACAGAATCCCTAATCTATTTTAGTAATAACGCGTCTATCCCCTCATACTACAGCATTCAGGTCTATGCATCCATTCCAGCCATCACGGTTGCGCTAATTTCCCCATTGCCATGATAAGCACCTTCAGCAGAACAATTTAAGGGCAGAAGAACTTACTGAGGATCGTGTTTTCAGAGAGACTTTGGGCCATCTTCATCAGATGCATTGTTCTTAGTCTGTGTGAGGTGGCACACCCTGGCAGTGGGTGTGTGTGCCTGAAGCTACCTACAGGAAGAAGAAAGAGGGGAGGAAAAGCTACAATGGATGGAACCTTCATTTTCAGGCCTCCAATGACCTCTCTCCTCTAGCCAGAACCACCATGTTTCGACAACTCCAAAACTAGCACCAGCAGCTAGGCACACACTGTCCACACTTGAGCTCTGGGAAGAATTTCATGCTCACACCATGACACCAAACTTATTCAATTTTAAGGGTCCAATGCAATGTTATCTTCTTCAGAAAGCACAGCCAGCACAAGCGGGAGCATATTACACCAACAATCTTTTTGTTTGTCTGGAGGGGGGTTGTTACTGATATTTTGATAGAACTTGAGTGATGTGGGAGTGATTTCTTATTAATAAAGAAACTGCCTAGGCCCCTTGATAAGGCCCACCCTTAGGTGGGTGGAGAAAACAGAAGAGAATTCTGGGAGAAAGAAGCTTAGTGGAGGAGTCGCCATGATGCTCCCACGCCAGACAGATGCAGGTTAAGATCCTCCCTGGTAAGCCAGCTCGTGGGCTACACAGAATATTAGAAATGGGTTAGAACAATATGTAAGAGCTAGCCAATAAGAAGCTGGAACTAGCCGGGCCAGGCAGTGTTTGAAAGAATACAGT
>NW_026067938.1:14344831-14359831 GCF_014885135.2 Alexandromys fortis
TGATGTGGGAGTGATTTCTTATTAATAAAGAAACTGCCTAGGCCCCTTGATAAGGCCCACCCTTAGGTGGGTGGAGAAAACAGAAGAGAATTCTGGGAGAAAGAAGCTTAGTGGAGGAGTCGCCATGATGCTCCCACGCCAGATAGATGCAGGTTAAGATCCTCCCTGGTAAGCCAGCTCGTGGGCTACACAGAATATTAGAAATGGGTTAGAACAATATGTAAGAGCTAGCCAATAAGAAGCTGGAACTAGCCGGGCCAGGCAGTGTTTGAAAGAATACAGTCTCTGTGTAATTATTTCGGGCATAAGCTAGCCATGCGGGCGGCCGGGTGCCGGGGACGCAGCCCTGCCGCCGCTCTTAATTCAACACTTGAGCTCTAAGTTCATTGCACTTTGGTTGGTTGTCTGTGTATGAGTCTGCCACAGATAATATAAGCCCCTTGAAAGAAGAAAGAATTCATTTATTCTTTTTTTATAGAGTACAGTATCACTGATCTAATAAATACTAAACAAAGAAAGAAAAATACTAACTCGCAACTTCATCTCTTAAATCAGGACTAAAGGAAGGAAAATGGGTCAAATTTGTTCTAAGATCAATTGAAACATTGATGAAGAAAACGAAGACTTCAGTGGTCAAGATTCGGTCTGCCAGTAAACACGTACAGGAAATGTAGCTCCCTGGCTTATCATTTAGCATTGTCTACTGCCGCACTCTCCCTGGCTCTCTACTTAAGAAGCCCAAGCTAGAGAAATGGCTGGATGGTTAAGAGCATCTACTACTCACAACTACCTGTAACTCCAGTTCAGAGGAACTGACGCCTTCTTCTGGCCTCTGAGAGCTTCTTTACCTATATGGTTCGCATGCATTTACTTTTACACTGGCTCACACACATCCTTGTGAATAAATAAAAATAGATAAAGAAATCCATAAATCTTTAAAAATCAAAAATAAACCTAGAAAGTCACCTACTCCTGATGTCACTAATCTTAGAACATTTTTCCATTAGCTCAAAAAATTACATAATCTGAAATTCTTCTTGTTCTGATTTACTTTATGATCTGTCTTTCATAATTAAGCAATAACAATAATAGAATTTGTCACTAAGCAATATTTTGTCTACTAAGAAAAGAGATTCTGTATAGTTTTATGTCCCATCTTGTGAAAATATAGGACGCTATCTTTATGCATTAGTTCAACCTCCATTGAATAAACATATATTCTATGTACACACAACAAAACATTATTTCAAAGACACCTGCATCCTGGGTTTGTGTTAAAATGCCATATAATACTCTTCTTAAGTTCTCTAACTCATATCACTTGTCGGTCATCTGTCGATTTGTACATGTGTAAATGATAGCTTATAGGGACTGCCACCAGCTCAGATAACAGAGAGTACTCAACTGCACCAGAGACTCTGTGTTGTTAAGCACTTAAGGAACAGTTAGAAGACACAATAACTTGTATTTCCTTTCATGGGCACAAAGTCTGTGTTTTCTGAAAAAGCTGGGTGAGTCTTTCTATCTTGAATGGATAATTAAATGATTTACTGGCATGGTCTTCATTTCTGGTTAAATGATCTTTTCTTTATAATAATAAAAACAGTCACCACTTTCAAAAATCAATGACATTTTACTCCAGGAAGCTTATCATTTATTATTTTATATATTCAGTTGTTTCAGCACATTATTTTTGATGATTATAATCGAAAGAAGAAATCGCCTGCCTTACATTATTAAACTTTTCATACACGATTCCTCCTGGACAGTTTTTAAAGTCTATTTTAGAAGTCACTGGGCCTCAGTACAGTGAATAAGATTCAAAATTATTGTTGGCTAACTAACGATAAATTTTTAAATTCAAATATTTAATAAACATCCAGTTAATGTCTAATAATCTATGAAAATCAAAAATTACTACGTAACGAAGCATAAACTACTGCTATGGAATTTTTACTTCTGGAGAGAAAAGAACTTTTCTATTTATTATCTTGAGAAACAACTAAGATTTTTCAGCATAGAAGAGCAGAATTCCCTCTCATGTGCTAAAGAAATGCCTAGGCAGAAATTTGGGTTAAGAGTTACTACCACATTGAAAAATAAAACAAAAGCAACAACAACAAAAGAGAAAAACATTTTTTAATTTCGTTATGTACACAAAAAAGGCAAACAAATGTATCTTAACATCTCAGAGAACTTAAGGAGGAATAGGTTCAATATTTAGCAAGCAAAAGGACATTTTTATCAAGACATATTATACCACAAAGATTGTTTCTGTGTTTGTAGCATAGTGCTATACGGATACACACAATGAATGCCCTCTTTCTGGCCATTAGCAGGTAAATACAAAAAAATTCTTTACCATTCAGAAGTGAAAGTTACATCGCAAGAGTTTATGCTTTCTTTCTTAGAAATTTTGATTTTCATAGATTACTCGACATTATCTAGATGCTTATGCGATATTTAAAGTTTATAAACTTATTTATAAACTTATTATTCATTAATCAAAAATAATATTGGATCTTGCTCTCTGTATTCCGACCCAGTGACGTCTGAAATGACTTGAAAAATTGATCAGGAGGCAAAGCGAATGAAAAGCTTAGTGCTGTAGATAAATGACTTCTTCATTTGATTAATAATCATCAAAAATGTTTGCTGAAAGAAATAGGTATGTAAAAATAAATGACAAGTAATAGATAAATGATAAGAGTCCTGGAACAAATTGTCATTGTTTTTGGAAATGGTGATTTTTTTTCATTGTTAATAAATAAAAGGTCACTTTACTGGAAATGAGAACCACAATGGGAATTCATTTTGTTATTAGTCCATGTAGAAAGATCCACCCAGCTTTCTCAGAAAAAAAAAAAAAACAAATAAGAGCTCAAATTAAGGTGAAGGGTCTTTCTCATATAAGAAGTTGTGGTGTTCTCCTATGACATGAAGCCACCTGGGTAGGAACTAGAAAAATAAATGGCCTGAAGTCAAGCACATTAGCCTATCTGTGACATGTTAGTAGTGCTCATATGTCTGTTTATGATTTGACATTATGTTTATGTCTTCTTCCCTCCTCCCTCTTCTCCTTCTTTCCCTTTCTTTCTCAGGCTCCTCCCCTCTTCCTTCCTCCTTCACCCCCTTCACCTCTTCCTCTTAGTACTTTTTGTACATATGTGGACATGTAGATGCTGGGATGTGTGGAGGCCAGAGGTTAAAATTAGACATATGCTAACATATGTGGCCCACATTTTCTCCCTGCTCTCTCCTTTCTTCCTATTTGTGTGAATATAGGAAAATCCAAATAAATTTTTAGAACAGTGGCAAGAGCGTAGAAAGAGAAACAGTTGCTCATGGGTGGTCATCAGTGTGTTCTATGGGCCCTCTTTTCTTACACACCCACCATAATTCTTCACTATAGTACCGGTCAGTCTATTTAAAACATTTGGTCTAAAATAGCTAATGACCACCTGACTGTTCAGAGAGAAAGATGAGTGTCAAAGAAGACTCATTTCCTTTTTGAGCATTGCCAAAGCAATGTCAATAGTTTAGCAGATCCAGAAACCGAACTTCAACATGTTCACACAAAATGTCACACAAAAAAAATGAAAATACAGCTGGGAGTGTGGCTCAGTGGTAGAGAGCCCTCACCTGGCATTTTTGAGGCCCCAGCACAAGGAAAGAGAGTAATAAAGAAAGAGTGAAGAAATAAAATTTTTGAGATGTTCTTCATGGGAATGCCTCTGCTATTTATTAAGAGTATATTCCCAGATCCCATCCCCTAAAATATCCATCCAGAATGTCTAGCATAGGACCCAAGAATCTACATCTCATTAATAAACTGGTAATTAGTTAATCATTTTCAGATTGTTGAATAGACTGCAATGTGCAGGGCACCACATAGCAGGCACCCATTTGCCCGTTGTTTGAGGCTATGCATCTGAATAATGACTTCGGTTTCTAAAATACTTGGTCTGAATTTTGGTCTGGATTGTTTTGATTTCATCGTGAAATGAAGTTTCTGGGCTAATTTAGCATGAGATCCCGATTCTCTCTACTCCCAAAGGAAATAACTATTTGGAATTATCTAAGTGTTTGTGTTTTGATACCTTCATTCGGTAAAATGTATCTTTTATGTATGTTTTAAGTTTTTTATTTTGATATTAAATCACATCAAGTAATACTGTTTTTGGATTTTTGTTTTCTTAGCATTCACAGATGCTTTGGAATGTCATTTACATATTTAACAAGAAGCCAGCTTTCTGTGTATGTATGTGGAGAGAGAGAGAGAGAGAGAGAGAGAAAGAGAGAAACAGTTTTTCATAGCAAGTTCTTCCATTTTATCTCTAAAACTTTGAAATGTATTTCCTTAGCTCATTATTTGGTTGAATGCTTTAAGTTCCTCTAAATGACGTTGCATGGCGTGAGCTGTCGTTTGGTTTAAAAATACATATCATCAGATGAGAATATTTCTCTTAGTCTATTAAACATGCCATCCAGCCAGTCTTTTGGATGTTACTCTTAAAATTACAAATGCGGACTCTTCTAATTGATGTGTTATGTACTCATCTACTGATCTCTCTAAACCTTACTTTCCCAGACAGTGTTTGATTTTGTCACTCACTTCTCACCAAATAGCATTGGGGTTTATAATAGAAAGGCAATGCCATAACCATATTCTTTTCGTGCCTTTGAGCTAAAAAGATTCCAAGGCAAATATTTAAAAAAAAATGGATGCAATT
This sequence comes from Alexandromys fortis, assembly GCF_014885135.2. NCBI lineage: Eukaryota > Metazoa > Chordata > Mammalia > Rodentia > Cricetidae > Alexandromys > Alexandromys fortis. Next base: position 14,349,565 of record NW_026067938.1, read on the forward strand.
TGTGAGGAAAAACTATAAGCAACAGAAGGAGCAACAGGACACACTTCGGCTCAGCACAGTCAGGAAGCAATACACTGATGAAGATGACACACAAAATAGATGCCCACCAAAGTCCAAGTCATCAGACATGAGTCACCAGCTCATTTCAATGAGGATTTTCAATCATTGTTTCAAAAGCTTCAGAGTGTATCAATAAAGGTACATACCCAAAAGTATCTTAAATCACTCAAGATTTTAAAGAATAAGATAGGAAAGGGACTTTGAGGACAAAGGATAAAAAATGTTATGCATCTATAGAAAAAAATTTCAAAGAAATTTTTTGGTTTTGGTATTGGTTGTTCTAAAAATATGTGTTTATTCTTTCAGAATGTCTACACGAATACAATATATTTTGTTCCTTTCTATCCCTCACCCTCATCTTACTACTCCCAGACATCTTGTCTCCACATTTTTCCCCAAACCTCCTACCCTGTTACGATGTGGGATTTCCCCGTGTGCTGTGATTACCATTAATTAATAAAGAAACTGCTTTGGACCTGTAGCATGGTAGAACAGAGGTAGGCAGGGAAAACTAAACTGAATGCTGGGAGAAAGAAGGCGGAGTCAGGAGATGCCATGTAGCCACTGGGAACAGATGGGACGTACACGGATTCATAGATTAATAGAAATGGATTGAATAAAGATGTAAGAGTAAGCTAGAAATACACATAAGATAATAGACCAAGAAGTGTTGTAATTAATATAATTGCTGTATGGCTATTATGGGGCTGAGCAGCTGGAAACAAACAAGCGGCCTCCTGCAACACTATTAATCTTTTGTGACCCACTGAGTCTGACTAGTGTTGTGTTTTCGGTATGTGTAAAGAGTACTTAGCAAGGTTTACCGTGCCACGCATGAGTTCTCACATATGGAATGAACCTCAGACAATGACCTTCCTGCTACTCCTTCTGCACTACTGAATGGTCACGGCTGGATAAGACTGTTGATGACTATTTTCTCCCAGTGGCTTGCATAGCACCTTCTGGTACTATAAAAACTAGGCCACCAGGAAGGACACTTCCACATCAGTAATGGCATGATTATTCCACAACTTGAGATCGAAGTGTGTGGTGTCTTCAGCAAACAGGTCTTAACCATAAAGTTTTGGTGGACAACCAAGAACAATGTTAATAGCCTGTATCATTTTAGGTAATCTCTTAGATTCTCTCCGTGATCAACAATATTAGGGAAAATGGCCCATAACTGGTCCTGGACTTTTTATTTGGCAACCTATTGCCAAATATGAGGCGCATTTACCATCCTCACACCCATGTAGACTGACTCTATTTAAACTCCTTGCTAAAATAATACACGCTACCAAAAAGAACTTACTACTATTATTTAGGTAAATTGACATGATAAATTTTAAATTTGTCCATAATAAAGTTTTTGTTGTTAATCAACATTTACTTTTTTTGAACAGTAGTGATTACATATTCATTGTAGGATTTTCAAACAATTCAAGAAAGCATATAGATTATCTGCCCCCTTTCCAACTCCTCATATACAGCCCTCAGGATGGGTAGCTTTCCAGTTTGGGTTTGGGGTTTCTAAAAATTATCTTTACAGAGGCTAGAGAAATGGCTTAGCCATTAAGAGTACTTGTTATTCTTCCAGAGGACCTGGGTTTGACTCCCAGCACCCACATGGAGGCTCACAACTCCACTAGTCCAGCTTTTAGGAGATCCAACAACTTCTTCTGACATTCAGAGGCACCAAGCAGGCAAGTGAAACACATCCGTACATTCAAAAAAAGAAAAAAAAAACTCATACAGGTAAAAGTCATAAAATAAATATTTAAAAATGTTTTAAATTAGCTTTACAAAGTAATGTTTTAATCCACAAAAGTCTTGTTTCCCCCACCCACCCACCCACCCTTGGACTCTGTGAATTAATGGACTCAAAATTAATCCAAATAAAATGAATACTTTATCTTTTCATTCAGCAAACATTAGCGTATGCTGAATTGGGCAGACTACTGCTCCCTGGCTCTTGGACTACTTAAGGGAGGTCAGGTTCTGATACCACCTTGCAGGGCTGACATTCCACTGGCAGAGCAAACGTGGCAATAATAACCAAATTGAAAAGTATACTGCAAATCTCCCCTCCTGAGAAAGATCCCTCCTTCCATCTGCTCAGTCTTCTCTTTAGCCATCAGCGACAGATCTCATGATTTTTGGTTTCCAGGAACTGTTGGCTTTCATTTCTAATCCAGTTACTCTCTAGAGCTTGGGTGCTATTTTGATTTGCTTTTTCCCTTTTCTTTTTTTTTTTTGTTTTGTTTTGTTTTGTTTTGTTTTATTTTGTTTTTCGAGACAGGGTTTCTCTGTGGCTTTGGAGCCTGTTCTGGAACTAGCTCTTGTAGACCAGGCTGGTCTCGAACTCACAGAGATCCGCCTGCCTCTGCCTCCCGAGTCTTTTCTTTTTTTCTACTCCAGTTTTAAATGACTTTTAACAGAGAACAAGCGTGTTCGTAGATTTATCATTAGGAGCTGAATTCTTTGATTGGTCGCAATAGATTATCAGGGTGTCAGGCTATTTATTCTCCAGGGTTGTCAGGGCATACGCCCTCTTTCTTTGCACCATAAGCATTTTGATTTGTTGTTGTTGTACTGATGCAAGGGCCAGGATATCAGTCGCAATGCTCTCTAGCACGTGTGATAGCAGGTATTCTTACTTTGCTCAGTTTTATAGAAATATTTCCTTGCTTCAACATCAGCCTCAATGCTTCCCTAAGTGGCAGCATCTTACTCAAATTAAGAACACTGCCTTCTAAGTCCTTGTTAGTGAAGGCAGCTTTTAACATTTTTTTTTTCTGTTTTTAATCATTAGCAGGTGGTTTAAAGCAGATTTGGAAAGTTACAAATACCCAATCTGATATTTGTTTGTTTTCCTTTTCATATATTATTATGAGGATTCATAGATTTCTCATTATGGAATTCTTCTGAATTAGAATCTAATTCCAACTGTCCTCATTTTTGTCAGGTCTTTCTGTGTAATCTACAGCAGTCTTCACCAACACATGTAGTAAATACAACTGTGCATCTGGAAAACACAGAATTTCTTGCTTGGCCTTGTCTGTACCCTGGAAGCAGGTAGAAATTTTCAGGGCTTGTAGTGGCTTTCACTTGTATTTTAATAAAGCTTTCCTGAAGATCTGGGAGTAAGAACAGTCCCACTGGTTAGCCTTACAGACCAGGTTAAACTTTAATCCCAGTTTAAAGAACTGGATGGTGGGTTGGCTGGTTGGTTTGGTTAGTTGGTTGGTTGGTTGGCTGGCTGGCTGGCTGGCTGGCTGGCTAACTGTCTGGTTGGTTGGTTGGTTGGTTGGTTGGTTGGTTGGTTGGTTGGTTGGTTGGTTGAATTGATTTCTTCATGACAGATTCTTACTATGTAACCCTAGTTGTGGTTGAACTTGCAGCCCAGTGTGGCTCCAAACTGTCAACCCATCTGTCGTGACCTCCTAGGTGCTTGGACTCCAGACTATACAGCCACTCCTAGTTTTCATCTGGCAACTTTAAATGACAAAGTTGTCTGTCTTCTATCCCCTGTTATCGCAATATTGGCACGTAAGTTGTTAAAGACATTGCACCAAGAGCAGGAGATTGAACAGTGTATGCCTGGCAAGGAGGAAGGGTTTCGTTTTACTTCCTCGAAGTCGACCAACATTTCCTATTAAAAAACAGGGTGAAAATTAAAGTTGTCATTCTTAACTTGCCTGGAAATGCTGACAGAGGGGAATTCCATTATCTCCAACTTCTGACTGTCATTTCATATGAAAGTCTTCACTGCTCCCCCAAAGGAAAGAAATCAAACAGGATTAAGTGACTTTCTCGTTCTTTAAACAGGATATTATTTTAAGAAAGGAAAGTCCAGAAAGAGGGATTTATTATCAAATGAAATGTATAACACTCATATGAGATTCCATACTACTCCAGCTGGCTGCAGATCAAATAGTTCAGGGTGAAAAGGAGCCAAGACTATAGCTGAAAGGTCCCTTTCTTTTATGGGGGCGCAAGGAGGATCACTGGCCCAGAGGAGCCAGGAAGAGGCACGCGGAACTGAAGACAGTGTCTGGGCCAGCGCCTTGAATTCAGAATCAGGAAGTCGTGGTTCTATTTCTGGCCCAGACTTGCATTGATTATGGCTATCTACAGGAGGCTGAGGCTCCCCGACAAACTATGCATTCAGTCAGTGTTGGATCTGCTCTGCCAAAAGACCATGATTTGGAAGCGTCGGCTGTTTTCTTGAATTTTTTTTTTTTTGTCCTCTTCCACATGCTTGGCATTAGAACAGAGGCAGTGTGGGCTAGAGGAGACATTTTTCTCTGGACTTTATATTGTCTTCAGTCTGTATGGTGTCTGGCAGTGGGTACCTCCTGCCTACCACCGTGTGTGAACGCTCTCGGTTCTGCTGTTTAATGAAGAGCATTTGGGGAAGGAAGCAACAGGGTTGTCTTCCCTGGGTAGAAGGAAAACACCAGGGAGATCTCGCTCAGTTAAACCTAACAGGTTCAGGAGCCTCTGGGAGACTTGTATCCTCCCAGACGCCAACACAATCAAAGTACCCTCACTGCCCACAGGCTAACTATCTCTTCCAGCATAAATAAAGATCATCATTTTCATCATGGACAACAATTTGTATTGAATAGAAGTTCTGTCCTCATCTGATCTTTGTCTGGTCTCTACTGACCTGTGTCTGAAGGAGATATAACTAAAACCTCTGTAGCAACAGCAAATAGTATCTACACTTTGCCAATAACTGGTTACTGTCTCAAGGCAATAGGATGTTTCTATTTCTGTCCTTCCTGGGTATGGACTGGGGTAAGGGGACGTACAACACACTCATGACTCCAGTTCAGTGCAAGCAGATAAGTACTTTGTCCTCATGGGAAAAAAAAAACCAACACTGTGGCTCTCCATGCATATGTATGTTCTGAGCATGCACTAGGTTCTACACTATTGAGGATATATGCTAGCCCTTGCCTGTCCCCATGGCCACAGAACACATATGGCAATATATTTAATTCTGGGCACCGATCATGAACTGGATCATTGACAGAATTATTCATATCATAGAAGAGTAAACAGAAATAGTGAGATAGTTTGAAAATATGCCCTATGAGAAATGACTTCAGGAAGCGAGGAGTGAGGGTCCAGCTCACTGGTAAAGCCTGTCTTGGCATGCACTTCACCCTGGACTTGATTCGCAACACTCTCCTGACTCAAAAAAGGAGACAGTGGACATTTCACCTAGAAGAACTATAAAACAGCAGAATTCTCCAAATATTTGAAAGATAGCTTCATGGGATAGATAATACTTATTCTGCCTCAACCTAGGGCAAAGGTTCTTAACCAGTGCATTGCAAGCCCCTTGGCATCTGTCTAGCTCCAAAAAAAAAATATTTACATTACGATTCATGACTAGCAAGATTAAAGTTATGAAGTAGCAATGAAAATAAGGTTATGGTTTCGGGGTGACCACAACATGAGGAACTGTATTAAAGGGTTGCAGTATTAGGATGGTTGAGAACCATTGGTCTAGAACATTAGAAAGGGATAGAGATCACCTCTACAATGTCCCCAAAATTTTACCTGCCTAAGTGTGAAATAGATTGCGTCTTAGAAAACCTATTTACTTAGAAAAGTAAATAGCACACAATGTAACCTTGCAAACCTACACTGAATGATTACTGGGTACATACATGCTCAGACAAAATGACGTCAAAGGTTCTGTGTTTCCACATCTTAATGTTATACTTTGACTTAATAAAAAGTATAAATATAAAACATTGCTATAATGAAGCATAAGGGACTTTACAAACAACAGATAAAGCAAGGAAGGCAGACTTGGAGGGAGGAGAATAATTAAGAAAAGTGGTATGTACTCTACTTCCCTTGGCAACAGGAGCAATTGTTATGGAAAACAGGTACACAAAATAAAAATAAATTAAAGGTATTATTTCAACTTCTGTAGGTTGCCTAAACTTTAAGTCCCACTGGTTTAACCATCAATATTTTCATTCAATACTACCTTCCTCCTGCTGGTCCCCAGCCTCTCTTCCTGCCGACCCAGTCAATACACCAGCTCATAAGAGCGGGCTTCAGTCTCAGCCTCCTCCTTCAGCTCTGCCTCTGGTCATGTCCAGATGATAATGTGGAACCAGTCCAGAGAATGTTATACTAGAGAGAAACAAATGTGGCAAACGGACACTTGGTTTTTAACCTAAGAACCAGTTGCTCCAGATTTACCAACATATACTGTGTGTCCATCCCTGCCTAAAGAATAGAAACTCTCTTTATAAATTACAAAGTTGCAGGTTTCTTTGTCGCATTTTCTTTGCACTTACTTTTGCTTGATATCTACCCTCTCTCCCATTCTTTGTCCCCATCTCTTCTATGTCTCTCTACTCCTAGTATTGCTGCGTCCACTTTTGCAGGTTTTATTGCCCTCCCCTCTCCCCCAAAGCTTCGTTTGTCTCTTGTTTGACCCATTTCTGGTTCCCAGCCTGTACCTATTCTCATTCTCTAGTAAATTAGAGTAGCAACAAGTATATAATATGCGGTATCTCTGATGTAGAATGTAAAGTCCTTTGAGTGTATGACAGGAATGATATAGCTAAATCAGATGGGTGCTTTAGTTTACGCTTTTTGAGAAATCTCCACCATGACCTACAGCGGCAGAATTAATTCACACCCCCACTTACAGTGAATAAAGGGCTCATTTCTTTGTTGTCATTTGTTCTCTTGATGACAGCCACACTGATTAGGGTTAGATAGACCCTCATAGTTTTAATTTGTATGTCTATAATAACTGAGGATGCTGAACATTTTTAAAAAATGTTTACTAGTTGTTTATGTCTCTTCTTTTGTGAAATCTGTGTTTGGTTCCAAAGCCCACTATTTTATTGGTATATTTGTTTTCATTTTGTTTAGTTTTTATCTTCTTTGTGTATTCTATAATAAAGATAGATAGAAGATAGATAGATAGATAGATAGATAGATAGATAGATAGATAGATAGATAAGATAGACAGATGGCGATGGCAAAGATTATACACCATTATGTGGACTATCTCTCCACCTGGTTGTTTCTGTTGCTGTACATAGGAATTTTAAACTCATGAAGCCCTTCTTGTTAGCTGCTGGTCTTATTTTTTTTACATTGAAAGTCAAAATATATATGCTTTCTTATAAATAGCCTGTCATATCTTCATAATCTATATACCATGTCTGCAGTTCAGACCTCAGCATAAGAAGGTTAGAACTAGGAGACAGACCTTAGAATAAAGGCACTTGTTGATCATGTGACATAGCTGGGTAACAAGTGTGCTTGAAGTTTCAAATACCTTTCTTTGGCTATATTTGAAAAGAAAGCAAAGCATTTATAAAAATCACTCCCCATGTCCCCATGATGACCTTCCCTGCACAGAGTAAGTTCCCTCTTGGCAATGGCCTTCCAAACAGAATCTGATTCATTACGATGCCCCTTGCCCCATTCCTTCCTCACCTCCACCCTCCCAACCCTGGTCTTGTTGACCAGTTTCACTTTGGTCTCGCTACCACCGCATCTTCCTTCCACTTGAAAGGCTGTCTTCCTGCCTCTCCACTGCCGTCCCTCTCGTTGTCCTGCACCTCCACCATCCCCCTTCCCTCCATCACCTGTCTCTGTCTTTACCCCTATCATCTTCTCCTCCTCCCATTCTGCTTTGCCTCTCAATTTCCACAGACAGCATTTTCCTGACTCTAATATACTTTACTAACAAATAATATATTATACATTAATATAGTATATCAATTAATATATTGTATGCTAGTTAACATGTTACATTCTAAGTATATGTTAATATATTATGGACATATACGTGTGGACAGGAACACTGTAGTTATTTATTTCGCTATCCTATTTTTAAATTCCTACATGAGTTTCTACTTAAAACTATTTATGAATCTGCTGATTTTCATATCCCTGGGGCTGACTAAAACATTCAGGACAACAGGAGTCTTCTCTTCTCTGCCGATGGATATTCAGCCCCTTTAATGATGTTTGACTTAAAACAGCTGTAATCATAATAAAAAAGGAAAGATAGATGTGTGGAGGGAAATTTATCACATTGGCCTTGAATCGAGGGAGTGAAGTTATAGAAATCTTGGACTCATGAGTAAATAATTTCATGTAATAAAATTCTTCTTCATGAACAATAGTAAAGGAATGAAGTTAAATCTCCATCGAAGACATGAAAAAGTCCAGAGTCTGCAATGCACTCTTGTATTTTCAGGCATAAACTATTTGCTGGAGTCTGGCCCGGGATATATGAAAAAGCAGAACTTCATGAGACATTAAAACTTGTGCTCTAAAATTAAGTATAAGGATATTTATACAAAGCATCAGATTTTTAATCACTCTATTTGGGAGAGGTTTTATGTATGCGTGGCATAAAAGCTCCTGACATTTCAGAGTGACAGTAATGGATGGTGAGCGAGGAGGTATGCATGGAGGAGAGAGGAAAGAAATGGGACTCATTGTCTAAGAGAATATCAGAGGGCAAGGCTGTTTGGTTTTATCCTTTAGGCAGATCACTGAAATAATTTGATACTCAGCCAATGAATATAGAACATATTTTTAGAGTATAATCTCAGTGTCCAGTTCATTCAAAGACAAATTATTTCTGAGACCATTGCTGAGGGGTTGCGGATGTACTGCTGGATCCAACTTTAACTTAGGAGCTGGAAAAAATATCAGCTTTTATTTTCCAAGGCTTGCGTGTTAGTATATCTTGGCTGTATTGATCTTACCACTTTTCCTGAAAATGTGTTGCTTCGGTGGCATATAACTTAATTCCATGTCTACTAGGTAGAAAACTTGAATCTCTGTCTTTGAGATATGAATGGTTGCCAATGAAAGCCAAATATGGACACAAAGATGCACAAATCTTCACCTACCCAAATCTATCTTTGGCTCAAAATAGAAGGGAAATATATAAGAAATAAATCTGAACCGTGATTAGGGGATTTGATGACTCAGTAGTAAGACTTTTTCTTTCTCTTTTTGAGAACTTGTAGGTAAATTTGATGCAACGATCTGTAATATTTCCAGAATGTTATTTCAGGTTATAAGCAGGATTTTTCACTGTGAAAATAACTGCTTTGTATATAACAAAGTTCTGTATTATTATTGAATAAAAATATAAATGTTAAGAGTTCTTTCTTGCAAATATGGACACTTTTAAGCCCCATAAAAATTTGGTGATTTTTCTGTCAGTCATTAAATGTTCCTCAAGAAAGGGACAATGAGACGAAATCAAATTATAAGAGCTGCATGGTTTCCAGAATAAATTAGTAGATTCCAAAAAATCTCAACTTAATTTCAAAGTTAATCTGCTTTTATGGGAAAAAAGAAGTAGCTTTTTTATGTCATATTAAGCTTTTAAACTAAGGAAAGTTTGTTTTCAAAAATAGCTTATCTAGCTTTGGTTGGCCCTACACCCGTGTATATATGGTTATCAGTAACTTGATTGAGTCCATTATCAAAAAATAAAATTAAAAATTAATAAAAAGAGCAAGACTGCATACCCTTAATCCTATTACTCTCCTAGGGATGCAAACGCAGGTGGGTTTTGAGTACCAGACCAGACAAGGCTACATAATGAGACCTTATCTCAAAACAAGGAAAAGCAAACAGAAATATATGAAATTAGTAATGGGAAGTGCTGTGGATAATATGGGGAAAGGATTTGGATGATATATTTTATTGAGTATAACATTCTCTAGAATGAAGAAAAACGAACAAATGATTTATCTAATATTAGCTCAAGTGATGGTTTACAAACCATTAAATTGACAAAACTCACCTGAAAGAAGGGACTCTGGGCATGTGTGGGAGATCATTTGATGAAGCTCAATGAGACAAGAAGACATGCCCACTATGGGTTCCCTATTTGCAGCATTCCCTAGGCAAAGATCCTATACTGTGTAACAGTAAAGAAAGTACTCTGATCACTGGCATGTGTGCACTAATTGACCACCCTCTGTTCTTGACTGGGGGTGAATATGACTATCTGCTTCAGAGACCTGATGCCTTGACTTCCTGCAATGATGGATTATAAACTAAAATGTACCATCTCTCCCCTCAATCGCTCTTGTCAACTTCTCTCTCTAACTAGAAAAGAACTCAAGGAGACTCTGATAAAATTAAGTTAATAAAACATTTATTTACACTCTGAAAGATT
>NW_026067938.1:14364831-14515222 GCF_014885135.2 Alexandromys fortis
TATGATTTGCACTTCTACATAAGTTGTAAATTGGACTTTAGTATTTCATAAACTATCTCATGGACTATAACCATAATTATTACCATATTTGTTGCCACTATAAACATAACATCTGTTTCTAAGATCTCAGTTTATCATCAGTTGAAATAAAGCAAAATAGGTTAGCAGAAGCATTGCAAATGTTAGTGACTGAAGGTCCATTTGGATCTCAGCTTTATAACTGGCTACCTAAGACCATAAAAAAACTGTCTAATTTCTCAATGGTAGGATCATGTCAGAGAGAGAGGAACACACAAAGATGAACTGTTTACCTAACAGCTGGCTAGGGAGACAGAAGAAAAAAACATACATAAGCAGAAATGCATAGATATAGCCCAGAATATGCTTGGCCATTGTTGAGTCTCTTCTGTTTCCTTCAACGCTCATAGAAGACAATAAACAAGACATAAATAGTACACATCTCTGAGTATCAAAACTACTTTTCAATCTTTACAGTATCTGGATCACCTGATACTTATTATTGTATGGTTAGAAAATAAAAGAGTACCCTTTTAACTACCTCATTACATCATGGATGGGCAAAATAAATGCACAATGCCCATGCTATTTATAAAAAGGTAAATTAAATGAATTATTACTCATGGCTATATATTTAATGTTTATAAACTACCTGGGTTTTTTTTTTTTTTGCTGGTATCCATTTCATATTAATTCAACTTGAAATTCAAGTGAGCCATATTTTATTTAGAAGAAAACATGGTTTTTGTCTTCTATGGAAAGTCATAAAGTAGTCTGACCTGAAGTCATTTCAAGCACAAAAAAAATTTGGTTACAATTTTGTACTTCACACAGCCCTGTACGGACAGATGGACACGCAGACACACCGCTTAAAGAAAGCAGTATCACTCTTCTTACTCATTTACATGTTAACCGCCTCATATTACATCCCATCTGCAGAAAATGAGTTTCAATACTATCGATAGTTTGTAATTTCATAGTGAAAAGCACCCCTTACATGGTGAGCTAAGACTGGAAACATGTTTTCATGTGGCATTCACAAGACCTTGCAAGGAAGTCTGGCAGGCACCTCACCTTTCTGCCTCTGGGATGCTGTGAGTGACTGGAAGTCACAAAGGAGGGAGGACCGCTGGCGGGAGGAAGTGAGCGTGTAGGGTTCAACTCTGTGCCCTTGTTTATGCCCATGCATTTGTTCTTTAACAGGATCTGGAATCAGGATCTGAAAGCGGGACAGATAGTATCTCAGTAAATCAGACGCAGGTGACTCTGTCTTCTAACACTGACTCCACCGACTCATGGTCCGCTCCAGAGAGCATTTCTGGAACCAAACCCAAGGCAATGGTAAGTTGTAGAAAAAAAAAATCCCAGACATACAGTCGATGTTGTTGAACGTGAGGTAAGCATGGATAATGTGTTGCTCAGTGTGGAAAGGAGACTATTGGACTCTTATCTGCATCAACTTGGTATAGCATTACTCTAAAAAAAAATCCTGTTTATTTTTTTAAATAGTTACATAAGTAGTTCTCTAAAGAAAGCACCGGATCCATAAGTATGCAAAGTATGTTCCATGAATTCTGTTGCAAAACTTTTAACAGCTAAGAATATAAAATGTGGAGGTGAGTTCTCGGGTGTTGTTACCCTGATCACACCACATACTGATTAGAAAATCTCTAAGCTTTGATGACAGATGGATGGGTGGATGGATGGATGGATGGATAGATAAAATGTTGTCTGAGATGATATAATAATATGCAGAAGTACAGATGTATAAATACTCATCATATTTTGTGGGTATTCAATGACGTAGAACATGTAAGGCCTAATATTTAATGGGTGTAAATTATTCTCCTAGCTGCCTTGATTGGCGGACCTTACAAAGCCATCTACACAAAGGGAAAGGAGACTTTCCGCACACAGGAACATAGCACAGTCAACTCTGAATAAAACATGTTTTCCTTTAAGGAAAATGTGAAGTGCAGTGGGAAAATAGTATTTGACTCTAAAAGGTAACATTTATGGGGGAAGTAATTACTGCTTCAAATATCTAAAGTCCACACAGTTCCAAAATAGCCTCTCCTAGTTGGGTGAAAATCACAGAGCCGTATTATTTTTTTAATCCCCATGTTAGCTTAACACAGAAAAAATGAGTTTGGACTGTTTGTTTTCCTGTCTTTAAAATAAAAGCAGTTCTAAAACGGGACCAAAAGAATACTCTGAGCTTAAGATGTGGTAGATTTACTGGGATTTAAAGAGACTCAAAGCATACTGTTGGCAAAGTAGATGAGCCTGTCCTTAGTATTTACATAGGTAGGCGTTTAATTGCCTGTTATCGTTTGTGTCTGGATTATTTGATGATAAACACCTACTGAATATCTACTACATACCATGCACTATGCCAAACTGGGAAGAGAAAAAGGCTCAGAGGAATAATACATTACCCACATCTTTAAATGGTTTCTATTTTATCAAAGGGGGTAGGTACTTAAACAGTAAAATGCAAAAAAAAAAAAAAATGCTTCAGTGTTGTGAGATTGCTATATGTGCGGGGAATAAAAGACACGCATAATGCCGGTTTAGGATACAGTAAAATAACTGCCAATAGGGGGCTGGAGAGATGGCTCAGTGGTTAAGAGCATTGCCTGCTCTTTTAAAGGTTCTGAGTTCAATTCCCGGCAACCACATGGTGGCTCACAACCATCTGTAATGAGGTCTGGTGCCCTCTTCTGGTCTGCAGACATGCACACAGATAGAATATTGTATACATAATAAATAAATAAATATTAAAAAAAATAACTGCCAATAGTAGCATTGCTAATAGGTAGACTCTAACAGAACGTTGTTCTTTTTGACTTATGATTTTATAGAGATTCTTTAACGTACTGTAGAGCCCTGTCTTGCTGTCTTTGTGTCTTCAATGACTTCAGTCCTTCATGTATAATTTAATGTAAAGATGTTACATGAAAAATGTTTGAATTTGGACACTATAGGTTCTGATGGTTCAATTTGGTGGAATTTATTCAGCTTATGTTTTGATGGAAGTACAGCATTTATGGAATAAAATGTACTAAACTTGGGGTTAATGGGTTTTCTAATCTGTAGAAATCTAGAGTCTTGCAAAGTTGTATGCCCAAGTCACCACCATCCAGGTCAAGACAAATTCTGAGAGACAGGGTGATGCTGGGGTCTGGATTGTGGATTCTGAAAATTATATGATTAAAAGCAAGTGGTGCTTGCAGCCATTTATTAATTCATTGAACATTTTCTCTAAGACTTTGACAAGTATGCTTATTTGTGAGGTATAATATAATTTGATGTATGTATGTAGTGTGCCATGATCCAATCACCATAATCTACATTTGTCTGAGACCCTACATGTTGAGACAACAACCGTGAGGCAGGGAGAGCTAACTGTGAATGACTTGGGTTTTGAAGCCTCAAAGCCACCCCTAGTGACACACCTCCTTCAACAAGGCCACACCTCCTGATCCTTCCCAAATAGATATCGCAACTGGGATTCAGATGAATATTGTAGCAATATTTTGAGTTGATGAGCATAAGTTGAGTCTGTTTTCTTGTACGTAATCTCATAATTTTTTTTATTGTTTTTAAATTTTCACTCTGGAGATCTTCTAGTTTTTTCTCTCGATTTTTAAATTACATTTATCTGTCTGTTTGTGTGGCTGTGATCTTATGCACACGAATGGACGTCAGAAGACAGGCTGCACGGCTCGGTTCTTTCCTTCCGGCCATTATGTTCTAGGTATTGAACTCAGATTGTTAGCCTTGGCGGAAATTACTTGACCCTACGCGTCAAGTTGCTTAGCCCTCATTTACTTCTTTAGTAAAATTTATTTCTGAGTAATGTATCTCTGTGAGACTTTGGATAAGACTGTTCTGAATGATATTTCACCAACAATCCTGCCCAGATATGAGGCCTATACATCACAATAAGAACTAATATGCATTAGAGTCCTAAGTGTTCAGTAGTGGCATACACCCTGGTGGTAGCTAACAGCTCTGTAATGGAAACTACGAGCCACTCAACAGGAGGAAAACGTGTGCCTGTTACTGACCACCTAACCAATTGCCCAAAGCTAACGAAGTTATGAATCTTGGAGAGCAACCTACACCCACCACTTTATTAAACTAGCATAAACCTTAACTAAATTTTAATGTCTATCATTATACCCAAAGAAGTACAGTCCTCATCTCTCTTCAGGAAGATTTTCTAAAAAAAAAAAAAAAAATCAGTCATTTATTACTGGTACATAAAAATGTTTGTTGATTTTATGTTGAAGATCTTCACTGAATTATTAATTCTAAACATTTTCAGTGGAGTTTATACTGTTTTCTCCATAAACAATCCTGTCGTCCTCAAAGAAGGATAACTTCACTTTTTCTTCCTTAGCTGGTTTTCCTTTGTTTCTTTCTCTTGCCTAATCCTGGCTACGATATCCAGGACTATGTAAACAATAATAATGAAAGTGAGAACCAATAATTTTGTCGCTGGAAACTATCTCAGTTTTCTCTTCTTCAGACCTTTTTCGTTGTTGCTGTTGGTGGTGGTGATAATGATGATGATATTTACCTGAAGGATGTTTAAAATGCAGATCTGTGGTTTTATTTAAAAAGGCTAAGACTCAGATAACAGGACAAGAAGTTGTCATATTTATAGAATGTGTAACTGGGGGAGCAGAATCACTCTCCAATTGTACTGCGCAGAATAACTGAAAACAGCAGCAAGACTGGGAATCTGAGACAGTGGTTTATGTTCATCTCCCAGCAAGGAGTTTCTGAGTTGCCTGGTGCCACAAAGATTCTGATACTGGTGATAGGAACTAGAAGCCTTTAAGCAGGTTGAGACCTTTGGAATTAATCAGTACATCCTAAACAACCTAGGGGACCTTGGGAATCCACCAGCATGGACTGTGTACTGGAGTTAACAGCCATCCTGTGATTAGGGGTTATCACAAAAAGGAGAAATAATTAACCTTAAGTATTTGTAACCGCTGTGGAATGAAAAAGGCCATCTATAGGTTATTTCAGCTCAAGGCAGTAACAACTGCTCCAATTCAGTGAGCTGAACGCTATATCCAGGATTTTGATTATGAGTCGAGTAAA
The DNA here is from genome assembly GCF_014885135.2 of Alexandromys fortis. NCBI lineage: Eukaryota > Metazoa > Chordata > Mammalia > Rodentia > Cricetidae > Alexandromys > Alexandromys fortis. Next base: position 14,369,971 of record NW_026067938.1, read on the forward strand.
GATAAAAATAGACCATGTGAAAAGCATCAACTCACGGAGGGGTGGGAACTGAGGGCAGGCAGGACGATACCCACCTGGTCATATACCTGGCTCCTTTGAAGAAGTATTTAGAACAGACCCTCCCCTAAACTGAAAGGAGATGGTCATATCAAAGCCTTAAAAGTGTGTCCCACTCTGGGAGTCCGTGCTTATTTCTGGATGGCTGATGCATGGCCAATCTTAATATTTTAACTGCTTAGGTGACTGTTGGCTCAATTTGAGTTTTTAGTTGCCTGTGATCAAATGAGAGGCCAGTTCCTATACCCTATTCCTTTTCCCACTGCTGTCGTGATAGAATCAGATAATAACCTTCCCAGTCTGACATTCACTTGTCAATGTAGTTCTCGCTAAAGGTTGTTCATGTTTGGAGGTAAAGGAGGGGCGGCGCATATGTGTAATATATCTAATGCTGCTTCATTGATTGGTTGGGGTCTGTTCGTTTCTTACTCTTATTTCGTTAATTGATCTTTTGTTAGTTTTATATTTGTAATTCACCTGCAAAGTATTAAGTTTTATTGTGGCGTTTTTCAAACAAATTCATTGTGGTTGATTTTTCTGCCTGTATCCCTCCCCAGACCTTGTATCATTCCCCGATCTCATGCCCCGCAGGTCCTTATGCCCTCTTTCCGCTTCCCACCCTGCTCCCTCAACACCACCTCTAACCTTCCCTTGGTCTCCTTTCTAGTTTGAAAGCTTGACTCACGTGTGTTTTCATACACACATATGCATATAATCACATATATGGCCATAGGTACCACAAGTTAGGATCTCCATATGATAGAGAACAAGTTTGGTTTTATGCTTTTGTTTTCTCTGAATTTGGGTGGCTTTGCTTAAAAGAATACTTCTTAGATCTGGTCCAATTTCCTGAAATTTTCATTTTTCTTTAAAACTTAGGGAAATCCGTTGTGTAAATGGGCCGCAATTTTATTATCCCTTCGTCTGTTGATGGCCAACTAGGCTGGTTCCTCTTCTTGGCTATTATGAAATGTACAGCAATAACATGCGTATAATATGTGCATCTCTGCAGTAAACTGGGAGTTTGGGAGGATGCCCAGGAGTGGTACAGTTGAATCATCTGGTGATTTTAGTTTTAAGTGTTTGAGAAACCTCCATGTTGATCTTCATAATGGCTGACTAGTTTGCATCCCATCACTATAGAACCAGTCTTCCTTTGTTCCCCCATACTAGCCAAATGTTCCCGTCAATTTCCTTGTTGATAGCTGTTCTGAGTTAGGAGACATGGGATTCAAGGTGGTTTGAATTTGCATCTTGTTGATGGCTATGGATGTTAGATACTTTTTAAGGATTGGTTTATTTATATGTGTGTGGGGGGGGGTGTAAAGCCAAAGGGTGTTGGATTCTCTGAAATTGTATTCAAAGACAGTTGTGAGCCATTTGATGTAGCTGCTGGGAACCAAATTCAAGTCCTCGGCAAGAACAACAATGTTCTTAATCTCTGAGCTATCGTTCCAGCATGTTAGATACTTTTAAAATATGTATTCACCACACCTTTCTTCTTTTGACGCCATTGGTTAGTTTCACCGACCCACTTTTTATTAAAAATTATTATAAAAATTAGGGACATTTAAAAACACTATCTTTTTGGTTGGTTTTTGTGTTTTTTTTTTTTTTTTTTTTTTTGAGACAGGGTTTCTCTGTGTAACAGCCCTAGCTGTCCTGAACTAGCACTTGTAGACCAGGCTGGCCTCAAACTCATGGAGATCCACCTGCCTCTGCTTCCCAAGTGCTGGGATTAAAGGCATGAGTCACGATTGCCCAGCTAAAAACACTATCTTAATACAGGCAAGAAGATGTGTGCCAGTAATCCCAGCACTTAAGAGGCTGAGGCAGGAAAAAGGTGAGTTCAAAGGAAGCCTGGGCTACATAGAGAAACTGTCTCATAAACAAACAAACAAACAAATAAGTAGCTGGGAAGATGGCTCTGTAGGTAAAAGTGATTGTCCTACAAGTATAAAACCCTGAGTTAAAAATCTAGAACCCACATAAAAATCTAACACATAGAGTGGGCATTTATAATAACAAAACTCATACAAAGAGATTGGAGGTGAAGATGGGAGAAATTTTAGAAGCTGTAGGCCAGCCAACCTGATCTATACAGTGAATAAACAATAAGGAGACCCTATCTCATCTTGAACAAGCTGGAAGGGGAACACCCACACCAAGGTTGTCCTCTGATCTCTGCATTGGAGCCATAGCCACATTCACACGCACAAATGTGTACACACATTTTGCACATACACACACACACATACATTAACTGACTAGAATAATCTTTTCTTTTTTCACTTAAAAAGATATGATCCATGCTATGTTGTCCTCCAATTTATATTTTAGTCATTTTCATATAACCACAAATTGCTACTCAAATTCATTGCCTCAGAATAGTCCAGGAATAGACATTCTTGTTGTCTACAGTGCACAGATCAAAGAACGGGAGATTAAACCGACATGCACACAAGAGAAAAGCAAGTTCCACAGAAGAAAATTTTAATCTTAAACCCCAATCTACTTTAGCAATATCTATATTTGGTTATACAACATGATGTGTCTTATGTTAGCTATTATCATGTAGACTTTTTAACAAGACTGGTAATTTCATGTAGTAGCATCCACTATTTAATCCCAAATACATCTCTGCACGTGACAGCAGCAAGTACCCCTTTTACTGAACTCCTCCAGGATAAGGTTATGATAGCATTAAAAAACCAGCTACAACTTAGCTATCATTTCATAATGTCACACAGTATTAGTTTTCATACATTAAGAAAATAGTATACTAAAAGAAGTAACACACAAAATTGTGGGTGCAGGTATGTGTACTCAGTGTGTATGCTGCGTGAGCATGGAAGGTCAAAGAACAACTTTCAGGAACGAGTTCCCTCCTTCCACCATGTGGGTTCGGAGGACCAAGCTCAGGTCACTGGGTTTGATGAAGAGTCTTTTCCCGCTGAACCGTTTCATCACCCGACATTCATAGTTTTAAAGAAAGGTTATTTAGACTTCTCAAACATCAAGAGATTTGAATTAGTACAGTTTACAATTTCAACCAAAAAAATGCCATCATCTTATGAAAATGCCTTTGATGTTGGGGTTTTTTAATGTGGCGATTCTGCCCTGACATAGTTATGCAATAATGTAAAGCATGTGGAATTTTAAAGAAATATTTGCCTCAGTCCATGAAAATCATTATTGTTTATGAAAAGGAAAAACAGAACAGAATTTGCAACTTTGTCGGAAGAGAAACTATTCCAACAGAGGGCTAAAAAAATGTTCCTAAACATGAAATTAGTCATTGATCATTATGAGAAATTGCTTACAATTTGAATTCTACAATTTAAAACCATGCTGGATTCCACTCGCACATTTTGGATCTGTAAATAATAATTAAATATGTCTTTTATTAATGTAGGGCTTGGAGAAGCACATTTTTCAGCACACTTTTATATTTAAAATCAACTCAAAATTCTCCCACTCTGTGTGTGAGCTATAAGAAATGCCATCAGTTTCTGGTGGGTTTCCAAGTGACACAGGACAAGCTGGCGTGGAGTGTGTTCGTGGCCTCCACTGGTGCCTTCTCACACACCTCTTTTCACGTTTGATCTTGGAGTTTCAGTGTGCCAAGACGGCGTCAAACTTGTGCCTTCACGTCCTGGTTAATACCAAACTCTGAATTACACCACTGATGGATGTCACGGGTTAACAAACGCATCTTTCTTCCTTTCCTGCTTGGTTGGCATTGATCTTGGGGTTGGCATTGATCTTGGGGTTGGCATTGATCTTGGGGTTGGCATTGACCTTGGGGTTGGCATTGATCTTGGGGTTGGCATTGATCTTGGGGTTGGCATTGACCTTGGCATAAGGTGACAGGGAGAAAACCCTCCGAACTAAAAGACGGGGCAAGAAAGGGGGAGCAGTGTGAACTGTGTATATTCCATTAGGTCAAGAAACAATCTTCACACACCTCACTTTTACCAGGAACAGGACTACAGAGATGCATCTATAACCAGAGATTCTTGGCGGAGGCCACTCATTTGTTCCCCAGCCACTCAGACCCGGAAGAAACACACAGAAGCTATATTATTTGTGATACTGTTTGGACAATAGCTAAAGTGTCTTTCTAGTTAGCTCTTATATCTTATATTAACCCATTTCTAATAATCTGTGTATCACCACGTGGCTGTGGCTTTCCAGGCAGAATTCCAGCGTTTGTCTCCTCCAGCAGCTATATGACTTCCCATTGACTCCGCCTTCTCTCTCCCAGCATTCAGTTTAGTTTTTCTGTCTAGCACTATTCTGCTAAGCCACTGGCTGAAACAGCTTTATTCATTAACCAATAAGAGCAACACATATACAGAAGGAATTCCCACACCAAGAGATGTGATAAGATAAACTGTAGTCTGCGTGTTACTGTAACAGTGAGAAACGTTGGTGCCCTGTGTACCAGTGTGAGTTCTTAAATCCAGTTCATAATTTTACCCAAAAGAAATAACAACTTGCAGTTATTTCTGTGCACCGTGGAATGGCAAGTCACCAGGCTGCCACATCACAGCAACCAGGAGCATAACTCATAACTCTGAGCCGAAATAAAGACCAGTAAGTCATCCTCACAGTCCTGTCTGCCTCCCTCACTGACCTGGTTGTCCCAAAGCTCTAATCATATGTGCAGTATCTTCCCATGTTTTCTACTGTGATGCTAACAGGCTGATAAACGATTCTTGGCCTTTGGCAGCCTCTGTGCTCACTGCTTCAAGACAGTGAAAGCTATTTGCAATGTTTGTAACAGGCAAGTCCACATGGATATTCAATACCAAGTAGACCAAGTTTACACAGAGGCCCTCCTGGACTGTAGCTGTCGGCAGGGTCTACCAAATACTGAATTTCTAAATGATGGCATAAAAACTGAAAATCTCTCCCCTTCATTTTAGGATTCTGAAGGCCATAAATCTGCACATTTAACATAAATCTGCACATACAACAGAACTATAAGAGCAGGGAGTCGTGTGTTGTTTATCCTTAGTGTGCCCTGAGACCCCCACCGGCATGATGGCACATGCCTGTGGTACCAGCACTGGGGAGAATGAGGCAGGAGAATTGCTGAGAAAAGACTGGTAGGTTCAAGAGCAGCCTGGCAAATATTTAAAACCTGTATTGAAAAAGGGGTGGGGATGGGAGGGCAGTACAAGTGAGGGGAGGAGAGGGGAGAGGAGAAGAAGAGAAAAATTGGACTGTTCTTAATATTTACTTGAGTGTTTTATATATCAGGTTCTTCGTGTGTGTGTGTGTGTGTGTGTGTGTGTGTGTGTATGTGTGTGTGTGTCTGTGTTCTGATCCATATTCTGTGCTCTGTAGCTCGATACTGCCCCTGCTGCTCTGGATGGGTCTCCGTGTTCCCACGGTGTTAACATGATACTGTAACTCAGATAATCTACCAGGTTAGTGGGGGGGGCTCAGAAAATCCACTGATGTCCTCAAAGCCAACTATCCCTCTGTCCTGTGGATGGCTAGCTACACTTCCTGTTTGGGTTGTGTTGATCTGCTTTGATGCCTTCTCTGTGAAGAGGCCATAGCAATTTACTAAATGGGCATTTACTCAATTAGACACGCTCTGAAATGCAGAGTCATGCAAATCATTCAGTGCTGTTCACACGGTGTGCTCTGGAGCATCCCAGAATGCTGACACCCCCCCATACACACACCCACACACACACACACACACACACACACACACACACACACACAGGGTTTATTTTTATCTTTTTGAAGTATTGGGCTTTGAACCATCCATAGCACAAATTTCATTTAAAGAGCAGACTAAACAAATAGGAGAGGGGGTGTGATGCGGAATTTGTGTGTGAGCCCTGGCAGTCTCTGAGATGGAAGCTCCTCACCAGCAGCATTCTGTGAGCATCCCTAGGCTTCCTCAACCCTGAGTCACAAACCCTGGGCTAACAACCAAACCAAAGAGTAAGAGAGCCCCCTACACATCAGCATAGCTGCACTGAGCCATGGCCTAGGGTGTTGCAGGCCTGCAGAGCTCAACATTTCTGACCTACAATTTTAGATATAATTTGTGATGGTTTTTAATGCTTTGCTTATATTTTGCAATAAAATCTAGTTTTAACAAAAATGCCTTCTTAATTTTTTTTACCTCTATTTAGTCTTAAAAACTTTCATGCATATATAACATGCATCTGGATCATGCCCATCCGAAAAATCTAAATCTCAGCGCAAAAAAAAAATTTGATTTAAAATTGTTGCACAAGCAAATGTTGACCAAGTGTTTAATGTTGTATTTGATATTTGGGGCATACATCAAAACACTGTGATCATTCCACCAATGGTATAGCTTTTCTGTCTGTGTCAAATACATTATTATGTATTACTATGCTGGGAAGCTCTGCAAACATTTTTTCATTTTCAGTATTTCTCATATAGTTATATAGACCAAACATAGCAAATTTGTGAAAGTAAAAGTTTTTACTAATACTCTTTAATTACCTCACACATAAGATAATTGAATGCACCGGGTGGTGGTGGCGCACGCCTTTAATCCCAGCACTTGGGAGGCAGAGGCAGGCGGATCTCTGTGAGTTCGAGACCAGCCTGGTCTACAAGAGTTAGTTCCAGGACAGGCTCCAAAACCACAGAGAAACCCTGTCTCGGAAAAAAAAAAAAAGATAATTGAATGCATTATCTTAATCAAAAGGTAAAGAATCAAATTATAGCCATGCGCATACCTATTTAATCAGCTACGCAACTACCTCATATTTTAATTAAACAAATACCTTTAAAATTTTTAATATAGCTGAACTCTCTTACCACTACTGTTGTGAGACCAAACTCTTGTATGTTCTCCAAAAGCTATAAAGTTATGGTGTCTATGCATGAGCCACTGTAGTAGAAATCATGAGTGGGTGATATTTGATTGTTTGGTCAGAATTTTTGGAGTCCAATCCCCAGACAGGAATTGCCTGGGGGTGGCTTACTGATGAGCACTGTAAGACATGGGCGTGCACGGACAGGAAGAAGGCAGCGCTGAGCAGAGGCAGAGTTGGTGTGAGTGGGCATGCAGTGAACTGCAGCCTCAGCCCAGTTCTCTGGAGCTGGGGTGGCTCTTCGGAGTTGTCACAAACTGAGGGAACGGAACTGTTGCTGTCCATCCCTGCACCGGTCTATTTTGGTACTTGGCTGCCTCTAGAAAATCATGTAACCTTAAATGAGGTAGTGTCTCCAGGTCAAGGACATTTCCCAACAGGGCATACAGTGGCAGGGAAATTCAGTCGTGGGATCTGAGGGGGGAATTTCGGAATAGAAGACACTCATGCCATGGCTTTCGCCTTCAGGGACTGTGTAAGCTGGTGCACACAGCAGCTATCTGAACGCTTGGTTATGAAAAGATGGTGTTCTCTATAAGAAATTGATATTATCACCAAATTCACTTAGAAAATCCTTCACTTAGGACTTCCCAGAGGAAGTAACAATGGAACAAACAGCAAGAGTTTCCCAGGTAAAGAGAGTCTGGAATCTCATGTCAGAAACATCAGAGATCCACTTAGCTACCTGGACAGGGCATCCTAGAAAACCTCATTTGTGGTACATGCAACAGTAACAGGCAGAGAACGTGGCCAGAGTAGCCTTCAGGGAAAATGTGGGGGACTGACAAAAATGGAGAAACGGGGCACTACTTAAATAGATATGTGAGAATGGATGATTTTTGAACAGAAAACCAAGCTGATTTCTATTTTAAAGAACTTGAATCCCTGCTAACAGTGCAGGAAAATGAATGCAGAATGTGGAACATGTCATCACAGCCAGCAAAGGAAAGGACAAGAAGAAGCTGGTGTACAAATTCAGGCCACAGAGCATGAAGGCCTGAAAAGGCCAAGGGCAGGGGACTAGGAAGATGCAGGTCAGTCACATGACTGGAGGCAGAACTGGTAGTTTGACAGTGGCCCCGATGGGCTGCTTGGGAAGCTGAGAGAACAACCAAGTCATCGAGGAAGATGGAAAATAAATAGCAGAAGCAAGAACGAAAAGAAAAAAATAGTTTTCTTTTTTTTTTAATCAACTTTATGAAACCAATTTACATACAATGTAATAGATCAATGTTAAGTGTCCATGATTCAAGGAAGGTTAGCAATGAAAGACAAAGACTAACAAAGGACGGCCTGTCATCCAGAATCAAACAGTTTATCTTTTATTGCTTCCCTGGGAATGTCACTTATACTAACTGTGAGCACAAAGTTCTCTTGCTTCTTCTTCCATCACTATGGGCATCCCACATCATCTTATTCACTACCTGCTTAGGATCTTGGACTCCCAGGACTCTCGCCAAAGATGCTTAAATAATATAGTGCATGGTTATGTTTCCTGATGTGGTGATAAAATATCCTGATGAAAGGAACTTAAGGGAGAAGGGGTTTATCTGAGATCAAGATTTGAAGTTGGGTCAGCTGGTCTTAATTTCACAATTAAAAAAGCTGGGTCGTGCACACCTTAAATCCCAGCACTCTGGAGGCAGAGGCCAGTGAATCTCTGTGAGTTGGAGGCCAGCCTGGTAAACAGAGTGAATTCCAGAACAGTCCGTGCTGTTATGCAGAGAAACCCTGTCTCAAAAAACTAAAGAAAATTAGGAGGCAAGAGAGATGGAAGGAGAAGGAAAAGGGAGAGAGGATGAATGAATGCACCTCTCCACTTACATAGTCTCCTATTTTCTGATCCCAGGCAAGAAAGGGCTCCACCCACAGTGGGTGGCTCTTCCCACCTCAGCTAAGGCAAACAGGATAATCCCCACAGGCCTGCCCAGGGGTCCAACTCTCAGATGATTCCAGATTCAGTCAACCACTGATGCTGACCCTGACCCCAAACGTGGAGGGGCAGCAAACGGTTTCTGAATGCGCAGCAACCGAAAGCAAATTTAAAAATCACATGTGTGGTGAACGTGGGATGTTTGCGACATCGCGTGGCTGTGTTGAGTTTCACAGCATCACTGCAGCCTTGGTTCTGAACGCACGTGTGTCCAACAACGTGTGTGCACTGGGTGTGACATCACAGCACGTGACCAGTGGACGCTGCTGGTAACTCCTTGGTTCCGAATCGAGACATGCTAAACTGCAGTGATCTAGCTGTGCACACGAGGCTGTGTGCTCATACAGAAACACTGTCAGCTAACGGAGAGCAAGGACTGGGTGTTTTCCTTCTGTCACGCCTCGGATGTAACTATCAACACACAATACATTTGGACTGCATTGTGATGGACTGATTTTTAAAATTGCTCTTTGAGTTGCTGCCTTGAGTTTTATTTGCTTTTCTTTTTCTTAAGTGAAGATTAGCTTTGGATGAGAGCAGAGTTTCTAATAACTTCGGAAATGGCCTTAAACATTTATCTCTAATTTCTTAGCTTACATACTTCCGCAAAGCAGTGGCTACAGCATGGACAGTTATAAACAAAAATATTAGGGTAAGAGTGCTTTTTTTTTTTTGCAAGCACGAGGAGCTGAGTTCAGATCCCCTATACCCATGTAAGGAGCTGTTGTGGCCACATGCCTGTAATGCCAATAGCTGATGTAGGAAGCTGAGACAGGAGGATTGCTCTCTGGGGCACACAAGCCATCAACATAGCTGAAAGCAAAAAACAAGGAAGAAGACTTCATCTTGAGGGAATGGAGCAGAGGGAAACAGAGGAAGAAATCGACCTCAGCATGTATACATATGGCTCATACACCCATGTATACTCACACATGTGCACATATGCATAAATCATACAACACACACACATAAACAACTCTGAAAAGTTGTGAAGACACCCTGTGTCCTGCGATATGAAATATTCAGTGAGAGCAAACGGGCATGCCTTGTTCATTAGTGTGAAAGTTGCTTTCCTCTTTACAATGACCAGTAGTATATGGATATCAAACTATTGCTTTGAAGCAGTTTTATGATCTATTATCAGTAACTGTTTGGTTTGTATGCCTCATATAGGTATAGGTATAGGTATAGGTATAGGTATAGGTATAGGTATAGGTATAGGTATAGGTATAGATATAGATATAGATATAGATAGATATATCTGGGGCCATATGAACATGTTTCAGGTACTAAATGGCCCAGATGGGAAGAGTTTAAGAAGCCCCACTCTGGTCTCCCTCTTACCTTTCATTTTAGTATAAATAACAGACAGTAATTTCCAAAGCATGCAGCCATCTCCTGGAAATCCCCTTGGCTATGTCCCTAAGCTGGCTGGGTATATCCCCTACTTTCTACATCACTACAGGCAACAATGTCGCTGAACTTTTACCAAGATCCGAGAAGGATTTGCTTTGTCAAACGACACAGGATTCAGCTCTCTTTGAGCTTTTAGCATATACTAACATGCCCATCACACTGTTTGACCTTTTACTGGCACCCTCCTCTGGTCCTGCAGCATCACTGCCTCCTGCTGACGGTTTCTCTCACCGTTTGCTGCTTTGTACGGCTTTATTTTGTTTGGGGTCTTACAGAGGCACTGAATTCCTGGTAATGAAGGCTGTTTTAATTAGATGGCGATGTTACAAGTCGTTACTCCTAATTTGGTGGGGTGGAAGAACATTATCCATCTTGTATACTGGCTTGAAGATTGGTAAATTCGGGAACAGATTGGTCACGCAGTTCTATGGTGTGGTCTCTCGGGAGGTTGCTGCTGTGTACCAGATACTCTAGAGCATCCATTTCCAAAATGACTGACTTCCACACTTGGTAAATCTTGCCACATGCATTTCTCCATGAGGTAACTGAATGTTCCTCAAACCTAGCACTGACCAGACCAATCAAGAGCTGTTAGTCTTGAATACACTAGCTTTGAAAGCCGTGTTGTCTATCCCATTTTCCTAATCAGCAAACCAGTCCCAGGAGATGCTCAGGGGATTACACAGGGCATCTCCTGCCTAAGGCAATTAGTGATGGCATTGGTGACTTCATCTCCATCTTTGTGTGGGTCACTTTGCTTCTGACACAGCCACAAGGGCTATATCTGACACTCTAGTTTGTCTTGTCTGAGGTCTGGTCGTAGCTCTGGTTTTCTAGACAAGTCACTGATAACACAGTGGTCTGTGAACAAAGCTAAACATCACTTTTGTCCTGCCAGATGCCAGGCTCTGACCATCCTTTAGCTCCTTACCACCTATGTTCCAAAGCAAACCCCGGTCCTGTGTTCCTCACACTGCACCAACACTCATCAAGATGACTTTGTTTGCCATTTTCCTTTTAATTTCTTCCATCAGCCTTAAAATGAGGACCAGAACACCCTACAAACCCTTCCTATCAGGGCAAGAGTTAGTTTTAAAGTGTTTTGTTGTTGTTGTTGTTGTTATTTTAAAATCTTACTTTAGAGCCATTTTTCCCAGATACTTTGATACTCTTTTTCTTCCCTATACTGAGGAATGAGTCTGGTGCCTTTAGCTTCCCGGCCGTGAGCTCCATCTCCAGCACAAAGGAACGGATGTAGCTGTGTGCCAGCAGGGCTTCATTTACTGACACTAAAAACTGAATTTCCTATGTCACAAACGGTTCTGTGTGTTTATACTAGAGACTGAACATAGGACCGCCTGTCTGCTAGCGGAGTGCCCTACCCGTGGGCTATAGCCTAACCCTGATTCCTGACTCTATTGTATCCTTAAAGGGATAAGAAGACTTTATTCTCCAATTCATTGCCTCCACCTCTGTTCTCAAGTCCCACAGTTTAATCTACCTCACAATTAACTTCCATGTTAAACCTGCCGTCTTCAGGTTTGGGCACAGCTTTAATTTGGCACAGATCTGTGTCCTGAGCCGGAAATGTGAATGTCAGAATGCTTGCCCTGGTTGCTGCCATCACTGGTGTGACACTCGTGGAGAGCATTAGAGCCTCAAAGGTCATGGTGCTGTCTATTTGGCATTCACCAAAACTGTAAGCAAAGAACAGTAGAAATAAGTGCAGGCATTCCAAAGATGTATGGTGAGTGACGGATGCAGAAGAGGGAAAAAATATATTGAACAAGTTTCCTTAAAAACAGTAAATCACAGCATGTGCTTATCAGGTGATATTTATACATTGACTTACAGGTGAAACTATTACGCATATCAAATGTGGATACAATTTTTAAAAAAAAAGTGCAGTGGCGGGTTTAAAATTGGTCATAGTATTACTCCAGGAATTACATCATTCATCCATTTGCCTGGACTGACAGAAAGGGGCAATGCAAGGGATCAAACCCCGGGCTTTACTCTTGAGAAGCCAGCCTTCCCCCACTGAGCTGCACCCAGCCCGGAATGTGCCCCAGGCTGGGCTCCAGCTTGCAACGCCTCCTGTTTCACCTTTCATATGACAGCCTAAAAAGTGTGCATTGCACACCCAGCCTGACACGCTCTTCATTTGTGTGACGTGTGACATAGTTGTCTGTCCATTGAGCATCTGGTTTCTGTCCTCTCTAAAGAGGGCCTATGTCCCTCCTTTCATCCTGGTTAAACAGTCTTGCACACAAAGATGAGGAACAGGGCTCACAGCGAGTTCAGTTTGGGTTCAGAGCTAGGAGCTTCTGCGGGTTCCTGAGATGAAGGATATTTTAGTGCTAAGTATCTTAGTGACTCTCAAATGGCCCAATCGGCAGCGAGGAAGAGAATTAGGTCAGGCTGGCTCAGAGGGATGAAGACAAGAGTCTTACATCAGCAGCCTGTGCAGCAGGAATGGGCCCCGAGGATACTGTGTACGGCATTCGAAACTCAAGAGAAAAGAAGGTTTTTCTTAAACTTTTTGAAATAATAGATTATTGACCATAATGTTTTCCTGCAGAATACCTACAAATATCTGTCATTAAAATATTGTCATGTAGCCAGAAAAAAAAATTGACTGAGTGTATTTAAACCTAAAAAGCACACAACTTAAGCTATTGCAATTTTTCATTACTGTTGCCCTCGGTATGGGCTGTCTCGTAATTACTTTCCGAGCTCGTTTCTAAGTTTCACAGAGGAAACAACATTGTGGTGAATTATGTGTAAATCCATTTGCTGTATGAATTGGAAGAAACTTTGCAAAGGCTTGAGCTATAGGTTCTAGGGTCAATTAAATTGATTAACATCGTGAAACCTGGCTACATAAAGAAGGTTCTGTTCCTCTTTTGGGCTGATGAGAGACTTTCAGTATTGTTAAAAATAAAAAAAAAATGCATGCCATCAGATGACTGGTCTTTAAATGCACTTAAGAATAATACAAAAGTTTTAAAGGTTGATAAGCCAATAAAATAATAACACCTGTAAGATATGTGTGCCTCTACTTTCCACCAAAGAACCTTCTTCAGTTCTTGTTAAAATTGTGTTTTTTTTTATAATCAAGTGTTTTGCAGGTCACAGCAATGTTGTTTCACTTCACTAGTGTTCTGGGGAAAGTTCTGACACATTTAATCCCTTCCTGCCCCACTAACTTAATTCCAGACCTTGCAGGCCGGTTGTATTTGTTCCTTTCTGAATGCCGCCATCTTCTGGTCAAACTGAATCACTTCATGCGTGCAAAAGATCACAGTAGAAGGCGAATTAAATTTGCTTTCTACACAGCTTTAACGTTGGGAATGACCCTGTTGAGTTTGTCATTCTGATATCCCAGGCCTAGGTAGACTGAAATGATTCCTCGGGGAGTGTAAGAAGTTGAATCCGCAGGGGAAACTCATCATGCCGCATGAGTGTGCATTGCACAGAAAATGAAAACCAGGGGACAGACAAGACCTCCTGGGAATATGTAACTTTTTTTTTCATATGTCTAAGAATTCATAGAATAAATGAGCATATTGATTTAGTATTAGTTTGCTGCTATTTCTACACACCTCCACCTCCTTTTCAAAATTCTTGTTCTAGTCTTTTACAAAAATGCTTAGCACATAGATGTCCTCCTTTCAAAAAAGCCTCTCATACCTGACAGTTTTCCTCTTGCCACACAGCTGTTCATATTATAATTCCTCTAGGTTTTTAAAAAAAATATGCAATTTCAGTGACTGAGTCTGCATGTACACCCAGTACTTCCTCACGTGTGATTTCATTTCATCCGTTTGTCGAACAAAATTTTGATCTTACCACATGTCAGGCTTCTATGCAAGGCACAAAGCATTCAGATAGACGCAGGATGCTGTTCCAAACTTGAGATTGAACCTGCAAACTAGTAGCTCTCTCTGGGTAAGCCCCAGAAATCTATGCTGTACCCCCAAACCTAGCAAGTCACAATGCAAGTGTACAAAGCCTTTGAGCCACTCCTTAGCCGCTTTAGCTTCTGTCACTGATCATTTCCCCTGAGTTTTTCTTCCTTTCTTCTGTTGTATTTGGAATCTACTGAGACCTGCAGTCCTCCCCAAATGGCGAGTTATCAAGACTGAACAGGCGAAGAGACATCACACAATGACGCTCCCCGGCGGGATTCTTCTCCCAAGTTTTTGGACTGAATTTGGCTTGAAAGTGCCTGGTTTACCTTTCATCATGCACAGGACTTACACAGACCAAAGTAGGATGCTGTATCTTCAAAGCTTTGGAAAGATGAAAAGTGCAGCCCGTGTGACAAATTCTCACCCTCCCATTGATAACTGTGACTCCATAAAACCACATGGCTCTTCCCCAAGCCCGCATGTACCAAACACATCTACCTTCCCAGCCCCTGAACACTGCTAACCCTCTGCTCTCACTTGTTCTATGATAGCCATTTCTTTCTCCATATACAAAGACTAAAGATTAAAGGAGCCCTAGGCAGAGACTCAGAACATCGGGTTCATAACCCTGCGGAGGTCAAACAGCCTTTCCTAAAAGTCATCAAACATCAGATGTTTGCATTACAATTCATAACAGTTACAAAATCATGCTTATGAAGCAGCAGCAAAATTAATTTTATGGTGGGAGTCCCCACAACGTGAGGAACCGTATTAAAGGGTCGGAGCACTAGGAAGGTCGAGAACCACTGGCCTAGAGGAAGAGGCACTGAGCTTCACAACTGCGTGCGGTTCCAGACATCAGCCCTGCTTTCACACCCTGCCGAGCCGGTGCTCCAGGAAGCACAGGCTTAGACAAATACAGGAAGGAAGATGCTTGTCTGTGGCAAATCCTAGGAATTTGGCCCCATTCACCTGCGGTATCCCACACTTTCCCTGCCACTGAGGAAAACAAGTCTGCGTTTGCGAGCATTGTTGAAGAATGTTCAATGCAACATGAAAGACTCTGTAAGGCACGGGAAATGGCACTGCCCATTCTGTTTCAGCTGGAAGATGCTAAGAATGCGGACAAACATTCCCAGGTTGGGTGCTTTGTCTTGGAGCAGGAATAAAAGCAGTGGAGTTTAAACCTCTTCAGGCCCTGATAGCCAGGATATAATTATTCCCTGATACTTTGCAGCTGATGTTAACGATATTTCCCACTCTTCCCCACTTTATTACCCAGTGCTCCCATGAATTAATTACTCCATAAAAAGCAACAAGCACTTTGCATTCTTTGAATTAGAGCAGTGGACAGGTACTAAGTGCATAAATTATCATTTAATATTCGTTGTGTGCAATACTGATGGTGGAAGGGTCACTGAAACTTCCTGTTTAGAATGAAAATTTAAAGAATTTTGAATGGACTCAGCCTAACCTTTACCCGGCTATGTCAGGGGCTGGGTCCCCTGCTCCCCCGCACAAAGTCCACAACAAAGTGCGCAACCAATGGCCTTGCAGTTCTCTTCTAAACTGAGACCAATGGCACCAGGGCTATTTTCAACACAGAAACAACGCTCTCTGATTCCCATGCATGCCTTTTTATTCAGAAACTGCCACTTTACATGTCTAGAGTTTTCCTTTTAGTCATGCCTTTTCTATTCTAGTCTAGTCTAGTCTAGTACTGCACTTAGATTATAGTTTTGAAAAACAGTAGAAATTATGCCGTTTTCAGAAAACGCAGCACTAGACATTTACAAATCATTCCTGCTATTTTTCTGAAGGAAGGTAGGCTTTATTTATGAATGCAAAAATGTACAGGTTCTGTGTGTTCTCTCACTTGGGATTTTACTGAGTCCGTTTTAAAATCCTTTTCATTTTTGTTAAATAATTAAACTAACCCCTTTTTAAAGAGATTCATAAAGGTTCAATGAGTCTATGGATGTAGCTCTTTTAACCAATAACAGTGATCCCTCTAGGATAATACGATATTTTTCTGCTCCATTTATGTAGTCAAAGTATTTCTTGAGAGTAAGACAGAAAAATCCTTCTGGTGAACTGACTACTCTACACAATACATTTCCTATGCCGCCTAAATCCTGCGACCAGTTTTTCTCTGAGTTGATTCACATTTTTGTGTTTTCCATACGAAGGAGAAACACACCAACAATTGAAAAATTACCCAACCAAGACAACTGGGTTAACTGAGAAGATGAGGATAGCAGCATCCCAGCAAAGACATCATTGTGTGCCACGTCCTGGAACAAGATAAGGAGCGATTTTACTGAGTTGAAGTCTGAGAAAGACTGGAATATTCTACCTCAGGGAAAACCGAAAGATGAAGAGGTCTTTCATCGGCATGGGGAATCCCACAATAATTGATTGTATTCAATATGGCTTCGGTGAATGTAGCCATTATCTGAGGAGATGAGGACTGGAGGAAGATTAATAATTCAGTCACCCTTCTTTGTTCTCCTCTTAATGGTCATCATTTGGGTTTGGGGTCCAGCTGCTCTTGTAGTTTTCAGAAGGGATGCCTTCCAGTTGGCGTGGACTGGGCCCACCCATGATGGCTGTCTGGGATGGTGCTAGACATATCCTGACTATCATGTCTCATTAGGGATATTCAAAGAACGCATAACGAAATATGTAAATATATACATTCCTGGGATATTTGCTTCTCTAGCTTCTCAATAGTCCACCACAGAGCCCCCTTCCTATCAGTATAAAAGGTTTTGTGTTAAACGGAGCAAGTGTGACTTATTCCTATAAGATAAACATCTTGTTTACCTCAGCTAACTTTCCTCTGTTGGCGGCACGTTGAGAATATGAGGAAAATTAATGAAGCATGTTTGATATAATTGTAGAGATTCAGATGTCAGCAAGTAAGCAGTAGTGTTTCAAGGGAGACAAACAGAAACACCAAGGGGAGGGCTTCCACCCTGTGTTGGTGCCTAAAGATGTGTGGTCCTCCTCATCAGTCCAGAGGAATGTGTTTGGATGTTTTCTTGAAATATGATAAACTGACCACCAACCCCCAAGCAACGCTAATGCTTGTGTATGGGAACAGCCACAAAGAGCCAGGGATTCACACTGATCGCATTTCTCTCTGTAAAAGTTGGATCTTCATTAGCAGTTATTAAAGAAAGCATGATTTTGAGCCCTTGCCCTAGAATTTTCTACAACTATTAAAGTAATGTCTGACAAAGGTCATTTGTATGTAGGGACTAGCCTACAGGTACAAGCAGTGACAAAGAGCGTGGGGCCAGTTAACAGATGGACAGAACAGGCCAGGCGGAGAACTCAAAGGTGGAAAAACGTTGACACTCTAGATTTAAATTTTCGGGGGTGGGGGACAATAGGAACAAGAAGGTCATCTACGGTCTGTAAGAGAAAGAAGTTAAGGTAACTTTCAGGTTTCTTCTAGAGCTCCTAAAAAAATGAAAGAGAGAGAGAGAGAGAGAGAGAGAGAGAGAGAGAGAGAGAGAGAGAGAACCCTCCAAGAAAATGGAATCAGAGTTCCCCAAATTAAAAGAATATGCCTCTGCAGAGAGCTGAGATAGCATGGTGCTAGGAGGCATTCTTTCCACTTTAAAAAGCTAGAAGAAGGAAGCAAAACAAAATATATGCATAAGACAAGGACCAAAATTGCCCATTTGGTTGAACAAACAGCAGTAGGGGAAAAAACCTCCCCCTTGATGATTTTGGCAAAAACAACTTTGATATTTGTTTATCTATTATTTGTCAAGCTCCCAAGCCAGAAAAAGAAAGTTGAATATATAACACTATGAAAATATTTATGATTAGGTTGGCTAGAAAGAATGAACCTATCTGAAGCTCATTGAAATCTACAAGGCACAAATCTACACACAGCACAATGGGATAGAGATATTAAGCACCCAGTTCAGGTCTCTGGGTGTTTATGCATGGTTGAGAGTGAATGTGTGAATGAGAATCAAGAATAAAGCAAATCATAGCATAGCACCAATGACCAAGTGGCCCTGCAGAAGAAGCTTCACAGGAGAGAGGGAAAAGATTCCTGGGATGAACTCCAACCAATTACCCTGTGACCCAGGCAGAAAGCAGAGACTTTGGTCTTGAGTGTTGTTCTATGTCTTATGCAGCCTACAAAAATCCATCCAGAGATTATTGGCTCCCTGACCTCAAGAGCCATGTCTGTCTGGACCAATGCGTCAACATGCTTCAACACTGCCTGTGGTAGGTGTGCACATGCTTGTAGTAGGTGCTTAATAGGTGTGTGCTAAATAAATTAAAGTACACAGACTAAGCAAAGTAGATGAGCTCAGACCTGCTTTGGGCAACGCATTTTAGGAACCAGGTATTCTAGCTGCCCCCTTAGAATGCTGGGGCTATGGGAAACCTGGTTTTGAGCAACTATTGGGAGTAGATGTCTCCCCTGCAAGTCTGTGCTTCCATGATCTCCACGCGTTCAGCTGAAGTATAGAGACTGATCTGTGTTTGATCCAATTCACCTGACTACAGGACTGCTTTTCCTGACTCCCCCTGCATTTTAAACTCCTGGTCTTTCAAGCTGTCTTGATGATCTTTTCCCTCTTCCCTCTCTTTGCCGGAGATGAAAGTATTTTTCCAGACAGGCCTGCTGTGAGTGACTTCACGGAACCGAATATCCCGAGTTTCTGTGTGCCTCTCACACGGGGACTCCTCATATTTATTTATTTTTGAGAAAAGGACTGGCAGGTAGACATTTCCATGAACAGTTGAGTCATTTTCTTTTTTTAAAAAAAAAAAAAGAATTCTACTCCTCGGTGAGACATGCCTCGCATTCCGGCCTCCCCCACTTCAGGCAGTTGTGTGCTCCTAAATATTCGGTGGAAATGACACACGTCTGGAAGCCTAGAAGGAGAGGCTGCTGATGAGGGCTTCACAATGAAGGTGCTGTGTGCGGGTAACTGAGGAAGGCAGGCTCCCCAGATCTGAAAGAAAACGAGACCTGTGACACCTGAAGGATCGGGCAGGGGTCCCCATAAAGCTTCAAAGTTCCTTATTTTTTGGAGCCCTGATCACACCTTCAGTAGAACCATCCCATTGTCCAGAGCATTGTTGAAATATCGAGATGAACTGAGGCCAGGAATCCCCCCTCAAGGAGAGCTTGCCCTCCGTGAGTCAAAGGGCACTGGAGGGATACATCAGCTCGTCACACACAGCCCCAGATACCAGCAGACTGAGTGGGCTGCCCCTCACGCTGCACCTTACTGCCTAGTGTGTCTCTTGCAGAGGGGAAATAGCACCCACCTCACTCAGAGTTCTTTCTCTCACAGTTTGTCGACAGAAGGCTCCCTATGGGGGACTAGCTTGACCTCTGTGAGGAGCCTTAAGGGAACCCGAGGCTGTGAAATGGAGATTGAAAGGGGAATTCATTTGCTAAGGATTATAGGAAATGTAATACAGATTGACTCTAAGATCAGAATGTGGAGACATTTGTCCCCCGGCTGAAGCAAATGTTGAAAGTCTTTGGAGACGGATTTACCATCTACATCCAGATGTGGCAAGAGTTAATACTTGATAAAATACGAGGGGCACCTTAAACACGGGGAGCTTGGCAATTATTAGTTAGGAAATTGAAGGAGTCTTGGATGATTAGTACAAGTAAATGAATTAGAAATATGAGGGCTTTTTCTTAATATGTAACATGTTTATGTTAAATTAGGATGATGGGTGGATTTTGATGAATGCTTGAAAAGTTTCCAAAAAGCCTAATAGCATGTGACAATCTCTCACCTGTCCCTAGTCCAAAAAAGGGATTTAAGCAAGCGTAGAGATTCCTCACGTGCCCACACTCAGGGCTATGGAACAAAGGGGTTAGGAGTAGAATTACAGGAGTGGAATCTTAGGGCAATGCGACCGCAGGGGGAGAGCAAAGGAGGAAGCTGTGCCCTGACTTCCAGCAGAGGTCAGCATGTCATCCCAGAAGGTGGTGCAGGAACCTTGACCTTATTGTCTGTTCTAGTCTTCTCTTGTGGGCGCCGCAGAGAGGTCTGGGGGTGAAGAGCACTGTGTTCTCCACAAGTTTTCCTGCACTAACTAACCTGTTCTTGCCAGTCTCTTTGCTCTGAAGCTAAGATCCAGCGGTATATTTTCCAAGATCCTGCCTGACAGCTCCTGTGGCAAAGGGAAGAGGGTGGGAGCAGACACGTGGTCAAAAGGCACACAAGCACCCCAACACGCATCTGCATACACACGCACACCTCCCTGAAACTCTCAAGTCCTAAGTAGCGAAGACCCGCTTTAGGGATTCCTTTCCGTTTTCAAAGAGCTTCTTGGAGCCCAGAAAGGGTTAAGGGAGTGTGTACCTTTGTACCTGATCGCCTCTAGCCAAGTAAAGCAAAGCCACACAAGCACGCAGCTTTGTTCTTGAGTGTTCAAGTTGGAGTTCTGCTGCCAAATGCGATGGGTTCCAAGTAAAATCTATGTTGCAATCGCCTAATACTGAGAAATGTTTGAGCACGCTTGGCAGGCTTGGGTTGTGATGCTTCTGCAAGGCTGTAGGAAAACAACGTTCTGAGAGTCTACTACATGGTGTTTTCATAGTTGCTGCTGTTTGCTTGCGTTTGCTGTTTTGTTTTTGTTTCATGGGGAGAACATGTGAAAATACTTTAACCAAAGACCTTAGATTCTGTGACATAGCAAAAGAATTTGCATTCATTTATTCTTCGCCTCTCCCGGGCCTTTACTAAAACAGAAAGAGGGATGTGTGTTCCAAGAAGAGCTAGAATGCCTCCTCACTTCCATCACCAGCCTTATGGTCCTGGGCCAATTGATTATCTGAGGTTCGGTGTGTTAATCCACCAAGTGGGGATAATTGTATCCTTAGTGGCTTCCTAGTTCTCAAGAAGTCTAAGAGAAAATGTAAATGCTTAGTGTTCCTTTTGTGGATGACATGTGCTGAATTTTTATGGCTTGCTTAGAGAATACACTGCTGACCACTCAGGAAGACCTCAGCAGGCGGGTATTCCCAGGAACAAATCCCCTACTGACAAAGGAACCCAAGTGAAACATGGGGTTGCAGGTTAGCTGCGCAGGCTGTTGCTATAGATTCTAACATGGTTAGGACTTAGAATTACTTGTAAAATGGTCTGGCTAATGTCTAGGTCCTACAGGAAAGTATGGGTTCTCCATGATGCCTAAAACGGACGCTAATCCCACACACTGAATAGAGAACACCACGCCTTCTAAAAAGAGAGAAACGGAAGTATATACCAGAGAAAATAGACACAAGGAAGCCAAGCTTTTGACGGGGCAATCTGCAAAGGCCTCTCTGGGAAACTGGAATGTTTATCAGATGAGAAGCCAGTCTCACGGGTGAAAAGAGGCAAGAGAAGAGAATTTTAGACAGGAAATATCCAGGGCAAAGACCATAAGACAGGAAAGAGCATGCAATAGAATGGAGACAGTGTGGTCCAAAGGGTAACAGCCAAATCATACAAGTCTGCAGGCAGAAATTAGGATAAGTGTGAGTTTTACCCCCAGCAAGTTTTTTCTTCCGTCTCAATCCCGGTTGATAGCTTAGTTTACAAAACAAGATTAGCATCCACTTGATGCTAATCATTAGGCAATGATATTGGAAAACAGATAATTTGCTCCTGTATGATAAACAACATAACCAAGACCAGAGTTTACCTCTCATTCCTGGCTCGTTCATCCCTGGCATTATTAAAGCACTCAACACTGGCATCATGTGTTGTAGCCTATCCGGAAGTTGACTGTACTATGTCAAGTATGCTAACTGCACATTCTTGTCCTCCAGTAATGGAGGCCATTAAGAAAAATGTCCTAAACTAGACTTCATGATGCTGTGGGTCTCAAGTTTGACCAGACAGCCACCAGCTAGCTACCAAAGCTTCGCCCTTCAGCCTCTTCAATCGGTGGTTCTCGCTCAGTGGGTCATGACTGCTTTGGGCAAACCTCTATTTCCAAAAATATTTATGTTACGATTCGTAACAGTAGCAAAATTCCAGTTATGAAATAGCAACAAAAATAATTTTATGGTTAGGGGGTCACCACAACATGAACTGTATTAAAGAGTCACAACATTAGGAACGCTGAGAAACACAGCTTCGTGCCCTGAAAAGTGGCATTGAGGTCACTGTCTACAGAGTTTTTCTCAACTTCTTAGATATACTTAAGCTAGGTATGGCTATGGAATCTCTGTCAGATGATGCAAATTGAGCCACTTCCACCCTGCAGACCTTGAGGCGGCAAAGTTCTGCTGTTTTCTAAACTGTTTCCGGGTTGACATCCATTGTACCCGGCAGCTCTTTGGCTCCATGGTTTGATTTATATCTTTGGTTTCAGGAAATGTTCTCTTCCTTTCCTTCATCCTGCCTTGACTATATCGGAGATGTAGTTTAGCTGAGTCTAGAATTTACGGGCTTGTTCAGCCAAAGCCCAGACCCCCTTATGAGAAGCATTGATATACGTAGCTGAGGAAGGGAACGCAAGCAGAAGCATTTACCAGTCTCTTTGCTTTGTCTTGAACATGAATCTTAATTCTACTCCCACTTACCCTGCCAGAGTGGACACTTGGCTTTCCTACAGAAAATTCCCCCCAAAAGTCCCTGAATACCTTATCTCGAACTGTCTTTAAAATATAGAAAATGATGCTATAGAAAGGGACTTTTTCATCATTTGCTACTTCCTTAAAATGATGTCTGTAATATATAGAAAAATACATTGAAAGCAGGTGCCATGACACTAAAATAGAAAAGAAAAGGAGTATGTTCCACATACTACATATTACATGGCATAGGAATAAGGAAACAAACAAAATAGTTGGGATAGTTTCTGTCTAGAGATCAGTGGGTGGGGGTGAAATAGTTCTCAATGGCTTTCTACACAGAATAATTCTGAAGGCGTATGTCGTTTATATGGTCAGATTACACTATCTATTGAAGAAAGTAAATCATACTATATAGCCCAAACCCATGAAACCAACATTGTCAACCTGATCACAAGTCTCGGTAATTCTCGAAATAATCCAGTGGGGTGAATATTATTATCTTAACTGTACAGAAGAAAAACCTAGGACTTGGAGACATTAAATAAACCACTCAAGGAAATCTAGGTTGTTTGGCCTAAGGTATTCTGTTGCCTGTGGATATTCTCAGGGAGTCTTTCTGGTTCTGAGAAGATCTAATGAAAAATCCAGCAATTCTGTTTTTTAAAAAATGATGGAGTAGTTCTTCATAAATCTGTCCTTTAGAAATGATCCCAGCACTTGGCAGGCAGAGGCAGGCAGATCTCAGTGAGTTCAAAACCAGCCTAGTCTACAAGAGCTAGTTCCAGGACAGGCTCCAAAGCTACAAAGAAACCCTGTCTTGAAAAAAAATAAAAATAAATAAATAAATTAAAAAAAAAAAAACAAGAAATGGTTCTGTTCCTGGCAAGCACCATCCAACCTAAATTCAACCAAAATACCCTGAGCATCCCATAAAGACCTAAAAAACCATTACAACTTCAATAATGTTCAGCTTGTTCAAAAGTACAATTGTGTCTCACTACTTAAGTTTATACTCTCCATTCCTCTCTCCAAATCATGGCAACATGATTGTTATGTAATTTTTGGTAAGCAGCTAAGCATGTTTTGAAAATTCCTTGAAGAATTTTGCAAAAGTCCTTGGATAACTGGAAATAGTCTTGGGTGTCCCAACACCTGCCTTAGCAGCGCTGTTGCAGGCAGATTTCAACATCCTAGCCGCACTGGCTGACGCTTCCTCTGTGTCTGTGTTCTGCTCAAAAACGACTTCATTCCTTCCTGATCGCCAGGATTCCCACAGACCTCAGGCAGAGCTGCAGGTGCGCAGTGCCAGCAGGATGGAACCTTTGTGTTGATAACTTCAACCCACGTCTTTGAACTAAGTCCCTTTCACCCAGATTTGTGGAGTATTACCTGAGTGTAACATTACCCAATAAAGCCAAATTGATGGGTTAAAGATACAAAACAAGCCATTTCAGTTGCCAAGGATTCCCGGTCAGCTTATAGGGCAAGCTTTGTAACGGAGAGAAAGGAATGAAAAAGGGCGCTGTTTTAAAACATGATCTGTAACTGTTTTGGGTTTATGCGACACAACTAGCTTTTACCTTTCAAATAATTTTGTGAACAGGTATTGTTGAGAATTCACAAGCTTGCGGTAGCACATACCATTAATTTTAGTGACTTTGCCAGTCAGTACCCACGTAAAGAAAACAAAAAGGGACATGAAGTTCTTAGGAAACTGGGTTAGACTAAAAGGAAGATCGATTGAAACCCTCATTTCTCTCTGATTTTCTGTCTCTTTGTTCTCCTCTGTACTTGGTTCCTACTCAGCAGCAAAGCCATGTTTAGAATTTTAGGGCATTTTCACCCTGTGATTTGTGATGGGGTTATCTTGGAAAGAGGAACTGGTAGACAAAATGGGACAATATATACATATGTGTGTGTACATACTGTATGTATTTATTAATTCAATTCATAAACATAAATATATTTGTATATGCAAATATACACACATATATGCCATAATAGGCAATTTATTAATAACCTACATATCCTGATAAGCATGAAGGAAAGGAAAAATACCTACCCATAATAACAAAGGACTTTTGTTCCCAAGAAAAACCAAATCTAGCTCCTATCCCATTGGTCTACTTAGAAACCATATTCTGGATCCTTGGAAGTCTCCCAATTCGGAGATGGCAAAAAGAACATTTTCAGACCACAGGCTCGGGGCTCATGAAGTTCTTCAGGTTGTCTGTTTCTAAATATGCATGGGATAGACAGGGAAATGTGCATGACACGCAGAATTTATACATTTTAGTCGGGTGTTTCTAATTGCTTCAAAATATTTTCAGTGATTGCAAAATGTCTAAAGTGGGTTATTAACTCCAGATATTCAAGCAGCTTCGATAAGGGCTGATGTTTATCATCTGTCTGGCCTTTCATTAAGAGATCAACATATCCACTGCAAACCTCTCAATTACTATAATTGTCAAGGAAGAAAATTCTGAAAATGCAAAGAATGGGGATTTGAAAGGAGGATCGCTCTATCTTCTTGTAACTTTACTCTGAATTTCACAATTCTTGCTAAACCATAAGCATACTGCCAAAAGCAATAAAGTACAGAAGCACAGTGAGAATGTGCCGGAGTTCAGAGAACAATTGCCCTGGGTTGGATTTCATGACCTATAATCTCTGGAGGTCATCACTGACTTCTATATACAGCATCCCACAACGTGACAGTACACAGCCCTCACAGGGTTCTTTTCCAAGCCGGTATCTGCCCAGTAAGAGTCGCCCTTGGTTTTGTTGCTGAGTAGTTGGGAACAATTTACCTGCTAACAAATGAACCAGTTTTCTCCGACTCGCTGCATTTGAAGCAGGTTGGTGTTGAACAGTGAGTGTGGACATGAGCTCTTAGTCCAGGCAGGATTGCACGCAGCTACTCTGGCTTATGGCCATGAATATTTTGTCCACGATAGCCTTCTGGAACTATCACTGTAAGACTCCAGTATAGTCTGTGAGAAGCAACCAGGTGATAGTAGTCTCCGTTATTAACCATTTGTTAGTCACGTGACCTTCGCAAATAAGTTTAAAAATTATTAACTAAGAACTCGATGGTTCACTTAAAAATGAGAATAAAACTATTGTGTGGGCCTGGTGCAAGTGACTGTCAACACAGGAAAGTTGCTGCATTGAAGCTGTTCTACACCTTGCTATATAGAAGCTGTAAGTGTAACAGAGAATGCAAACACTTACTATGAAACCTGGCAAGACGGCTCACCAGATGAAGGTGCTTGCCACCAAGTCTGACAAACCTGGGTTCTCTCCCCAGGATTCACACAGTGGCGAAAACTAGCTCCCTTGACACCATACTTGCACCATGGTTTTTACATGCATGCATATACACAAACATGTAAAAACAACTTTAAAAAAAACTCCCTATGACGTCATTCAGGAGATAGAGCACCAGCCTCAGAAAAGGCTCTGAAGACACAGTGGGAGGAAGAATCAGATGTCATTGGTGACATGTCAGCAGAAACGGATAAACCTTGAAATGCAGCTGAGGAGTAATTTACATGGTGGAAAGACATGGGGCAGGGAAAGGAAAGACAATTCGGCTAAAGTAAAAACAGTGAGGTGATCCGTGTCACGCTGCCTTGCGGAGGAATCTAAATAACTCGGCTCCATGTGATAGAATTTCTTCACTTTTAATGGGAGGGTTGGACTGGACAGCTTCTGAGTTCAGGACGAGGTCTAAAAGTCTAAAGATTACACTAAAAGTTCAAGAGGAAATGGCTATGTGGGATCCAGCCGGATGATACCAGTTCCTCTAAAGACAATGCCAAGTCAGTGACTCTTCCAAATTTTAGAAAAACAACTTCCTTTATGTCAGCACAAAGTACTTAGATAAACAACTTAGCATGTAATTTTTCGATTAATCAATACTAGTTTGTCGTATAGATAACAAAAGCATATCTTTCGGTTTTGAGTGGAATTTCCCAAAATGTTATTCTAAGGACTAAGAAGATGGCCCAATGGGTCAAGGGTTTGCTTGTCACAAATGCATGAGGATCTGAATTCAGAGCCACAGTTCCCAAGCAAAAGACAAACATGGTGGTTATGCCTGTGGCTCCAACACCGGTGAGAGGTTAGGCAGAAGACAGAGAAATCCCTGAATGAAGCCTATTGGCCAGCCAACATAACTGAATAGATGAACTTTGGGCTCAGTAACAATTCTTGAGAAAAGGCAATCAACCCTGGCCTCTGGCACACACGCACACCTGCATGCACACGCACACACACACACACACACACACACACACATTAATCACACACAGGCATGCACAAGCAAACACACACATATAAATGCACACAAACACGATATTTTTGTCATCATAAATTGATAATGCCATGGAGAAAATTTCCTCTCTTCCCATAATGTATATACCAAAGCCTTCCCCAGCCACATGGCTTGAGTTCGAGTATGGAAATCAGTTTAACTGAAACCTTAGAGTGGGATCCTGATCTGAAGGGTTAGTTTAGAAAAAAGCAAGGGAACTCTACTCAGCTCTACTCACCACCTTGAAGCACCTTCCCAGGCAAGGCCATGTGAAGATGCAAAGAAGGGTGGCCTTCCACAGGCCAGAGAAAGGGCTTTCACTCAACACTGGACTATTGTGTGTTGGTCACGGGCCTCCCAGGCTCCAGAGACACGGAGAAGAAAGCTCTTTTCCTAGGCTACTCAGTCCATTATGTCCTGCTATGGCATCCCAGAGTGACAGGCACTGATAATAACTGAAAGGATTGTTTGCTGTGAAAATAAACTGTTTATGTCTATCAAGTTCCAGTATCAAAGCCCATTAAATAATTATAGATTCAGAACATGTGGGTGGTTACTTCTGCATGGGGGTTATTGAGCTCTGAAGTTTAACATGATTTTAGTCACCCGTGCAACAACCATGCGATGGTTTGATGTCTCTCATGATGCCCTCTTGGTAGTTCATTGGAACATTGGTATTGACCAATCTAAAACATTTTTTTTCTTTCCATGAGTTTTACCAATGAGTTAAGAACTATTGGAATTCAAAAATATGCCAACAAAAAAAAAGTGAAAAAAATCACTTCAAAGTCTTTTGAGTAACAACAAGGTTTTTGTTTTGGTTTGGTTTTTTGTTTTATTTTGTTTTTATTAAATCCTGCCTTTATATGAACTATTTTTTTCAAATATGGTTGGCAATTAATTTTGCCATCCTCCCACTCAACACCAACTTCTTGCCAAATACAGTACCAGATACTGGCAATTGACGGAGGCAGTGAAGAAGTGCTGATTCCCTGCTCTCTCTGCCTGAAGTCAAGCTTGTACAATAGCAAAGCTACAAAAGCTTCGGGGCTCTGCAGCTCGCTAAGGACTGTGGTAGAAGAAGAGGCTGTTGTGGGTGTTCTGCCCAAGAACACCTCAATAGTTCCCAGGGCTCTGGAGAAATGTCTTAGGTAAGCAAATCCCAAAAGGCAGTTGACAAAGGTGGAAGTAGATGTGTCAGGTGTAGAGATGTTAGGTTAGTCGATAAGAGATTAGCAAAGCGAAGTCCTAGGGGAGGTAATTGTAGGTAAAGTCAACATGGTGATTGAAGTCTCAAAGGAAGAGCACAGGGGAGGGATTGTGGAGTCGCAATTCCTAGAGGGCAGAGCTGGAGGTTTGATATGGAAAAGGGATGTTGATGGAGAGAAAGAACCCTTAGCCTAGTTTATTTCAACATCGTCACATGAACCAACAGCTATGATATCTGCTTCCATGCAAAATATGAGGAAGTCAGGGTTACTTGTAGAAACGTCTTATTGTATCAAAAATACACAGTAAAAGGTCATGAGAGAATTGATGATTGAGGGCTCAAGCGTACTTGCTTTTCTGGCTCCAAAGAGACTCTGCATGTGTAACTGCGGGGGAAATGTTCGTGACAGGGTCTGTGCATTAGCTTTCTAATCTACAGCACAACGGCAGAGATAATCAATTTGAAGGAAAAGAGTTCTCTGGGCTAGCAGCTTTGGAATTACATTCTATACTCCACTGGCACCTTGCTTCTGGGTCCACAGAAAGATGGAGTAACATCATGGCTGGACCATGGGACAGAGGAGTGCGGCTCAGCTCACAATAGCGTGCTGAGGAGGAAGTGTTAGTCTCATTTCCCTAATGAACTACGTCCCTTCCATGAGACTTTGCCTTCTAAAGGGCCCGCCACTTCCCAATGGTACAATATGTTTCAATACGTAGGTACAACATGTTTTAATACATAGGCCTGTGAGGGACATTCGTCCAAACCACAGTACCTAACTAAATACCCTGAGCATCCATCCATCTTCCCTTCTTCTGGGCGTTTCCTGAGGCAGGCCTCCTCTTGACTTGTCATCTCTAATCTGCCTGCTCTGGAGCCTGAAAGGACATGGGCTCTTCTAGCCATGATTCAGGACAATATAGTCACTGTTAATAAGCAGGTGCTAAGCAAACACAGGCATGCCATCTGAAATATGAAAACTCTACGGTGTCTGTTAGAAAAATGATTAATTTTCGAGTAAAATTGATGTGTTGCAGCTTTCTGTATATTATTTTGCTCAGAGAAACTTTTAAGTTATAAATATATGTATGTGTGTATATATGTATGTGTTTGTGTATATATGTATGTTTGTATGTATGTATATATGTGTGTTTGTGTATATGTGTATGTTTGTATGTATATATGTGTGTGTTTATGTACGTATGTATGTTTGTATGTATGTAGATGTGTGTATAGTATATGTTTGTATGTATATATGTGTGTGTTTGTATACATATGTATGTTTGTAGGCATGTATATGTGTGGTGTAAATTAAACCATAATAGAAAGCACATTCTCTGTGTTAACTACACTGTGGTAATCATGTATGTGGCACTTACTATATTTAGTGTAGTTTGTGTTATCTATATTATATGCTGTCTTAGTTAGGGTTTCTATGGCTGTGATAAAACTCCATGACAAAAATCAATTTGCAGAGAAAAGGGTTTATTTTGTCTTACAGCTTGGAGCTCATCATACAGGGAAGTCAGGGCAGGAACTGGAAGGGAGGAACTGATGCAGAGGCCACAGTTACTTGTTGGCTTGCTTTTCATGGCTTGTTCAGCCTGCTTTCTTACAACACCAGGAAAAGCAGCCCAAGGGTGGTGCCCACACAGCGAGCTGAGTCCTCTGACGTCTATCATCAATGAAGAAAATGCCCCATAGTCTTGTGGACAGACCACGCTGGGGGCTACACTTTCTCTGGTGAGGTTCCCTCTTCTCAGATGACCCAGGCTTGTGTCGGTTGACATAAACTAAGCAGCACACACATAAACTAACACATCTTTAACAAATCGGTGGGGAGGGTGTTATGTCTACCTTATGTGTGAGAAAATCAAAGCACAAAAGATTTAAGAGACTAATCTCACAAACTAGAAAGCGAAGTTGCACTGTATTCCTAAGTCCACATCACTCACCACTGATGACACCAATGACCGCTGATGTCATTGTCACCCTCGTGTAAATTTCCCACTTAGGAAGTGGCAACAATTCTTACCAAACAGATCCATCTATACTTCTCCGAGTTTCGGCATCGTCCATGCGCAACACTTTTTGGTGTATGGGAGAAAAAGGAGGAGCTGGAAAGGTGGCTCTGCACGTACTGCTCCAAAGGAGGAACTGAGTTCAGCTCCCAGCAGCCACTCCAGGCAGCTCACAACCACACCAAGTCAGGCAGCGCATGCGCGCATCGAGCTCCAGCGCCAGGGCTTGTGAGGGCCTCTTCTACCCTCTGCGGTCACTGCGCTCTCTCACATGTACACACATGGTTAAAAAGGAAAACCTGAATGTTTCTTAAGAGAAAAAAGAATATTATGAAGACTGAAAACCACCTGAAGTTGTCATTGTAATGTATACAGCTTTTATACAACAAACCCACATCCACTAGCTTTCAGGTTACACAGTTTTCTTCTGCAGTGAAAGGCAGAATTGAGGACATGAAACATAAAAGCCACAATAATACTTACCTGATTCTTCACAGAAAAAAAGTCAGCGATAACATACAACAATAGCAATTGCCTGGATATCTATGTTATGACACCTTCCACCCCCCCCCAAAAAAAGCGAAGATAAACCATTTTCAGTACTTTGTATTATAGTGATATATTTTTACTTTTCTTATTTTACATTAAATTTATTTCATTAATAAAATGTATCCATTCATTTATGACAAACGTTATTGGTATAAAAAGTTTAAAGACAGGAGAAAGTATCAAGGATGAATTTTAAAAACTCTACCATGCTTTCTTAGTCAATTCTAATGTTCACGAAGGAATCTACATTTTTGGGTTGCATCTCAAAGTGATTATTACATCTCACAGTAACGAATTTCAGTGTAAACAGACTCACTGTTCGGCCTCTTGAATACGCCTAGATGTGAGCCCCGGGTCCTGAGAAAACCGCGGTTTTCAATCCACATGGGTCATTGGGTTTGAATCAGAATTTATTCAGAGGTGAAGTCACCCCTCAGTATCTTTCTGTTCAGTTAGTTTTAGAATAATGTTCTAAATGGGAGGCCTCTTTGAAGGCATATGCCACCATCCCCGGAAAAAAAAATGGGGCATGTGTAGAATAAATTGGGAAGCGATGTAAAGGCAGCTGAGAACGAAAGTCCTACTTCTCTGCTTGGCCAGGCTCCCCTGTGTGAACTGAACTGCTTTGACGTCTACTGTGAAAGAATGAACTTTTAGCAATGCTTCTGTATGAGATGTGTTAGTAGTTTTATTTTATATGCTTCTTTTCCCAATAACAGACCTAGTTTCTGGCCAAAGAAGGGAATCTGAGACCCAGAGCGAGTGATCACAGTAGCTGCGGAACTTTTCAGACTGGTCAAACAAGACTCTTATCTCTTTTGTGGCCTCAGCCTGAAGACTGTGATTCCTACTGTGCCTATAGCTAAAGCCCTCCCTTTGTGGAGCAGCTGGCCTGAGAGTAAAGTCAGGGGCAAAGAGCAGGCACAGTGCTGGGGTCCTGAAAACCGCCATCTGGAGGTCACACCCAACCTCAAATTCAGAATTTCTGAAGGGCGAGCCTCTCCTTTTCACTCCCGTGCTCCTTACCTATTGCTCCCTGATCTCCGATCTACTCTCTTACCTGGGGACCTGGAAATCATTCTGGTTCCTCTGGTTTCTCTCCCTGCATGTGTCCTTGGAATAATTGCTTTTCGCGTGTATGGACAAAACACAGGCTCCTGGTTGAATGTACAAAGAGGTATGACTGCATGCAACAAAACCCAGCAGGTTTCGACTCTGTCTCCACCTCCTAATATCTCCCGGGGTCTTTCCAATCCATTTGCTACTCCTACTGCTATTGAGTGTGTGCTTTTATTTCTTAACTTTGTCCTTCTAGTTATTCTTTTATAAAAGACAAGAATTTAGCTCTCTTCCATCACGTACACACACACACACACACACACACACACACACACACTACTAAAACTACACTGCAAATTTGTTTACGTTCCCTTATTGGAAGCCACTCTTTTTGTATTTATGTAGTTTTCTCTTTTCAGGAGTAGGGGCTCATTTTCTACATTCTTTCCTCTGATTCATTTCCAAACTCTGCCAGAGCCCTAAAACCCCTTCCAATCTGCTGCTTCCTATCGATCTAGTCTTTGTCAGTTTGTTTCCGTCCGTTTGTTTTTGAATTATCGTAATACCCTCAACATTTGAGCCTGCCAGCGGCAACTCTTTAAACATTTTTTTGTCTCCGAGGCATTTGCCAGAGACCTGTGCGTGTCTGTCCTCCTAGCTGCCTATTACCTGCTCCTCATCCTGGTGGTCAGTCTGTCACTGTCATTTAGGGCATTATCCTCTGCCCGTCTTAGATACCTTCTTCTTCCTCAAATCCAGCTTACTTCCTTGTAAATGAAGCAGACTCTCCAGGGGCCTCCCATGAAGCACAGCAGAGAATGGGAGTTTCAATAATAACTTTGACATCTGAAAAATCTTGGATCTGCCTCTCAGTTGATTGGTAGTTGGGTTAGGTATAAGATTCTAGGGTGCTTATAATTTTCTTTCAGAGTTTTAAACTCTTACCTAACTGCTATTGAAAAGTTCAGGGTTGATATTCATTCCCTAATATCCTGTTTTATCTTTCCATTATAAGAGCTTCATGCTTTTATGCTCCTCCAAAATCATAAGAATTTATCCCAATGTGCCTGGGGTTAATCTTTTCTTTCTTTCCTCCTCGTTTTTTTTTTTTCAGGCACCTCTTTGCCCTTTAAATTTGAGAAATTGTAACCACATTTCTGAAGATAGTTATAATTTCTTCTTGATTTTCTATCTCTTCACTTACCATTTTCTATGATTTAGAAATTAGACCTTTTTCTAGTTAAGTTTCTGTTGCTATGATAAACCCCTTGCCCAAAAGTAACTTGGGCAGCATGGTGGTATGAATGAGCTACCTCGCATAAGTCTCAGGCCTTCGAATACTTGGTCTCCAGTTAGTTAGTGGCTATTTGGGGAGGGATACGAGGTATGGTCTTACTGGAGAAAGCACATCACTGGGGTGGAACTGGAAGGTTTTCAAATGCTGGCGCCATTTCAAGTTCCTGCCTCTGTCTCCTGTTTCTGGTTTGAGCTGTGATAGCTCTCAGCTGCTGCTCTAGCCACAAGTTGGCTTCTGTCTCCGCTCTGTCATCACGGACCCTAATTCTCTGGAACTGAAAGCCAAAATTAAACCCCTTCATCTGTAATTTGCCTTGGCCATGGTGATTCATCGCAGCAATAGAAAAGTAACTAAGACTGGAAGAAAAGGGTTTATTTGCCTTCTGCGTCTCAATCACAGCCCATCATGAAGGGAAGTCAGGACAGGAACTCAAGCGGGACACTTGAGGCAAGAACTGAAGCAGAGACAGTGGAGGAACCCTAATGACTGGCTTGTCTCTTCATGACTTGCCCAATATCCTTCCTTATGTAACTCAGCACCACGTGCCCAGGGATGTCAACACCCGCAATGAGCTGGGCCCTGCTACATCAATCATTAATCCAGAAAATGCTCCAGACAGACTTGCCCACAGTACAATCCAATAAAGGCGATTCTTCAGTTGAGGTTTCCTCTTTCCAGATGAATCCAGCTTGTGTCGGGATGGCAAAACAAGAACAACAAGAAACCAATAAAACCCCTAACCCGCACGGACCTCTTCTGTTTATCCCTTAGGTTTTCACTACTGTTTCCTATATTCCATTCTGTTCCTTTTGTCATTTTTGGAGGAATTTTTCTCTAATATATACTTTGAATACCTAAAAAGAGAACTATTCTTGAAAACAATCTATCAGACATGTTTTCTGTGACCTTTTCTGTAACGCATCCTGTTCTTACTCTAGTATATTTTATTGTTTCCCCATACATTCTAACTATGGCTTCATTTCCATACATCACATCCATCTTCTCCAAGGATGTTTCGTTTTTGGCTTGTTTGGTTGTGTTGTGACGGCGCTGACTCAGGGACTTAGCATGCAACCACCCCAGTGAGTTACAACCCAACCCAAGTCTATTTGATTTAATGTGTTCACCTATTGTCCTGTTTCTAAGGTAATGGCTTTCCTTGGTTATTTGTGTGTATCTAAAAATAAGTCCCGTTGGGTGCCCTCTGTTGGAATGGGGCTCTCAGAGAGTGGCAGAGGATGTCTTGTTTTGTGGTCATGAACAATCGAGTTGAAAGCCCATCTCTTTGAAGGAAGTTTCTCCAGTACTGGCATTTGTTGGTTTCTCTCTTTCATTGGTAAGTTTCATTTGAAAGGCATCTTGTAGCACGTCCTAGGTGGAAAAGCAGATACTATCTGGCCTAACAGTTCAAGGAGCATTCAACCTTCATGTGCCCTTCATTTCCTTCCTTGCACCCCATTCTTTCTATACTCAGCTCTGCCCCAGCATCCATGGGTCCAGAATGTACCTGATTGGTCTCTCCAGAAGGTAAACAAGACACGTGCTCAACTATGTTCATAGCAGCATTGTTTGTCATAGCCAAAACCTGGAAACCACGTAAATGCCCCTCGACCAAAGAATAGATAAGGAAAATGTTGTACATTTACATAATGGAGTACTACACAGCAGAAAAAAACAATGACATCTTGAAATTTGCAGGCAAATGGACGGAGCAAGAAAACATCATTTTGAGTGAGGAAACCCAGACCCAGAAAGACAGTTATCATATGTACTCTCACTTATAAGTGGTTTTTAAACATATAGCAAAGAAAACAAGCCTACAAATTACAATTCCAGACAACCAATATAACAATGAGGACACTAAGAGAGACATACATGGATCTAATCTATATGGAAAGTAGAAAAAGACAAGATTACCTGAGTAAATTGGGAGCATGGGGACCTTGGGAGAGGATTGAAGAAAAAGGGAAAGGCAGGGAGGGAAGCAGAGAAAAATGTAGAGCTCAATAAAAATCAATTATATATATATACATACATACATACATGCATACATACATATACATATGGTAAACAAATATCTTGTTTGCTGTGAAGTGAAAGACAGTAAATTGACTGGCTACATAGCTTGGGGTTGTCCCTTTTGTAACCATGTGAAGTCATGCCCATAGCCTCTGTTCAGTGTAACTGGTGCCTCCATTTACTGAGCAACTTTCAAGTGTTCTGGCTTGATAAGTCCGTTTGCATCATACTGACTCCTGCCCCAAAAAGCCAAGATCAACCCTTTCTATAGCTCACAATATATAGCTAGGAACAGTCTATCCAGAGCTGGAGATGTAAATCATTAGTAAATCCATGCTTCTAGACTTATCTATTTCCTAGTACTTAAAAAATGGAAGAAAGGAAAGAAGGAAGGAAGGAACAAATAAAGGAAAAGCCCATCTACTTCCAAAGTAAAAACGCTATCACATGGTTTTCATTTTGTTCACATGCTCATTTCTTCCTTCCCGTTCTTCTTTCCTTTTTTTTTTTTTTTTTTGGTAGATATGTGCTTATACTAAATGCTTACATAGAGTTTTGAGAGGACACTAAGGTTGGTGAATGTGCTTATTCCATCATATTTAACCATAAGCACTTGCATAGTTTCAGTGGAACCACGCTCACCATTTCTACCCATTTGTCTAACAGTGGACCTTGTAGAACCTCCGTCACCTTCCTTAGGTACTCCTCTGATATCCTCCCAATGAGTCTCCATCACTCGCCTTCAGTACTCCTCTGACATCCTCCCCACAAGTCTCCATCACCTGCCTCAGGTACTCCTCTGACAGCCTTCTGACTCCCAAATGCAAACTGTGTGTCACATCCATCTATTACTCAACAACTCCCTGTGCTTCTGAGGATAATACTCAACTTCTCCCTACAGTTCCCAAACTGAAGGTTCTGGCACCTCCTGTGTTTCTAGTCTGCTTTATGCACTCCTTGCCAGAAAACAAACCTTAAGATCCAGCACCATGGACCTGCTTGTATCCAAAGTTGATTATATATGCTGTTACCAATATCCTATGGGGACCATGCTACCCCTCCACCTCCAGCCTAAATGTATTCCTGTTTCCTCTATCTACATAATTTTCACATTAACCTTACAGGGAGGGTCTTCTCTAAGAGTCTTTTCTTTCCTTACTTCCATCTCCCGGGAGGACTGGGGCCTTGTATTGTAGCAGGAGTGCATCTATGAGAGGGCTGTGTTTCTGTTGTCTTCCCCAATTTCTTTACAGCACACATATCCTAGAAGCAGCTTTGGAAACTCTCCAGCCACCTTCCCCCCTTTCCTCTCCACCTTCTGGCACACAGGACTGACCTGGTACCCCTGTACTAATTTAACTAAGGACTGACCCCACACACAAAGGGTGGACCAGAATGGGCTGTAGATTGCAGAGAAGGTTAAATTTCCAGATGTTCCAGCCTTTCCTCAGGCCCACCCCCAGCACAGCTGTGACCAGAGAGAATGTGCTATGTGGCTCCACCCTTCATTGAGTCTCCAACCCCCTGCTCATCACCAGAAATAGCTCAGAGCGCTCTAGGTCTAATTGTCCTCTGAAACAAAGATAAAGTTTTCATCATGAATGTTATTGAAATGAGACTTTCAACCTTTCATTGGCCCATACCAATGAAATACTTGAGTGATTGTTTTCTAAAACACCAAAAGAAGTATATTTGGATTTTTTTTCTTGCCTCTTACTCTAAACCCAAATGCAGATAACATATTATTAGGAGTATCTGCTCCAGTAGAGAGAAGGAAATAAATGCACCAATTTAATGAGCTGTGAATTAAAAATGAGAAGCAGGCTGAGGGCTTTTCTGGACAAGACCAGCCCAGACTTTTGTCATCTCCCTCCTGGCCATATCCTGTTTACAACCTTGATGATAAGCAGGCCAGTAGCCTCATTCCATGACAGGGACTGTGCACACGCTGCTAGCCATCCTCATGGTACCTATGACTCATGTTACAAGCAACAGGGAAAAGGTTTAAGCTTTTGCATGTGATGTTTAGAGAGTTGACCAACAGAATCAACAGTCTTCATGCCTTACTTTCTAGGAGCAAACAGTTTCTGAGTCCTGGAGAGCACGCTCGTAAGTGAACATTTAGACCGCAGCTTGTTTGCAGATTCGAGCCAGCCTGGATGTCAGTTTCACCACTCACGAGAGAATCTCGTGTTTTGATCGTGAACTTATTTGTTCCACCCTCAAAACCAGTAGGCTACAATATGATTCAAAGCCTCCTCTAATACTTTTGTGTATTGCTTCACATGAAAAATATGTGTACTAAAAATGTAGCCAAGTTATAGAAACAGAATGCTCTCCAGAAGTGAAATCAGAGAAGCCAAGGGCCCCAGACTCGAGACATCATTTCTGTAGCTTTACTCATACAAAACTTTTTCTTCTAATGTGCTTTGAGACCCTTCTTAATTTTGTATTAAACTGAAAATACCAGGTGTAATATATTCAAATGACAAACTTGCATGTCTCTCTAGTATTCCTGTGAATCACACATTAAACGCCCCCACAAAAGGTTTGAAACTTTCTATTCTGCCACCCCCAAATCATCACTGGGTTCAAAGGTATGAGTAAAAAAAATTCCATCCAGCAATCTTCATTTAAGCATATAGGTGGATGATCTCTTCCAAAAGACCTTTCTTCTCTCCTGCCAACACCAATCAACTATCTCCCGACTCCTCTCGTTCTCCCTCCAAAGACACCTTTAACCCTCACTTGGGACCACATGCTCTCTCTACTCTCTTTGTTATGATAAATTTGGTTTCCTGTCTAACAGAACTGAGTCAGCTGGCCTCCTCACAGCTCACAGTTCTCATCTCTCTTGATATCTCGGGCACATGACAGTCGGATGTTCTTAGAGGATAAGCAAGCTTTCGGGTTCTGCCCCCTACCTGTTTCCTTTTCTCTCAATCCAAGCATGCGGCATGCAGGGGATCATGGGTGCCCGCGGTGACTATTGCCCCTCATCCTTAGAATAAACGACGGTGATGCCCTCCCGCCATTCTATTCTGGAGCGCTATCATATGACTTGCCTTCAAGAAAAAAAGCATTCTTTCCCATTATCTGACTTGGTGACATAAATAAGAAGAGGATGACTAAACTGGAGGCTGGGGAGATGGCTCGGTGCTTACAAGCACTTGCTGCTGTTGCAGAGGGCCCAGATTCTGTCCCCAGCACCCATGTAGAGGCCAATAAGCATGTGCATGTAACTCTAGTTCAGGAAATCTCCAGCGCCTTTCTGACCTCCATGGACACTGCACACACATGGAACACAGGCATACATGTAAAAGAAACACCCATGGACATAAGAAAAAAATTAATACATTTAAATTTTTAGAGAAATTATAATTTAATTAAATTAATTGGAATACATATATAGAGACAATTATCTATTTATATTTCGCCATATGCAAATGATGACTAATTACAAACCGAAGCGCTTCCTCTCCTTTTCTCCTCTGAGAAATGGAAAAGAAAATATATTTAAATTATTATATTTACATTTACTTTCCCAAAAGACAGTTTAATCTTTATCATTATAACAGCTGCAAGGGCTTGGTGGCTAAGCCCATATCATCTTTGTGTTGAGAAGTCTTTACCTACCATTGCTTTGTGGCAAACACTAAAGACCGCTTGCCATCCTGTACTCTGTTTTCCCATTTGTTTGCTCATTTATTTGAACTCTTTTTCTAGATTGGAATTCTTTTAAATATAGGATCAAAAGTTTATTTATTTTTGGATTTTTCTTGAGCACAAAATACACATTTGTTCTAGCATTCAATATGTCATCCCTGCAAGAACAAAGAGTAAACTGATGAATGGTTTATAGGTTCAAATAGAAGTTCATAAAGTACAAAACCAAAAGAAATCACAAGATGATGAGAACCTCTGCCAGCTTATTGAAGAAGATTATAGTTATTAAATATCTTAATGGCTTGGACTATGAGAGCTACCATTCTGGAAACTAACATGGACCTCTAAATACATCAAAATTATAGAGAATATTGACTTAGACTCACCTGCTATGAACTTATTTTCAGAGAAAAACCTAGAAGAAGTGCCTCTCCGAAAAGTCAGGCTAGTACATTTATAAAATGAGTCAAAGGCAGCAAACCAATAGCATTCCCTGAAGAGCAGTTAAGTGTAGGAAAAGATCAAAGAGAAATATCTAGCACTCTTGTCTCTTGACAGCTTGATTTTTGAAAGGTCACTTCATATCTTCAATGCGTCTTAATTTTTCCCCTCAGAAAATGGGAATAAGTGAAACACATATAGTGTCTTAAAGATATAGTGACATCCAAACAAGCTTGTGGACCTAAGGTCCCCAACATTATGAACCCTTGAACAAAAGACACACGCAACAAATGTCTTACCCATCTCATAGCTTGAGTACATTTTGGCAGCAAGAGTACACAGGCATGAAGGGCTGGAGCTTTGTTCCATTCCGTGGTTGTAACTGACTGGGAATCCCATTGCACAACCATGAGAGTTATGCAAAATGGCAGCCCTGTACGAGGCGTTCCCATCTCAGGCACTGAAGCACTGCTCTCTGGTCAGAATAATCACAATTTTATCGACACTTTGGGCTGCAAACAAGATGATTAAGTGATAGAAGTACAGTCTCTCTCAAACCGATTCAATAAGTGAGCAAAAAAGCCACTTCTCTCCATGGTTTCCAAGCAAAGGAGGCGGCAGAGAGCACAGGTAGGCAGGCCTGCTTTGCGAAACTGCCAGTAATCTGGACCAGGTTGGGGTGAGGGCTTTCTGAGAGGAAAAGGTTGGTAAGATGGTAGAGACTGGGTGGAAAATCACATCACTCTCATGGAGTCAACGTGGAAAACCATTGTTTGGTCACCATAGTCACATTCAAAACAAACCTGAAGCCCAGCAATTCCAGATGATTAGCCTTGTCATTGATAGATGTTGTATTAGTGTTCTCCAGGGAAGCAAAACCCATAGGACAGGCTGAAGGGAGACAGGGCCAGCAAGAGGGACAGAAACAGAGAGAGAGAAGGAAAGAAGGGATGAGCACCATTCTACAGAGCAACCTCATGCAATCAGGGGGCTGAGGAAGCCTGAGAGCTGTAAGGCTGACAGGCTAGACATTTCAGCAAGAGTCCATATTGTGATATTAAATACAAATTGTCCAGGTCAGGCGGTTGGAAGTAAAGCGGAACTTACACGCTGCTGTCTTGAGTCCGAATTCCCTTTTCTTTACTACGTCTTCTTCAAGGTGTCAGCTGACAGGTGTGATAGCTAAGGATGGTGAACTGTGTCAAGTGATTCTTTTACCTGCCATGTATTTTACTACACAGGGAAAGCGTATTTCTGTAGTCATTTATTTTTATAGACTATTCATTATGTATATACCTTTAAAGCTTTGAAATATTTTTTATTAGGAAATTAGCAGTGGAAAAGAAAATGATTTAATTGAGATATGACAAACGCATTCTCCTGACTCAAGCTCATTTCAGTTTGATGTGTAAAATGTGTCTACATATACATACATGTGTCTACATATGTATATATCTGTGTACAATACAATTCTACTTAAATAGGTATATATAATTTTTAATATTAAAATAAACCTAAGCATCTTAGGTATTTTAGATAAGGGACACTCAACCTATCTAGCTTAAAGAATACCAAACAGTATCTTAATTTGTTTCTTTATACTTATTCAAAGATTGTTCATCTGATGCTGTACCTAATTTTAACACAAGACTAGAGAAGTTAGTGGATAACTTTCTATCTTTCATTTGCATTTGCATTTCAAATGTAATCAACCTGTGCTTGGCTGCCCTGCACGAGTTTTTTTTTTTTCCCCCTGGGCCTCCACTCCCAGGGCTGGGGCTGCCTAAAGTTTGAAAAGGTTCCTGCTTCACTCAGAGCCTAGCAGAACCATGGGTGCCTGATTTGCCCACTGCAGTCCTACCATAGCAGCCCAGTTCGAAGGTCTCCCTTTAGAATCCCTTACCACACTCCATTGCTGGGCCACCCTCGAGCCTGGCAGCGCTTCCCCAAGCAGAATGTAACGACAGATCCTCTTAAGCCAATGGTTCTTGAGACATGCTCAAGCAGCAAAAGCGTTTACAGTCAGGACAGATCCCAAGGGCAGGATAACCATTCTTACTAGGTCACTGTGAGCCACTCTTGAGTTGAAGATCTATTCATGGCTAAAAGCATGACACAGACCCACAGGTAAAGCTACCATGAACCTTCACTATTTCCAATTCTATATATGACGCAACTCGTCTCGGTTTTGAGGAAGGCGGTTAAGTCTGGACACTTTCTAGTCATTCTGTTAAGTATTATAGAATTCAAGAAGCTTCCATATTTTTAGAAGCTAAAGAAAATATTGAATACAGCCATAGGACACTATTTAACTCTGCAAGAAGGAAAGCTTTGGTAAGATTTTTAAGCTCTTACAAAGTAAAAAGCAATCATTTATCTGTTTGTGAACCTTAATGGATAGATCCAGTAGAGAACTTAGGGCTTGGGCCATACACAATATCTCTCTTCTAGCTGGGTAACCTTTCTCTTTCCTTCCTAACAAAATCAGCAGGTAGCTCCCAGTATACCAGCCCTCACCTTCAGATCTGACATCAGCAGAGCAGGCAATGACTAGCTCAAACAGTTATTTATAGTCACAGTGAACTCATTTTTAAAACCATGCCATTGTGCGTCTAAATTCTCCTTGACAATTTCCAACAGACTCTCACACCATTTCCCACAGGCCTCTGATTGGGTAGAATTACCATCTCTGTGGCCAAGTGACGCCTCTCAGTGGAACAGCAAGTTAGGACATAGCCTGCTTTCAGTCCAGACTCTAGTACATGAGAGCCAAGGGAGAGAAGTTGGGTAGAGAAACATCCATTAATGGGCCCTAAGTTCTTCGGGTGAACCTTATAGTGTACCGTTCACAAATATTATGGTTCCTAATCTTGATTTTATCAAAACTGGTGGAAGAGATGTCCCATGGGGACCATACACATGTATGGATTATAGCACGTATGGTACTTTGGGATTTCTTCAATTTTTTTCTCATCCACTTAGACTCTGTGAAGCACACACAGTACAACTGAACAGTGTGAACAGACATCAGAACATGGTTCCCTTGTTTTTCCCGTCTGTTCATTATCCCTGATGCTAACGTGATTCGCAAATCAGATAAGGCAATAAAAGCAATTGCAGCATACAGATCCCCTGCAATGTGTTTTGATTCTGGGTCTTGACCTCTGAAAATATTGGAGCAATTATTTTAGAGAACTATTAATGAATTCATCTCATTACAAATTAGATTACCCACCACTTGAAAATTAGGCAGATAGTAATTTAATTTTAAAATAGCTAAACCAATTCTAGAACTCATTGTCCAGCAACCATCCGAGAAGATCTTCATTGTAACATTTCACGCAGGAAGTGAGATATCTTCCCCTCTGCCTTTGGCCAAAAGCAATTGGTTTTTGTTAATTTGCTTAGTTTGGTTTGGCATTGTTTATATTTTTCTTTCATCCCTAATAACGGACTTGCTAAGTCACTTGCTTCCAATCTAGTCTCTCTCTTTCTTAATTCTAATTGACCAATACATTTGACAATAATAGTTTGATGTTCAGACTTTGCTTTCCTGAGACGCTGTCAACATTACATGGCAATGTCGGTTTGTATTTGAGTGACTTATCGTCCGGCATTTCCAGTTTTCTTCTATGAGTCAGTGCCACAACCTTGAAGGAGCCGCTGCTGTTTTCACTTTGTAGGTAATGAAGACAAGATGGATGCCAAAAGCTTGTAGTTTATCAGTGGCAGAGTTAGTGCCCAGGTCCCTCCCTAAGGTGCAGGACAGTCTATGGGCCAATAGAATCGATTGACTGCCCTATCTCTGCTCAATCTTGATAGCTATGGATTAAATAAAAGAGCGTGAGCCGTCTCATCCGTGCAGAAAACTGTCCTTCTCTGTTAAAGCTACAAAATAAATCTCTCCTTGGGATTTTTACTTTTCTTAATACGAAATATTCAAATCAGTTAGCAAGTGCCCTGAAACATATTTATACCTTACCATTTCCAGCACTGTAAAATTGTCCTCACTCCCAATCACAAACCATGCTTTCGCACACACAGCAAGATTTTATG
The DNA here is from genome assembly GCF_014885135.2 of Alexandromys fortis. Classification (NCBI taxonomy): domain Eukaryota; kingdom Metazoa; phylum Chordata; class Mammalia; order Rodentia; family Cricetidae; genus Alexandromys; species Alexandromys fortis. The sequence continues at coordinate 14,413,383 of NW_026067938.1, forward strand.
ACTGTGGCTATATTACAAAGGTAAAGTTTGTTAAAGGCTCTACTTCTCCGGACTGTGACAAATAAGGAAATATGTGTTACACACACACACACACACACACACACACACACACGTGACCTCCACCTCTATTGAAAGATCCATAGAGTAAAGAACTCACTGAATTATATTTTATTTTTATGTATATGTGCATGTGATTATCAATGTGCAAGTGTGTGCAGATGCGTGTGTGCAGATGCGTGTGTGTGTGTGTGTGTGTGTGTGTGTGTGTGTGTGTGTGTGTGTAGGCCAGAGTTCACTTACTGAGATGTCTGTCCCAGTAACACACCTCTCTAGTTTTTGAGACAGGGTCTCTCCCTGAATTTGGAGCTCACTGATTTGTCTAGAATAGCTGTGCAGAAAACTCAGAAGATCCTTCTTTCTCACCTCTCAGCACGGGACCTGCAGGTGCATCACTACCCCTATCTTGTTTTTACATGAGTGACAGGGCTTTAAACTAGGTCCTTGTGCTTGCATGGCAAGCAATTTATTCATGTGAGCCATGCCCCCAGCTCTTCTTAGATCTTCACATTGTGTATATGGACTACATAGGGATTTTCTGACGATCCTGAATATCGTCCATCCTGTTCTCCCAGTTAAAATTAAAATGCAACACGTAAAACTTACTTTCAGACTGTAGCGATTACTCATCAGGAAAGAGCTGCTACCCTTCCAGAGGACCGGAAGTCAGATTCTAGCACTGAGATGGTGGCTAACAAACCTCTACAACTCAATTTCCCTCTTCTCTCCTCCACAGGCACCAGGCACACATACAGTTCACAGAAATACATGCAGGCAAAACATCCATACTCATAGAATAAAAGTAATATATATTTTAGAATTACTTTTATAACTGAAATTATAAGATAATGCTTATAATTTATAAAAATGACTGTTTATGAAAATACACTCTTTGTCAAAGTCAGGTTGTTTTGAAATTAATGAAGTCACAATTACACATGTCCTGGTGTATGTAAATCTTAATGCTGGCTCAATTCTCTTCTCTTAATACCACCACCATACTATCATGCATGGTGGTCTTTGGATGATATAGGCAAAAAAACTGCTCCAGAGGTTGTAGGAAATGCATATTAGATTTAGCATTTTTTTTTGCTAGTGTTTTCTACAAGGCAGAATGTATTTGTCGAGTCCTAGTTTGATGAAAACCAGGGGCTTTTCTGAGTTTAGCCGAAGGCAAATTTATGGCAAAAGAAACATGCTGTTAGTTTCACATGGACTCGAGAAACTGGAATCAGGGTTTGGGCAACCTTCCCTTAACTGTCACCCCGTGTTAGAAAGTCTCATTCATGGACGATCACTGCAAACTGATCCGGAAAAGAGTGTGATTTCATCTTGTTTCCTTCACCAATATTAGTAATTGGTAGTCCATTCTTTAAAATGCTGCTTGGTGTGTCCTTGGCTTCCGTAACTCAAATCATCTAAGTGGGACTCCCTTTTGAAAAAATACAGAGATACTCCATAATTGGGAAAGAAAATAAGGTATTTTCTAATGCCAGTGAACTAGACAGAGTCTTTGCCCGATAGTGAGATTTCATCCAACTACTTATCCATGCTCCTTTCACTCTTCCTGAGTCAAAGGATTTCCAAATAGCTAAAGGCCCCAAGATGCTGTCTCCAGCCATCTTTTCTTCCTTGTTGACAACCTTGGAAAGATCTATTCCCATCCTGCAGTGTTTAAACTATCTTGCAGGCTGCTGTTTGTGGGATGCGTGTGGACAGGTAGTTGGTACTTCCCTGGTCAGTCAGGTCTGCCTCTCCTTCTACCTCACACACAAACCACTTACTGTCTCTGGTCTGTATGTTCTGTAAGCTAATTTGGACCTTTTCATCAACTGTATTACTAGCAGTTATCATGGAAGACTTAGATAAACTGGAGAGGCATAAATTAGTTATTGGACTTCAAGGGGCTTAGAATGTCATGTAACACACACCTACTACCCATAAATCATAGCTACAATCAGGAGTTGGCCTCTTGAATTTAGCATGAGAAAATGAGACCAGCTTCTCTCCCACACAGCCAGGTCTTCAGACAGTTCACCAAATTAGCCCATGCTTCCTTCTTCCAGTGGCCCATCCAATCCACACAGTCAATCTTGCCCGCAAACAGCTGGGATGTAGTTTCTGATTCTTCCCCTCTCCTTACCCTTGTCAGAAAGAGATTGATGCTGGTGCTCCCACAAGCCCAGCTCAAGTGGTCATTGTTGCCCACTCTCCAGCTGCCCTCCTGCCTCCTCCCCTGCCCCCACTGTCTAGCCTCTGCAATAGTAAGCTTCTAAGCATTAATCAGATCAAGAGATTCTGCCTGCTGAAGAGCTGCCAGCTGCCTCCCATTGCAAGCAGCCACAGATTTGTCCAAGGGCTCACACAGCCAGCCTGTGCCTGCTCTGTGACCTCTTCCCCACATCCTCCTACTCCTTCTCTGTGCTCCAGTGCCTCTGGCCTTGGCCTTGGAACACACCAAGCTTCTTCCCTGTCCAGGGCTCCGGCCTGCTGCCCCTCAGCCATTGCTTCTCGAGTCTGTGCTTGGCACGCTCCTTTACAGAAGTGCGTCGGCTCCTCAAATGCCCCCTCCAAGAGACTTACCTTCCATTACTATTCTGGCTAGAGCGGCCCCTTGCAGACTTTCTATGCATCCTTATCCTCTCTTTCCTAACCTGAGTCTGAAGTGATTCATTTTTCAAGTGCTCAGTCTCACTATTGGAAGGCTAGCTTCACGAGAGGAACTTCAGGGTTCTGTTTATTCCTGTTTGCCCAGTGCTGGGGCAGGGTCCGGAATAGATAAGACACTTGAAGCATATGTTGTGTCTGACCCAACATAGAGCTTTCTATGAGTGTTTTTTTTTTTTTCCATGTGGAGTCTGGTGACACGAACAGGTTTGCAGATATCTGAGAAGCTGATGTTGGGCAAAGAAGGAAATGTCAAACTGGCTGATTGAAAACTATGGATTTGGGGTCATGTGAATTTTTATTTTATATATTCTTAATAGAGACATTTTAAATGGTGGCCTGAGAAATGTGCTTTTTCAGCATTAAGGACCTGCGCACGCTAGGTGAGTGTCTGCCATTGAATTCTGTCTCCAGTCTTTAGACAGGTTCTCACCTGTTACCTAGGGTCTGGAACTCACTCTGTAGACCAAGCAGGCCTTAACCAGGCAATCCTCCTGACTCAGCATCATGGACAAGCTGGGGTTACAAAGCATTGTCTCAAGGCCCACGATGTAACCCAGGCTACTTGGGGCTAGAAACATGGCAAAACCCAGTCTTTAAGAGACTGAACAGAGGAGCTCATGACACTTTATGCTAGTGGGAAAACATACTAGTCCATTTCAGAACAGATTTCAAATGATGCCAAAATAGGGGTTGGGGTGCTGACTGCCAGTAATGTACTGGGCACACAAGCATAAAGACCTAAGTTCAAACCCCAGTACCTACTTAAAAAACAGGCATGATGATGTACATCTATAACCTCATCACTGTGTGAGCAAAGACAGGCAAATCCCTGGAGCTCTCTATCCAGCCGACAAGTGAGCTTCAGTTTTAGTGAGAGCCCCTGTCTCAAAAAATAAACCGGAGACCTATAGGGGCAGTCCCCTAGTGCTAACCTCTGACTTATCCCTACACTAAGAGACCCTACATAGACCTCTCGCTTCCACATTCATGTACACACATATGCCCCGAGCACACACATGCCTACACACAAACCCATGAGTTGGAGTTCCCAGTAGCCATGGAAAAGCTGGGCACAATGGCATGCATTTACATACCCAGTACGGGGGTGGGACTGGGACATACAGATCGCTCGTGTTCGCTAGTCAGACAGCCCAGCTAAACTGATAGGCAGCAGGCTCAGTGAGAGACTTTTGTCTCAAAGACTAAGGTAGCAAGTGGTTGAAAAAAGATACCCAGTATTGGTCTATGACCTACACACACACACACACACACACACACACACACACACACACATGCACTATAGTAAATAAACATTTTTAAAACATCATTAAAAATGTAATTGATTGTCTCTTTGTGAAATATTCTGCTCAGAACTTTAGCATGTGACTTAGAGTCATTAAATGTGGTGGCAATGTATCAGTTTACAGGGGGGACAGTGTTGTTTCAGCAACACTGAGGCCAACCTAATACATTTGGGTCTTGATGCTCGGCAAGACCACATCGCCCCAAGCTCACATCCTGGCTGTGTGATATCAAGACGCAGACTAGCATAAAGGAATGAAACCATGTAAGACAAGGAGCTAATATCCACATTCTGTGTGTGTATGTACTGTAAAAATGTTTATCTGAAGGCTCAGAAATTTCAAAAAGCAAATTATATTTTAAGCAGTGCAAAACATCGTAGGATTCGGTGTTTATGGAAAATATTTTGGTTTTGGTGGTGTCTCTTTTCGTTCCTCCATTTCACTAAAACATAATTTTGGTTTTGGTTTGTTTGAGGATTTCTTTTGTTCTCTTACTTCTTAATTAGCACATGGAGATTGGGAGCAAGGGAATGACAGCCGCGGAATTTATGCTTAGGTATGTCTGAGCTCCCTGGTTCACTCCCCAATGCCTCATCAAACAGGAGCGCAGGGACATTGAGTGTAAATACAATGTAGAACAGACAGAAGCCAGCTAAGGAGAAACCGGGGAGACTGACTTTTCACCTGCCCGCTAGCTTGCTTGGTTTTGAGCAAGAGTTTGCTCTAGTATTTCAGGCTGGCCTCAAACTCCTGCCTCAGTCAGCCCCTCATACTGAGAGGGCAGGCGTGTGCACCGTAGCCACCTCTTCCCTCCTTGAGTCCCCACGGCAACAGATGTTCTAGCAACAAGGACATCTTCATCTCAACCCATCTTCAGCTTACAAGTTCTGTCTTACACCTCTTTGCGTTTTTGCCTTTCACTGAGACAAATCTATTACAATACTGCGAAGCGGAGAGTTCCTTCTCTGTGTTCTCAGCTCATAGTTTCATGAGCCTCCCCCAAAAACTTAATCTCGCGAGAAAATAGCACATTTTCTCTCATCATTATTATTTTCTTGACACAAAGCGAATCAGAGCCACACGCATCGCTCACAAGGCTGTCTGTAGCTTCATCGTTGAGAATCAAATTATTTTTGTATCATGACAAGTACTTTAAGTTAAAAAAGTATATTTTGTAATTTGGGACTGCTACTTGCTTCATCTTCTTCTGTTTTTAAGCGTGTTAAACTAAGGTTAAAGCACAACTGTCTCTTCTAGGATGGGGGGATTTGACACCAGTGTTTTATACCTGCTCTGGCATACGGCCCAGCCCTCACTGTGTGGGAGAAGACATTTCAATAGCAAAAGGTGACGATATTGGTCACTTTTTCTTTCACTGTAACAAGTAACTGAAAGACAATCTTAAAGAAAAAGATTGTTTCAGCTCTGGTTTCATAGGATTCAGGTCATGGCGATATGGTACCATGTTTCTGCCTCTGTTGTAAAGCAAAGCATCGAGGAGCAGAAGCATGAAAAGAGGGAGGCTGATCAGTGGATGGCAGATGAAAAATAGACAGAAATGACAGGGACCTGGGAGCCAGGGAGAACCTTCAGAGCCCTTCTTCCTGGGATCTACGCCTTCCACTTTGGCCCCCTGACCTAAAATTTCCATTACTTACTAAAATACCACCACCCACTGAAGACTAAGTGCTCAGACCTCATAGCTGTTGGTTCCCGTTCAGACCGCAACAGTGGCCAAGCTCGATCACAGAATGACAAAAATTAAATGAAAAGTTTGGACTTGCTTACAAAGCAATCCTCTATAGAATTCCCCTGCATAACAAACGTGCAAACTTAAAAGGTTCGGAAAGCCAGGAAATCACCAAAACCTCTGATCCCAGAACTGGCTTCAAGAAAGTGAGAAAGGACCCAAAGGACTTCTCTCCCCTGGTTCACATGGTGCTTGGTGCTACTTTGGGGGCATATTCTTCTCTTAATCTCTTTTCTGTCCCATTTCAACATATTATGTTTGTCTTTACGTCATTCCAGAATGTGAAAGATTTTCAGAAGAGAAAAGCTTGGGCAGGCCTGTCTGATTCTAGGCTCATGCCACCACTTCTCCTGAGAGGGAAGACATTTGGAATCAGCATCCTCAGTCTGTCCTGTCACAGAGAGTCTGAAGGAAAGATAAGCAAGACAAAAATGAAAGCGAAGGTTGTGAGGGGCAGTGGTGTATAAAACGCAAAGCGCTCACTAGACAACCATATCATACCTTCTCCCGAAACGTTAGCTTAGCCCATGATCTGAGGCCTCTGACCATGGGTTAGCAGTAAGCCCAGGGAGGAAGGGTACTAGTGGCTGGTTGAAATGTGACCTATCACATGAAATCACCTATCACCCATATGCATTCAAAGCTCACAGAAAACACAGTCTCCTAAAACGTTGACAGATTAGGCAAACTTGTCAACCTCTTTTAATGATGTAGGCCTTGGTTTCCTGGAAAATTTTACAAGTGTTGAGTCTAATAATTGATCAAAATATATGTATATAACCTGCTGAAGTTCTACCTTGGCCATAGTTTTTCTGGATTTTTTTTAATTACTAAAATTTAATATCAGATGACTCCATCAACCAAAGGCAAAAATGAGTCTTGTCTTCAGACAATGTACCTAAATCAATGTTCCTTTCTCAATTTCAGATGCAAATAAAAGCTGAGCATTAGATATGAATTTCACAAACTGTCATGTACATCAGCCAGTAAGAAGTACTTGATACAGTAAAGATCTTGTACTCACATGAGGAAGATAAGAGGCAAGAAGATATTTATGCCATTTCTGTCTTCAAGGCCAATATAGTTTGGTTGGGCAAGTAAGACCTAGAATTCTTAATATACAGTGAAAATATATAACTAGATTTTAAGAATTAAGAGGCGAATAATCCAAATTAGTAATAATATTTCCTAATCACAAAGAAGATGAGGCATTGAACATACCTCAAGTTCAACTAATTTCCCCAATCAGTAAGCAGATGAAAATTTCAAGAGGTTATGTAATATTTTTCTGGTCCCCTTGGCAGATTTTATGGGAAGAACCCAGATATGAATAGAACTTCCCGCATAAAGGTTGCGATAAGGATGGCTTCAACTGGTTTGGCATGACTAGGATTCCATTTATCCCACAAGCTCTACCAAGAGCCGAGTGTTTCCTAGAAACTTCTAGCGATGTCTTAAGTCATTCCTCTACTCACCCCAGTGTCTGCCCCAATACCATTGTCTTCTGTGTTTCTATATCTTGATATGGGAACACTAGGGTACTCTGTGACATCAACATGTGCTCATAAATGCAGAAAACAACACCTGTTTAAAGAACCAATATGAGCAGAGGAAAGAAGATGTTTTGGTTTTGTTTGCCACCTATATAACCTTGAGCCATTGCAAGAAAAGAACGGGGTTAGCCATATTTTCTCAGGCTGCGCTGCTTCTCGTGCAATATTGACAGAAAGAGTGAAGGGTGTGGATCAATATCTGTACCAGTGATTCAGTAATAAGTGTCTTTGCTTCCTTCTTCCTGCTCATTCTGCCAGCCCCTCCACGCCCACCACACGTCCACACCTAGCTTTGTTATGTATTTTGGAAGCCCACACCCTAGGTAGCTTGGTAGCATCATCACGTCCCCGTTTTCACCTGACTTGATGTCAGATCACTCTATTCTATGCACTTCCTGTCTCGTTCAAAAAAAGTCTTTTTTCCACGTGCTGTCATTCCTGAATTGTCACTTTAATTCCACTATCCAGTCTCAGCTCCGGTCCTGTCCCTTTTCATACTCTTTCATTGCAATGTCTTACCTCTCTAGCCTAAGGATCACAGTTGTATATCATCCCAGACCTTGACCCTGACCTCCAGACCCCTATAAAGTTTAACAGTCTCACAATTTTCTCCATGAAACTTGTACAAAACCAATTTCAGTTCTTCCATCACCCAGTCCACTTTACCAGAAGACTTCTCTTACTACGCAGACATTTTATACAAGTTCATTAGTGAGAAGCTGATGATCTTGATTAGGAATGGGCTCCATGCTCCCAATTAATCCTTCAACAAGCCCCTGCCGATAATTCTTTACCTATTCACGTGATCGTTCCTCCACATCTGAACCCAGTTCACCTCAACCTGAGCAGCAAACCATGCCTCTTTCCTGGGCTTTAGCCTATCCATGCAATCTCAGCTTCTGTTCCCTTCTTCTAGATAACATTCTTCTCAGCGTAGCAAGCACTATCTTTTACAAACCAAAGATCACTGAACAGATCTTGTTAAAATCCAGAGTTCATAGTTGTGATGCCTTGAATTGCAGTACTAGCGAGGCAGATGCAGGTGAATCATAGCGTCACGTATCAGGAGATACGCAACGAGATGCTGATAAATGTTTATTGGTAACCACAAACTGCAAGGTCATGGTTCACCTAGTGCCATGGTTCTCAACCTGTGGGTCGCAACCCCTTTGAAGGTCGAACAACCCTTTCACGGGATATCCTGTATATCACATATTTATATTATGATGCGTAACAGCAGTAAAATTACAGTTACATTGTAGCAACAAAAATAACTATGGCCAGGGGTTCACCACAGCAAGAGGAGCTGTATTAAAAGGCCACAGCATTAAGAAGTTTGAGAACCGCTGACCTAGGATATCAATCATTTCTGGCATTGCTGCAAGGAGTCCACACCAGAAACATCTTCAGACGAGAAGAACTGGTCTTGGTTTGCATTTTGAGGGCGAGGAACACGTAGTCGTGTTCGCAACAGTGAATGTGGCTTTTCCACTGGTCAGGGAGTGTGTGCGGCTGCCTGTCACGTCTCAGTATCATAGGAAGCAGAGAGCTCAGGCCAGAATCTGGCTGGACTATCCATCTCAAGACCCACACCCCAGCCATATACTTCCTCTAGTGAAGCGCTACCTCCTAGAGGTTCCACAATCTCTGAGATAGTATCACCTGCTGGGGATCAAGCGTTCAAATACATGCACATATGGGATATTTTAAAGTCACAAACAGTGCCTAGGCACTTCCTTTTCCTATAGTGTCATCCTCAGCCAGTCTTAGATTCTAACCCAATATTATGTTTGTCTCCTTAGAAACAAAAGAAGCCAAGACTTCCAGCCTGGCAATTTTGCACATGTAGTCTCTACTCTATCTCATGGAACATTCTCCCACCTATATTTCATCTAGTTGATTTCTAGGTGTCAACGTCCATGTAGTTTGTACAGGAAAGCTCAATGAGGCCTTCCTCTTTGAAGCTTTCTTTCAGCATTGTTGACAAAACAGAAGTGTCATGTATGGGATTCATTTAGGTACTTTGGTTTCACTATTATACCCATGACACTGAAGACTACATAGACCTTAGTTTGTCATAACAGCCCCAATACCCGGGACAGTCTAGGATACACAGAGGAGTCTCGGGTCATGTTTAGTGAGTGGGTGGGTGAGAACACACAGCAAGAAAAGAGGAAACAGAGCAACTTCCATGCTTCTTAAAGTATGAGCATAAAACATCGGGGAAATGCCCTTGCATTCATGTGTACGTACCGAAATTTATACATCAGGCCTGGCAGTGGTCTTTGTTGGGTTATAGCCCTCTAGATGACATTACACTTCAATATTACCAAGATACATATCACAAAAAAGATGGAAATTGGCCCTAGCTGTTCATTAAAACCAGCTAGTATGTCTCTTAACTTGGGACTTACAGAAGAAAAAAATTTTCACCTCCAGTATAGACCTATGGATCCATGAAATGTGAAAAAAATCTGAACTCAAGGGCAGTAGGTGAAACCCGGAGCCAGTGATACACCCAACCAGGGATGGGAGTGCCTGGAGAACTCAGTTCTACACCCATATCACTGAGACACACTTTGCCTGGCAAGCTCTTTCAGGAGGTTAAGTGGAGAAAAGAGCATCGTGGCCCAGTGCTTTCCGCCTAAATGACTGAACTGGCACATGCTGAGATGGGGAATGTGGAAGGAGGCCGATGAGGCAGAATGGAAAGAGCTCATGCAAAAGCATGTTCAGTGTGTGCAAAGGAGGCATTCCAGAGTCTCCAGTGGCTTACCTGAAACCTAAGACACTACTAACACACACACACACATACACACACACACACACATACACAGCCAAAGTGAAGTATGAGTTGGTAATGTATTACAGCACAGATACACTGGACAAAGCAGTGATTTATGTCTCTAGCAGGCCAAAGCAGAGTGAGTGAGATCTCACATACTGCTAAAACCAGCACACAGCCCAAATTTTCTTTCTCAAATTTTCCACTCACTGTTCCTATACACCGAAGTCAGCCACCGACAAGTGAAATAATCATAAAAGAACCATAACGAGGCTGACAGGCTATTATAGGTCTCTGGTAAACTTGAAGTGTTCTTATCTCATTATAGCATGAACACATAAATGGAAGGCATCTGATACCCCAATTTTTATGTGCTAAGTGTGCGATTCCCTTCAGTAAATGCAGAACCCGCCTACTGTCAAATGCTTCCCTCTGCTTTATGTTGTACAATCTGTATGTGAACATGTCTTTCCTCCCCTTTCGTTCTGGTATGTCATAATTGCTATGAGTCTCACTTCCACGCGATCCCACCCAGTCCTGGCTAGCAGAGCCATTTTCTATTTGTGAGAAACATGAATCATGCCTCACATGAAATGCCAACAATCTCTGTTCTTAGTGTCCACTTTCCCCGGACAATATCCAGTCCTGGTTTTCATCCATGACAGTGCCAAATATTCTTTTTTTCTTCTTTTTCTTTTTCTTTTTTTTTTTTGTCTGTGAATTCATAAGTCTCCGCAGCATTTTCCAAATGTTTCCAGCAGCTGTTTGTCTTCACATGAAAGGCTGCCTGTTTGTGAGCACACACAGCCCCCCGACAGCCTGCTCAGTGTAAGCATCTACCTTCTGATCGGCTTCAGACCCCACCCGCTTCGTCAATCCCTTCAGCGCAGTGCGGCTGCAGCCAGGCCCTGGGAGCTCTCAGTGTGTGTACAACATCACTGTCTCAGAGCACGTCCCACGGCTTGGGAAATGTTCTGGGGCTGTTGCACAATTGACTACGATTATGAGAAGCATGAAAAGAAGCTGTGTGTGACCTTTTCCTTCTTGCCATATTTGAAGCAGTCTTCTCAGAGACCTGGCTCCCTGGACAAACCCAGACTCGGCAACCTCCCTCCTTCCTTCCCAGGCTTCCAGAGCTCCAAACTAACCATCGCAGAAAAAAAAAAAAAAGACACTGAACAGCCTCTGAAATTTCCATCTCTTTCTTTCTTTTTTTCTTTCTTTTCTTCTCAGTTTGTTCATGAACTAATTGGCACAAGCTGCAGAGTTCTAAAAGGAAATGTCTCTGTCAGGATCACTCCGGTTTATTTTCCAGATTTCTCTCTCGCATGGTTCATTCACAGGCCTATGGGATTTCAAGAAAATGAAATCTTATTTAGCAGTTAGTGCTTAAGCAAAATCAATCGTTCCAATTATCTTATGGTACACAATGTTCACACAGTATTGTGGGAGGTTGCTTGTCACCCCCAATGACACCTGAAAAACATAGGAAAATAAAAACACAGAACACCTTGGAGAGGCACTGAGAAAAATAATTGCTACCGCAATCCCACTGTGCTTGGAAAAAGAAAGCTTCCATTTTTTACCCTTTAAGTAAAAGCACATAATTTATATTTGGTTTAGGGGCTGAGGACATTCACATCAACAAAAGAAATAAAAAGAAAGATAAATCCATACCATGCTAGTGAAGGTAAAGTTTATTTGAAAGGGACATTTCAAAAAAAAAAAACCAAGAGCTAGTTATATTTTCTTGTAATTTAATTTACGCATATGTTTTGCCTTCATGTATGCCTATGCATCATGTATGGCCAGTGCTCCTGGAGTGCAGAAAAAAAGATGTCAGAGCCTCTGAGACTGGAGTAATAGACAGTAGTTAGCTGTTGAAATAATAGGAGCCGGCGGGGCTGCATCCCCAGCACCCCGGCCGCCTGCTAGCTTATGCCCCGAAATAACAACATACAAACTGTATTCATTTAAGTACTGCTTAGCCCATTTCTATCTAGCCTCTTCTAGGCTAATTCTCGCACCTGGACTAGCCCATTTCTAATAATATGTGTAAGCACCCCAAGGTGCGCTTACCGGGAAGATTCTAGCCTACGTTCATCCTGGGCTGGAGCTTCATCGCGTGTGCCAAGGAGAGCTAAGCAGGGCCTCTGCTTTAGAGAGCAGAGCTGTCGAGTCTGAGCTCACTACCTCTTCCTCCCAGTATCCTATTCTGTTTACTCCTCCCACCTATGTTTTAACCTATCAGGGCCAAGGAGTTTCTTTATTGCTTAACCAATGAAATCAACAGATTGATATATGACACTTCCACATCAGTTAGCTACCAAGCGAGTGCTGGGAACCGAACCTGTGTTTTCTGTGAGAAGAGCAAGTGGTCTTGACTACTAAGCCATGTCTCTCGACTCAGTTACTCTTAAGCAGTTTTAAGGACCAAGTCCACTGGACACTCCTCAATAATATGAACTACCGTGGCTCTCAGAGCCTTAGCAGTATTTTTAGAAATTTAGCCTTTAGCATATTGAAAAATATAGTACCAGCAGCAACAAAATATAAGAAACAATGAAAACATAGCTAGGTGTCACTCTGAAGAAATAATTTTTTTTTAATAAAAAAATTTTTAAAGTTCTCTATCCTGTCTGCAGGATGTTCAGAGGCATCTTCAGGAAGTTTCTAGTTCAGCCAAGGAAACAAAAGCATGGCAATATGGACATTAGCCATGACACATAACCCATGAGTCATATGGCTGGATTAATCTCAGGAATGACACACAGGGGCATCTTCTCAGACTTCCAAAGCCTGAATTACATTTACTTTTTAATCTAAAAAACATTTACTTTCAAAATAAATATTATCACAAGCTAATGAAATGCTTATTTGATGCTGTATAGGATTACCATAAAATAAAATATGTAATTATTTAAGAAGAGTAGGGCATTGTCTTAGCTCAGTGTATATTTAAATACATTATGAATAATATACCTGACAGAGTGTGGTTTCATCTACACTAGTTGAAAATTCTAAGTTCCCTAAAGGTAGAAATTAATAGTCACTAAAATCACTAAGATCCTTAGAAGGTCCACAGACATCAGTAAATAGAAACCAAGAAACAGTTATCAACCCAACCAAAATGCTGCATTGTATAGAGTAATGAGAAAATTATAATAAAACTTAGCAACTAGCTCTCTGCCTCTTTTCAATTGGTCCACCACAAAAAAAGGTAGTATTATGGGTCCATTTTAGCCACAGATATTTGGTTGTGTTTCAAAACTACAAAGAACAATAATAACTATGGGTAACTGTCAAAGTAGCCAACAGATATTGGTTTATGTATTTTGTTTAACAAAATAAATTATTTAATACAAGAAATGTATTTTTTAATTTGAACTTCTCTTCTTATGAAGCAAAATGGTTTAAAGTTTTAGAACAAAAGTGTACTTTCTAAACCCCAATGAAATAAATAATATTTATATTTGTATCTCAATGCAAATATGTACAAATTATATATATATATATATATAAAATTATATATGTGAGGACAGAATTCTGTTTGAGCTTACCCCAACAAATGTTTAATTTTCTAATTCTCAGCATTTCTAGGGGAGAGAATTAGAGTAAACTCATCATTTTAGACTGAATTTTGACCCAAATACTAATAAGAAAACATTCTAGAAATTAAAAATAGACTCAGAAAAGAATGTTACGTACCTGCTGAGCCACCATAAAAGAACTAGGCCGGGGCTGGAGAGATGGCTCAGTGGTTAAGAGCATTGCCTGCTCTTCCAAAGGTCCTGAGTTCAATTCCCAGCAACCACATGGTGGCTCACAACCATCTGGAATGAGGTCTGGTGCCCTCTCTGGCCTGCAGACATACATACAGACAGAATATTGTATACATAATAAATAAATAAATATTTAAAAAGAACTAGGCCGTCTCTTTCACCTGATGTGTGTGTCAGGTGCGAGACATCATCAGGACAGCTTCAAAGGAGCGACTTTGAAAATCTGTCTGTGAAAATATTTCTGTGAAAAGAAATGACAGAAGTGTCAGCTTTGTCTTGAGAATGCACTAACCAGCTCAGGTCCCCTGTTTGGGGAAACACCTGGAAGTCTCTGTTCTGTTTCCAGACAACTTCCCTGTTTAGCCCCTTGGTTAGTAAAGTCTATATGCATTTTTGAGATGCAAATATTCTTTCTTGTTATCATTTTCATTTTAAGCATTTGTTATCATTAAGTCCCTGCTATGTTGTACATCATTTCAAAGGGGAAATGGGTATTTTGTCATATTTTTATTTTAAAATGTAAAACCAAGTATTTCCTCTGTTAACTCCAGAAAATAGATCATTGAATGAGTTACACTCAATACAAAGGTGAGGAGACCCCATGATCAAAGCTCCTCATAAGAGTTAGCAGGATAAGTCCTCAACCCACTTGGTAGACCCCAGAAGTCATGAGACCGTGTATTCTAAATCAGCAACAAGAAAGAAGTTGGAGCCGGGCTGTGGTGGCGCACGCCTTTAATCCCAGCACTCGGGAGGCAGAGGCAGGCGGATCTCTGTGAGTTCGAGACCAGCCTGGTCTACAGAGCTAGTTCCAGGACAGGCTCCAAAGNAAAAAAAAAAAAAAAAAAAAAAAAAAAAAAGAAGAAGAAGAAGAAGTTGGAGATAATGGAGGATCATCTTACCGGTGTTTCCAGCTGGGATTCTCCAGAGTGATAGCACATGCGTACATTAGCAGAACTCTGGAGACCGAGACAGTTGTATTGCAGATAGAGGTCAGGCTGGGCTACAAAAGTAAAACCCTATCCTAGAAAAAGAAAGAAATTAGAATTCACTTGTCAACTTAATAAGCCAAGAACCAAGCAAGCTTTGGCTTTCCTCTGATAATAAAAGCATAGAATTAATGGAGAAGGGCGCTAGGAGGACCTGGGTGGGAAAGACAGGCCATGCTGAACAGCTGCTAGGGGAGCAGCGCCGGCTGGCAAGCCTCCTCGCCTCTGAGTGAGAAATAGGAGCCCAACCACACAGTGAGTTCCGTCAAGGTCAGGCATCTTCCTGTTCTACTCTCCCTTTCTCAGCGTTTTTCCCCCTTTCATTTGCCGATGTGCTCATATTTTAAAAAGCAGTTCTGTTCATTGTCACTAAACCAACTGCTTTTGCATTTGATGACAGGTATTACTGTAGGTTGGTTGTGGTCTCATTGTCCCCCAGGGTGCCATGTGTTGAAACCTAGCCCCCTCTGTGAAGTCAGAAAAGGCTGAAAAGAACATAATCCAGATAGGCTGCTTAGAGGCTCTACCCCTGGGAAGTGGCTAGGACTAGGGTAGTGTGGCTCTTCCAGGACTGAATTCTGGATGTTTAGAAGAGATGGGTAGACCAGAAGGTACAACACATGGATATGTGTTTGTTGTGACATCCTCCATTGCCTCAGAGTCACCAGCAAGAAACTTATGACTATACCTTTGCTCTTCAGCAACATGAACTAAAAGAAACCCTTTTCCTTTATAAAGTAGCCTGCTTCAGGTATTTTGGGATAATAACAGAAATGTTATTATCATTATAATTATAAAATGCTGATATCATTATAAATAGGCCCTCTGATGAAAAGGTTGATGAAAAGGTTCATACCCACAAAAACAATTTCTTCTATACCTTTTCAGTGTCCAGATGAGTTCATCTTTCCTAATACTGTTTCTTTGGATTAGGAAGGAGATATTGCATGAAATTAAACTGCAAAGCATCTAATATATCTCATGAAAATGTATATTCATTAACATAGTCTTAAAAATAAAGATGTTGACATGAAAAAATTGCTTAGTTGTTAGGAGAGTGTCCTGCTCCTGTACCAAATCAAAGTCCAGTTCCCAGCATCCACACTGGCCAACTATCACCTGTGACTTCAACATCTGAGATCTGACATCTGAAGCCTGAAAAATAAAAACTCAGGATCAGAAATTGGGGTTCAACCTGAAGATCCAAAAAGCAAACAGCCAATCACTGCCTCTTACCTTGACCTCAGCCCGAAATAGCGATCCTGCCTCCAGGAATCTCAGAATAAGACTGTTGAAAGCTGTTTCCTCCCATTTTATAATCATCTCTAGGGCTGGGATTAAAGATGTGCACTGCTGTGATTAAAGGCATGCACCACTCAATTTCTCTGACAATTAGTGTGGCTACTGGGATTAAAGGTGTGTGTTACCATTGCCGAGTCTATAAGGCTAACAACCAATGGGGCTCTATTACTCTTAGATCTTCAGGCAGTCTTTATTTATTAATAATACCATTAAAATGCTACTACAGACATCCTCTTCTGCCCTCTTCAGGCACAGAGAGAGAGAGAGAGAGAGAGAGAGAGAGAGAGAGAGAGAGAGAGAGAGAGAGAGAGAGAGAGAGAGAGAGAAAGAGACAACACAGTGAGAGAGAAAGACACAGGTGTCACCTTTGTTCTAGTAAATGTACCCCTGGTCAGTAATGCCTGATTTCGAAGTTGAAGCATGAAGGTTTGGCCAACCCAGAGCTCACGTGGAGTAAAAGCCTTTAACGCTGTGTTAGAATTCATTGTTCCTACAAAGCCATGGCATACACTCACTGAGCGTCCCAACAACAACCACCCTTCCGTCCCTCCTTCCCACCCACGGTCCGCTCAGCTGTGTCTTATTTCCAGCAGCTGAAAGCAATGTCCTGTCCAGCTGACTTTTATCCATAGTGCTGAATATTGATAGAAAATGAAATATTCAAGCCCAGGAGAGGAGGTGTAGGCAAAAATTTAAGGACAAGGGTGTTGGGTTCAGAAAAGTTTTTTCTGAAGAGAAAACATCCATTCACTGCAGACAGGAGACTCACAGCAGATGGAAAGAAATATATATATTTCACCCAAGCCTAGCTCAGTAAACTAGAGAGTTCATTGGGGATCCTTACAGGAGCCTTGGTAAGGCGTTACAAACAGGAGTATGAATGAGTCAAAAGCAGCTGCATCAACAAAAGCCTACCCCGTCCTGGATGATGATTCACAGAAACTGCATCCTTGGAGCTTCCTAAACCGATAGTGCGGATAGTGCGGCTCTCTGTAGTCGCCACCTCTAGTTGCAAACAAAACCTCTGATTCAAACTGAGAGTGGCATTTATCTGCAAAGAAACACGTGGCTGCTCAAGGGACTGAGACTAAGTGGCAACTAAGTGTTCAGCCCTAAACAGGCCATTTCTACCACATCCTCTAAGACCCGGGAGCAGAAGAAGAGCAGAAAGAATGTAAATGCCGGAAAGAGTGGGCAAGCGCTACGAAATGCTGTCTCCTGCATGACACAGCCAGGCGGTCATGATCTCCCAGCAGCTGTGGATGCCTGCTGGGGCCTGCAGAAAGCTGGGCCAATCAATAATCAGTCAGGAATTGGGCTCCAGAGATGCTATCACTAATGGGTGCTTGGGGAGGGGAAGACATATCTTGGGTTATATCATCTCTACTGAAGGCGCCAGGCTCCATGGATAGCCCCAAACTCTTGTGACACTCATGGCTCCTATTAAACTCATCAAGTCACAAAAGAAAAAGGCATTAATGGGGGAAGTCCTTAAAGAAGAAGTCAGACCATGAGTGCAGGGGTGTTCAGTGAGAGAGAGCTGCATTAGTTACTGTTCTGTTGCTGTGGTTAAAAAAAAAAAAAATACCATGACTAGAACAATTTAAGGAAAAAGAGCTGACTTGGCTTACAATCTGAGTGATAAGAGTTCTTTGAGACAGGGAAGGCATGCCCTGGGGGCAGAAGGAGGAAGCTGGCTGATCCTGTGTTCATCCACACACAAAAAGTAGAGAGACGTAGATAAGACTCTAAACCCTCAAAGGCTGCCCTGATGATGTACTTCCCCTTAAAGGTCCATCTCCTTCCCAAACAGTGCCACCAGCTGGGGACCAAGTGTTCAAATACTCGAGTCTACGGAGGACATTTCTCACTCAAACCACAGCAGTGGGCAACAGAACCCAGGATGCATTAGATATAAATAGGAAATTTTCAAAGAACAGATCTAATAGAAGTTATTCTTTTCAAAGGAGGGACTAAATAGAACGGCGACATAAAGCAAGCATCCAGTGTCAGCTCAGTATGTGTTGCCTGTTTCCTGTGTCATTGCCCATCCGTCTTTATCTTGCCCAGTCTTTAGAGAACAGCTGACAGCTGTGAGCAGACTCTCTGGCTTGTATGGCTTCCCTCTCCAGCATTCCTTTCTCCTCCTTTTTCTACTCTCCCTAGCCTCTTTCTTCTCTTGTAAACGCGGGTCCAGAAGTCTTCCCTGTCCTACCCCATCATTGCTGAGCATGCTCCAGGACCCCAGTGGATGCCAGGGGTCATAGATCTTTTATATTATTTTTATCATATACATATAGTCATGTTTAAATGATCCAGTAGACACTGTGAGATCAGCCATGACTCTACAGGGTAAAGCAGTTCACAAAGGATCTTAGCAACCTCCCAAAAGATTGTTTTCTCTTCATCTGTGGCCTCTCACCTTCCACTCACAAGGAGACATGTAGTGGTATTACACTGTAACTTCATGCATGTGTATACTGTATTTTGATCATTCTCACCCCCATACATTCCTCCTATGCCTAAACCCCTGCTTCCAGCCAAGTCCTGCTCCTACTTTCATTTTGTTTTCTCTTGTTTGGTTGGCTTGCTGTGGCCCGCTGAGTGTAACCAGGGTTCCCTTCCTGAGCATGAGTGGAGGGTTGCGTACTTGAGCATGGGTAAGTCATCAGTGGTTCCACCATTGAAGAAAATGACTCTCCCTCCGCGCAACATCAGCAACTACCAATAGCTTTTCTGGGAGAGGAGAGGACTCATGAGACCCTCCCTGTGACAAATGTGAACCCTGTAGGCTCCGCATATAAATTCTCCAAACTTGAACTCTGACAGCTAAACGAGTTGTTAACATTAGTTTTAATTACTAGGGAGAAAAACATGCTGCTCGACAATTGCGTCACCCTTGCAAATGCATTCCGTGCAAGAAATGGTCAAATCCCGCCAGCAAGAGAAATCCACCGCTCTATACTCCACAGTCAAACCTCTCCTGCCCACTCCACGCATTCCACATGAGCCTTCCTTGCCTGGTCCTCTTGCCAGTGGCAGTGGGCGCCAGAGCACAGCTGACTGCCGCATTGTGAAAGCCCTAGCAAAACCCCAGCAGGGCTCCATCCCTATCTGGAATCGGGAGTTAGGCACCTGTAACCACTTATGTCAGTGCACTTTGCTCTGTAATGCCCTCTATATTATTCTTGAATGAGACACAGGGGTGAATCGCGGTGTTTGTTAGATCTGGATAAAGTGGGAAGAGCTGTTCTCTCATAGCTGTCTTTCATCTTAGATTTCATATTAAAGTGATAAATTTGTTCTCTGCATCTTGTACAACAGACAAGACTATCACAGGCTGACATTCAAAACACACTGGTTTATTGAAATGCAATTATTGGTATCTTATGTCATCAAGTGTGAAAATTCTGATTTGGAAACCTGTGTCTATCAAAATAAACCTCGTCTTTCTAGGGAGAACTATTCTGCCCACCATCTGGATCAGCTTTGCTGGAGGAAGAACAAGGTGAAAAGGAAGTAGGAAGCCACAGAGCCCGACACAGAACTGAGAGAGTCAGGTCCATTCTGAAGTCAGAAATTGAGTTGGGGTCCATGACTTTACTGACAAAGGACATTTGTCCTAGAATAGTTATTACGTTGATCATAAGAGAAAACCAAAAGTTGCTAACATAAAGTTTGCCTCTACATGAACCCAGTTTCTTTGGATGGCAGAGATCGTTGATATTTTACAGGTTGACCCAGGCTTCTGCCTCCAAGATGATAACATGGACATACCTGCACCTCCGTACCCATCCCCCAAAGGGCAGAACAACTTAGAGGATCTCAATTTTGTTGTTAAGGAAAAAAAGGTTTATCTTGGTTATAGTTTCAGAGATTTCTATCTATGTTCAGTTTCCTCCTTTGCCTGAAGGCCTGTTGACAAGCCACGAACTACATCAGCATAAAGGATAGAGTTCACCTCCGGGTGGCCGGGAAGCACAAAGACTATCAATGCTAACATGATACACAACTTTCAAATGTCTACTATTCAGGTATTATTTATTATCATTCTCATTTCCAAAAGTTCTGATACTATATTTTGGTTTCAACGAATGTTCTTGAACTTCAAATTTCCTCCTTCGTCTCCACTTTTCAGTAGCTGCTATCCCCTTAAGCCTACAATAAGAAGCTTCAGTAGAGCTGAAAAACATTAAAGAACCCTTGCCTTCTGGACGGAATATCTGCCTCATAACCAATCCTAGCATTGCGGGCATTGGAGGATACAGAGCCCCTAAGATACATGTTTTAAATTGAATTTGCCAGTGCTTAGCACTACAAAGACTATCTCACTGCAACAAAAATATTTCTGGGTCCCAGCCAAGAGCTCAATTACACAGAGCAAGGTGTGATAAAAATAAATTCCAAGTCGGTGAACAAGGGCAGAGTTTGTCACAAGGAAATTTATGGGTGTTATTCGCGCGGTTTTCATCTGTACTCTCCTCTCCTGCTGCTCTGATAAGACGGGATAGCGCTTGGACCTAAAGTCTGTAAGATGCAGGTAATGAAACAGCTTGACAATTGCTACATTTGGGCAGAGATGGATAAATAACTATGCAGACACTGGGCTGTTGAAGTGAATTTAAACTTTTATTTTATTATAATTGGTAATACTTATCATGTCCCAGATAGGTCTGAATTAAATAGTATTTTGTCTCTTAGCCTCTCAGAGACTAAATGAGGGCGAAAAAAAAGAAAACAAATTCACAATGCCAGCTGTTTTACTTTTAAACTAGCAATTATTTGAAATTGTGTTAAATTATTAACAAATACTTTCATGTATTTGTTATACATGAAATATATATATATATATATATTTAAAAGTATATACACTTTTATCCCATTTGCCTGGCTACCATTGTACATAAGACTTGTAAGTTTTTGCTTGCTGTATATTGATAGCTTTTAATTGTGTATGAAATTCATTTTAATTTGAAGAAATTTGTAACAAATAAAGCCATCCGGTGAACAGTTTCAGCTGGCTTTCATCTGAATGAGGAATGTCACTGGAAAGTGGAGTCTGGTGGGCAATATAATACCATCTAGTCCAGGTTAGAAAGTAAGGTAAAAGGAGACATTTCTTTAAAGGTTTTTAAGTATCAAACAAACAATTTTTAGCTATATATAGGAGAAATTATGAAGATGGTCCTTGGGGAACTGAAATTTGATGACCTCTAAATCCTGCACCATGAAGAGGTTCCCGAAACATGACCTCAAAAGCTAGAAAAACACTTCTAACCCAACATAGATGATATCATATTGCCCATCAGACTCCACCTTCCAGTGAAAGTTCCTTCCAATGAAAGCAAGCCAAAACCATTGAGTGGATGGCTGTATTGCACATAAACTCACTAACTCTCCCTGTTGTCAAATGTGAGTCCCAACCTCTTCCAATGGGTTCTTGAACCCTCGTCTGAGACCTAGGCTCTTCAGCACCAAAGAGTACTGTAACATCATTTCTGGGGTCATAATTGCTCATTGTGAGATTTTCTCCAGAAATTACTTTTGAAAACAAATGTGAGTGTTTTAAAGGGAAGAGAATAAATTATACTGCCACTAATCCATCATGAATTTAATTATTTTTAAAAAGGAAATGGAGGAAATTCCAGCAGAAAAAAATCAAAATATGCCAGACACTTACATAAATATCTATAATATTTGAAAGAATTCCAAATAAGCAGAGAGAGAGAAAAAGAGAGAGAGAGAGAGAGAGAGAGAGAGAGAGAGAGAGAGAGAGAGAGAGAACAAAACCTTCCAGGCAGGACTCTCTGTGTGAAGAAAACAAAGGAGCTGTCTTTTTCTAAAGCCCAGAAGTGTGTCTTCTAAATTATTTCCCTATTCTTTGAAGAGCTTGACCTTAAAAAAAGGCTTCTTGACAGTAACATCGTATGGGACTGATTCCAAATTACAAACAAACAAAAATGTCTTATGTCACTAAAGGAAAAAGCATATTGATAAAAATAAATTCACTGTGGAGGAAAAACAGCATCACTCCCATCATCCAGAAGGAGCTAGAACAACGAGAATTCTTCTATTGACGTTGTGCTGAAGGGTATTCGGAGCTGACATTTTTCCCTGATGCTGCTCTCCATAGTAACATAGCGGTGGCTGTAAGTTCCCAAAGGTGTTGGGTGGAGGTCATCCTATCGGTGCGGAGAACTGTCCTCACAGGAAACCAAAAGGCATGACATACATAGTTAATATGTCTACAAGTGATGTCAAAGTCAGCTCTTCCCTAAGTGTGTTTCCCATGTGAAGGCCTGAGCAGCCAGCTAAGCTCCCACACACAGCTTCAAAAGTGCTCATTGAGTCAAATTATTTCCTCTTCCTTTACTAAAGTGCTTTTTTTTCGATGATTTTTTTTTTTAATTTCAAGACTAAAACCACCTTAATTGGCCACCATAGTCCAGAACCCTTTCCTGAAAGAGCCTTTTGAATGCTAGGATATCTAGGCTGTGGTGGTTCAGAGTCATTGAAATGGTGATTTTTCTATCAATTGAATATCATAGAGGAGAATAACAAACTATGAATGATTTTTCCTCTCATTTGGAAGTTATTAGTAGACTTTCCTTTGTTCCATTGCGAGAGAAGAAAATATGAAGTTACAGCGAACCCATATGGCCAGCAGAAAACCCCCATTTAATTGCTTTATTGCCAGAAATGTTGAATAACTTCCGGAAGAGGCATTTCTAATGAAACATATGGCAGCTATTAGCCAGGGACCCGAGCAAGCTCAAAAATATCCTTTCTATGGGAACTTTCTCATATCATAAGCAACAATCGTATTTGGTATGTTCATTCCAGAAATGTGTACACACCTACTTTACACGTGGGTCTATACATCCATCTTTCATGAGAAGTCTCTGGTAATCCAAAGAATAAATGGTTGGACACGTTGGGACCTCAACACAAAGACCCAACTGTCCTCATCCTACCCACCTCGGAAGTCAAGGGTAAAAAGACAACCTCCTGAGCAATGCCTGCTTCCCAAGTGTCCAGTGTCTGAAAGCATTACATTTCAATCTGGATAGGCCTTTCTAAGATTTATTTATATCTGTATTAATGTGTAGATTCAACATATATGGGTACTCCAGGATGCAAAAAAAAAAAAAAAATGGTGTTAGAAGGTGGGTGTTAGAAACCAAACTTGGGACCTCTGTAAAAAAGCAGCAAGTGCTCTTAGCCACTAAGTCACCTCTCCAGCCCTGCACCTGGTTACTCTTAATCATCTACTACCTAATCATTTTTTTAACACCATACCAGGGATAGACCTGACCATTGTCACTCAATATTCGCTATATGGAATTATTTTTTTTTCTTTTCATGTGTCTTTTCAACTATGTTGTGCATTCCACACTAAAAAAAAAAAAAAATGTTAGATTTTTGTACCCACCATGTCGCCAGACATGTAATTAAGAGTGAACAAACAGTTTTAATTAACTGAAAGCTAAGTGTCTGCATTTTCTGATTACTTCAATGCCTTACATCCCTGCCTAAATTTGCAAATGTAATCAACTTATGCACAGATCATTTGCTGGAGAGATGGTTTGCCCCCAAAAGCAAGTCAGTGGAGTGGTGTCCAGTGTTACTGTGATGTGTTCTTGCTTGAAAAGAGAGATTGGCACCATCTAGGCACATTAAACTTGGTCTCTCTTCTTTCTTCTTTGCAATATGACTGTTGCGGTTACTTAATGGAAAGGAGATTTGGTAAATGAAAGCAGTATGTGAAACATGGTGAAATTCCAAAGTAATCAGCATTAACCACATGAAATATGGGCATCTATGGGGCATATTAAGGATAAAATATTTTTGCCTTATAACTCAAATCAATGATTATAACTTTATTAGATAGTCTACATACTAAGGATACATTTTTATAATAAAATATGGGAAATGTTTCTCTATTGTTAGTCAGCTTGTAGTTTGGGACAAGAGTTTTAGTTGGTCTTAAACGCCTAAGCTATAAGAAGAGGATGGTTGCCTAATTTTCTAGCTGTCCAAAATAAATATATGCAATATATGTTTTGCAATCTCAGTCAGTATCTTGTCAGAGAGCCTCACAGAGTTGTTTCTTCCATCAACCAGAATGGTCTGATGAGTAGGCATGGAGGCTGACATTCCATATTTGACCATAGGACCACACACAAGCTACTGTAATTTGCAGGACTTCATCAGGTAGTTCTAAGGATTGAGTGAGTTTATGCAGGTAAAAGTTTTTTGTTTTTTTTTTTAATTACCCTACATGTACTAAACAGTAAGTGTGAGTTGATTTGTGCTGGGACCTTTCTCCATGAATATCCTTTAATTCCCTCTGTCACCTGTATTCACCATCTTGTCAGCAATTGAAAAGCTTCTATTGCCAGTACTCTTGGTCACTCAACAGAGCTTGATGTTAAAACCTTTCCACTGAAGACACCAGACATTTTTATCACAGAACCTGGGAGAAATCAAGCTGGTACTGATGGGGAAGCTTGCTCCCTGCTGGCTGGTTTTCACGGTACCAGAGGGTTTTACACAGTCTACGGGGGGGGGGGGGGGGGAGAAAGTCATCAACAGTCTTTTACAGCTGTGGAATCCTAAAAGCTTTGATAATGATCAACCTGGCAAGATAGCCCCATGGGTGCAATAGTGGCATGAACGTTATGGAAGTGACCAACCATTTTCTGATGTGCTTAAGGTCCACTTCACAAGAGGGTGTTCATACTTAGTACTGTGAACCTGTCCAAAACTCCTTCACTAAGGAGGTCTTAGAAAATCTACTACTATTACTTTGCCAAGTGGAAAAGGCATTAAACTTCCTTCTAAGTATATATCCCTACTCTCATAGATTAGTCTGTCCTTCAACTTTCATCAAAGAAGTCTCTTCCTGTGTGTGTCTTTCTCTGTCTCTCTATCTCCATACACTCACTACAAATAACACACATAAGAATCTTTCTTGTCTTAGATCTGTTGCTGTTTCCTGATGACAGAAAAAGCGGTAGGGAGTCTGCAGTCAGTGGTTGTCGCTAGAAATCTCAATGCATGGATCACATAGGCTTGCAAAGGCTCTCTAATTTGTATACATACAGGTATATCCAAATGCTGTGGAATTCTCTTGTATTCTGGTTCAGTAAAATACTGATTGGCCAGTAGCCAGGCAGGAAGTACAGGCAGGATGATCAAACTAAGGATAATGGGAAAAAGAAGGACAGAGTAGAGTGTCTCTAGCCAGACACAGAGGAGCAGGAGATGAATGTACTGTGCTAATAAAAGTATCGCCACATGGCAGAGTGTCACGACCGTCTCAACCAGCAAGGATGATGCGACACGGGAGCTCTTCTTACAGGCAGTTTTATTTAGGACTTTTGACAATCGAAGAAATCCCCCCACCCCCACCCCCAAACCTCCCCCAGCCCTTAAGTAGGCCTGGGCTACCAACCCTGGATAGCCACGTGGGCGCTGTTCATTGGTCCACACTCACACAAGCAGCTTGCGATCAGGTGATGATCGCAAGGGTCCGGCCTCAGCCAAATAAGGAGTTGTTTATCAGAGAACGCTCACTTTTGGGATCGTGGAGGGCAGAAGCCAGCGCCATCTTTAAGGTGCGGCTCCACGCAGCTCTCTACAGCAGAGAGTAAATAAGAAATATGGGTTAACTTAAAATGTGAGAGTTAGCTAGCAACAAGACTGAGCTATCAGCAGAGCATTTGTAACTAATAAATGAGCCTCAGAGTAGTTATATGGAAACTGATGAGCAGGAAAGAAATGTCAGATTATACCAATACACTCATCTACATGTACATGTACCACACACACATACACACCACACACACACACATGCACATGTGTGTGCACACACACACACACAAAGTTAATGCCTCTGTGTTCTTTTAGACATGAGTAATTGAGAACTAGAAATTCAAGCTCCTTAATTCATTCTTGGCATTCACAAAGAATAGCATTAACAGTGGTGCTTTGTAAGTTTTTGAAACATTTCTTATTACTTATTTCAAGTCTTATGCTTAAAATAATAAAGATAAAAATGAAATGGAACGGACCTTTTTAAACCTTTCATATAGATAAATTAATCCATAGAATCCCTGCCCAGAGTAATACTAAGTAAGTAAGCGAGATTGTTTCTCTTTCTGGGAACCTGGGATACTTTGTGGAGGGCACTATATTTAGTTTTCCCAGCAGTCCTATGAAATACGTGAGATTTTTCCACCTGGTACAAAGAGGCTGGGTAGCTCACTCAAATGCTTACTGACAGTAGAGAAAAGTCAAAGGCTTGAAATGCCCAGTCACTGGCTAAATAATTTACTTTGTGGGCCTCCCAAAACTAGAACAAAAATATTCACCCAAAGTCAAAGAGTGTATTAGCCTAATATAGTACCTATGTCATTCAAAGATAATATAGACGGATTCTAATGTCAGACCAGAAAATCATTATGGAATTGATATGGCTCTCACAGCCAGGTGTAATGGCGTCACAGATTGCTCCACGATGCTTATTTTTCTACTATCTGAATCTAGGTTTTATTACATTTATGATACATTAATCCTAATTATATTAGTTAATTTTTTTTCTAATTGTGTTGTAATTTTGTGCATCTCTTTTCTTTTTTCCAGGCTGTTCCATGTGTTAGAGAAAAGGAAATGGCTGGTGAGTTTACATTTGGGTTGTGTTTTTCGTGCCTACATATTTTAGAATGAAATTCCACATTAAAATAGAAATCTCTCTAAGTATCTAAAATACACCAATCTAATCGATTTCTGTGGGAAATGTGATTGTTGAATTAGAAAATAAACCAGTTATTCTCATGATGTAAGAAAAATATGGCTTTTGGCATCGTGTTGGTATTGTGTTAAAAGACATCTTGTAGCCTTTAAAATTAATGGCAATTACAATCTTTTTTTCCTCTTGGGGGGGGAGAGTTTTGATGTGTTGACCAATGTGTTGAGGAGTGGTCTTTGGAAACTGATTGTTGGTATTTATCAAGCTTTATTGTTTTTAATCTCAAGTAGTCGGTTCAGTAGTCAGAAATAGATGTGCTTGCTGGTTAAAATGGACAGTGTATGTTTGAAAGCAGCAAGAAGGCGATGTAGCTGCTGGGGAAAACACGGCTTCGCTTTTCACACTCTGTGATGGTTGTAGCAACTCCCCAGTATTGTGGGGAAATGGGAAAGGACTGACGAGAGGCACAAAGTAGGAAAAGCTAGGCTGGAACTGGGTGTTTTAAAATCTGTTGGTCTTTCTCCATGTTGTCCTCTGTGTTCCACCTAAAGAAAACAAAAACTAAAAAAAAAAGCAAAACGAGTTTGAATGTGCAAGCCAACTTGAGGCATGTCACTTACGTTACAGACGTGTGACGTTATGTACATCATAGACGTGTGACGTTTACGAGCAGCAGTGAAGGCAAGGAGCCTCAGACCAAAAGAAAGTGTCATGACGTCAAGCATGCTAATGAGTGTAGGGCTTGTGGAATATGGGTTTTTATTTACTCGTATTTATTTATGTATGTATTTGGAAGAAGGAAGTGCCATACCATGGCATGGATATGGAAGTTGGAGGACAGTTTATGGGAGTCCGTTTTCTCTTCCTACCACATGGGCTCCGGAATGCTACTTGGGCCTTGAAGTTTGGTAGTGAACTCCCTCACTCGCCTGAGCTATCTTGTCGTCTTCTTCACGTGTGAATGGTGATGTTCATCTGCTCTTACGGGGATCTTTTCTGTAGCTAGACAATTTTCACGCGAAGACCTTCGCTCTTTAACTCTGTGAGCTGATCTCTGGCATGTTGAGTTGGTGTCTAATAAAATCGAGAACTCTTAAGAATAGGAGGAAATGGTAAAAGTGGATCCGAGTTTCTATGATGGGAAAATAAAACTCTGTGTTATGAATGGACTCTAGTCATGCAGATCAACTAAATCTTCTCATATCTGGTGAATTTAAAGTTGATAAGTCACACCATGCCTTCCCACGGATTTTAGTTGGCTTTCTAGTTAAACAAGGACTAAATGGTTAAGTGTGTACCTATACATCTCAAAAGCAAAGCAAATCAGATCACCATTTTGTTTGGGGTTGTAACATTCTCTGTAATTCCCTAGATTAGCTGTGATGTAAACAAAGTGTATAAAAGAGCAACATTGTCATCTTATTCCAGGATGTGGGCAAATTCTTTCATTCTCTCAGGAAAACTATTCAAGTGTAAACTGTTGGCTGCTGGGGAGAGAGACAAGGGGAGGAATGTCCCTGTCTGAGGGGACAGAGTAGCAAAGAGCCAGCTCCTTCCTTTTTCCCTTAAATAGCTCCACTTGGACATGGAGGAGTGCTTCGTTGTATAATTTCTTTGATATTTCAAAAATACTAGTATAACTCAGAATTAAGCACAGCATAAACAGAATATGTCAACTCCTTCCTGTTATCTTTGACATTCTCCTCCTCTGCAACAGTAAGAAAAATGAAATTAGTAGCCACACTTTCTATTCTTTGCATTTAGTATTGAGGAGGCAAAATTTTCAAAGTTGGTAAACTACGCGGTGGTGCACACCAGAACTAGAAGACATAAGCTAGAAGTTCACAAGTTCGGGGCTGTCCTGGGGCTGCTTAGCAAAACCCTAACTCAAATAAATGTACTGGACAGGTGTGGTGGTCCAATCCTGTAATTAGCCCTGAAAGGCTGATGCAGGGAGACAGCTGAGTTCTAGGAAAGCCTAAACTACATAGTAAATAGCAGACCAGCCTGAGGATTGCAGAGAGAGATCCTGTTCCAATAAAAGAAGGAAAAATGTCAGCAAGTTGTCTCAGCCAGTAAAGGCACTACTACCAAGCCTGACCACCTGAGTTCAATCCCCGGGATCTACATGGTGGAAGGACAGAAGTTGTTTTCTGACCTTCACACACACATACAACAATACATACATAATACAACAATACATACATACATACATGCATACATACATATATACATGCATGCATACAATGTAAATTAAAAACAGATGAAAGAAGTTGGTAAACTTGGTTTTTCTAAGACCTATCTGAAGAATTAAACCAGCCGAAATACATACATTGCCTTACCCGGCCACAAGCACATGGATGTCCCATACTTGGTGACTCGTGCTGAATTCATTCAAGCAGAACCCGTCTTCTTAGCTGGGTGAAGATATTAGTATTACCATAATATATTCCTCAATAAACTTTATAGATTCCTGGACAACGTGTTATGCTTTTGAGGAAATACAACTTTCTGAAAATACAAGTGCAAGAAAGAGACTGTCTTTAAAAGTTAGTGAGCTCACCTGTCAAGATAACTCCTTGTACTTGAACTCTCTGTGAATAATGGAAAGCGATCATATGGCCTAAAGAGAATACTGTTTACTTCAAACATTGAGACAGAGTGTAGCCATCTAACTCTTCTCTTCCTAAACTTATCTAAAACATCCCAAGTGTCCAGTACATGACTGAGACTCTTTATTCCCTGTTGTAAGACCTACATTTAAGTCCCATTGGAGAGAGAGAGAGAGCTTACTCAATCTTCCTGGGTAATTGGGCTCTTTAACGGGATTAAAGATCCCTATCTAACCTCAGGGCTGTCTATTTTCTTTTCTTTTTTCCTTTTTCTTTTTCTTGCCCCCCTCCCCATCCTTTTTTTTTTTGTTTGTTTGTTTTTGTTAAATGAACACAGTCTATTGTTCCTTACTGAGAAAGTCTATTTTTAACCTGTGTGACCTCTCATCCAAGCCAACTGGAAGCAGCTCCTCTGGGCTTTACGGGGCTCTAAACAAAGGCCTCTGCAGCGCCTTCGCCCATCACTGCTGTGTTGTCCCGTCTGGTGTGCTCTCCTGGTGGTCATCCTCTGTTCCCACCAGGGCTGCAGCGCTTTCCTGACCTCTCTGCAGCTGCACTCCTTCCCCCGAGCACCAATCCTGAAGAAGAACACAGCGAGACCGCATCCTGGGCACCTATTCCAGAAGTATTTCTTGAACAGCTGTATCTTCTAGGCATCGTGTCAGGCTATTCTGAAGAATTAATTATGGTTAAAGTCTCAGACCCTGCTTGCAGGAACTGAGCTTCTGACTGGAGATTAAGTTCCACGGGTTGGGATTCCCCCTCCTCTTCTCAACGGAGCATTTCCTCAGCACCTTTTTCAAACACTTCCTCGGACCCGAATAATACGCAAACTGTTTTTAGCAACCCATGTCAGGATGTGTAATCTTAGGGCCGCGATATGCATTCTTAGGACCAATCAATTCCCTCTTAAGAGACTTAGATTCATACCGCATTAAGTATCAGCACACATTATTGTCCTAAATCGACAATATTCTCATCATCTTTATTAGTCACCCAATGTATACGCCTAGAGAATGGGCCCAATAGGCCAGGCATGAGGTGTGTGGCTACCACAGTACCACTTGAGATCGCAAGTTCAAGTTCAACCTGGAATAGATAGTTAAGGTTTATCTTTCAAAAATAAATTAAGAAACAAAAGAAAAACATACTGAGCCTGGAGTCACCGGGATCTTCTCTAGTTCGTCTGCTGCCTATCCGTCCAGCCTTCAGCAAGCTATGTAATGTAAGCAGAAGCTTCCTTATGCTTTTCAATGAACAGTGGAAATCAAGAAGCCCCCATGATACTGGCGTACGCAGGAACGCCTGCACTCAGTGAGTCCTAGCAGCCTAGCTCGCTCTGATGACAGTTGTGCACATAAACACTGTGCGATGGGCCTCATAATGGCTTGCTGTACTGCTGCTGCTGTCGGTGTGTGTTTCCTCGGGACCCCACGTAACAACTCTCAATGCAGCCGGCCTCGCGGAAGAGAGGGCGTTTTCTTCAGTCTTCTGAGCTGATTTAGACACATGTTAAAATTGCAGCACAGGCCCAGTTGGTCGCATTTTAGCCTCTCTCTAGAAATTATTTTCTCCTCAAGTCTAAAATTCTCTCTTGTGAACAAATATTTTTCAATATCTATAAAAAAAATTGTCCTTGAGAAGTATATAATGCCGCATTTGCTCACGCCTCCACAATCACCCTGTATTCCCAGTCCAGTGGTGTAATTGGATCCTGTCTACGCGGCAGTCTGGCTAGTCTCACAGATTATCCAGCTGTTCCTGCCGGCCCTCATTTTGCATGTGGTCCTGTTAGCATCAACTCCTCCTCAGCCCACACTCCCGCCAGCCCCCTCGCTGGAGGCTCCACTTTCACCGGAACTCTTCTACACTGGTTTCCCTGCCTCCCCCCCCCACTTCCTGCCAAATTATATGTTCACGTGTGTCAGTGTTTGGGGTATGTGCACATGAGTGCAGGTGTCTTCAGAGGCCAGAAGTTTGGATCCTCTGGGGCGGGAGTTACAGACAATTGTGAACCACCCTGCAAAACCTAAGCTGAGTCCTCTGCGAGAACAGCCAAAGCTCTTAACCACTGACCATTATCTCAAGCCCCTCTGTCTGGCTTTTAAAATGCCCCGTAATTAAACTCAATGATATCCAACCTAGTGTGTCATTTGTTTCCCACTAGGAACTTCACTGATTTTATATTATAAAATCACACACACACATTTATGTATATGTACATATGTATATATGTCTTCTCTGTATAAATATATATTGAACATGTATTAAATGTGTATTCTATTAAACATATTACTATATTAGCATTTATTAATTATGTGTATTTATATATATGTATATACATGTGTGTGTGCATGTGTGTGTGTGTCTTCTCTCTTTGCCTTTGATTGGTTGACTGGTTTGATGGTAGGTCACCACCTGAGAATACCTTCCAATCTTTTAACACTCTGCTTCTGCCTGGATCTGGGGTATGAATCTTTCTTTTGTATATTTTATTGTTTTTATTGAACTATATATTTTTCTCTGCCTCCCTCCCCTCCTCTTCCCTCCCCTTTTATCCTCTCCCATGGTTTCCATGTTCCCAATTTACTCAGGAGACCTTGTCTTTTTCTATATCCCATGTAGTTTAAATCCATGTATATCTCCCTTAGGGTCCTCATTGTTGTCTAGGTTCTCTGAGATTGTGAATTATAGACTGGTTTTTCTTTGCTTTATGTCTAAAAGCCACTTATGAATGAGTATATATGATATTTGTCTTTCTGTGTCTGGGTTACCTCACTCAAAATAATGTTTTTTAGCTCCATCCATTTTCCTGCAAAATTCAAGCTGTTGTTATTTTTTCTGCTGTGTAGTACTCCATTTTGTAAATGTACCACATTTTCCTAATCCGTTCTTCAGTCGAGGAGCACTTAGGTTGTTTCCAGGTTCTAGCTAGGGCAAACAATACTGCTATGAATATAGTCGAGCACATGTACTTGTGGCACGATTGAGCATCCTTTGGCTATATACCCAAAAGTTGTATTGTTGGGCCTTGAGGAAGATTTTTAGAAATCACCACACTGACATCCAAAGGGGCTGGACCAGTTTGCACTCCCACCAGCAATGCAAGAGTGTTCCCTTTGCCCCACAACCTCTCCAGCATAAGTTGTCATCCGTGTTTTTGATCTCGGCCATTCTTACAGGTGTAAGACGGAATCTCAGAGTTGTTTTGATTTGCATTTCTCTGATAGTTAAGGATGTTGAGCATTTCCTTAAGTGTCCTTCAGCCATTTTAAATTCATCTGTTGAGAGTTCTCTGTTTAGGTCTGCACAGTCTACGTGCTTTCTGCTGAAGTTTTATCTTAGTTGTCCTCTTCTCCAGCTCAGGAGCCTTCTTAGTCCACCATGCTGTCTTTGTGAACCCAGAAACATTCTCCTCCTTGTAGGTATTCTGGAAACAGGTTTAATCCAACAACCTAATCACAAAAGTGTTTCAAATTTAGTACTGTTGATTGTGAGAAATTTCATGCTTCTGAAATTTTTATTTTTCTCTCCTTCCTCTTTTATTCCTATCTTTCTCCACAACTGCCAAGTATCTCGGCCAAGTAATTAATTAATGGTGGTAGTTGGAGATCTATCCCCCATAAACAAGTCAAGCATCCATTGAGGAAAAAAAAAAAATGACTTCAAATCTGACTTTGGCTACAGACCTTGGTTGTTTTTCTTAGAATGTTTGTTCTCCTGCCTTGAGGTTATTTGGTTGCCTGTAAAAAAAAATGCTAAAAAATTAAGATAATGAATAATTCAGTCTGGTGTCTCTTGTGAAAGCTGTCTTTCAAAGGCACAGAGTGGAGTCACAGTCTCGGCAAACTTTGTGTTGTGGGGAGCACGGCAGAAAGCTAGCAAACAAACACAGCTTTGTGAGCAACGTGTGAGAGGGGAAACCGGGGTTTCCATCATTTCAGCCCCTGTGCCTTGTAAACACTGTAGAGAACAAAACCCACACTGAGTGCCATTTGGTATAAATTTCCTTGGCAGCCTTTGATCAGTAACAAGGGAAATGCAGATGAAAACATTTGTAAGAGACAAAAAAAAAAAAAAAGAAAGAAAAGAAAAAACAAAACAAAAACCTAAACTAAGAGTCTTTCCCAGTTTCCCAGTCTGATTAAGAGACTCATTGACTCATCGTGTTATCCGCGTGAGAATCTTCAAGACACCTTCTAATATTTTTAGATCCAAAGAGCTCTGATTGGGCAAAAAAAATCATAGGGCTGCCCAATTTCAGAATTCTTTGCAAAACTTAACTCTTTTGTGCCTCCATTTTAATACCAATGTCATTAGCCTAGTTCTGTCCCCTGCGCTAGACAACAAGCTGGCCGAAAGACAGAATTTTGGGTCATTGGGCTCTGTGGCCCAGGACCTGGCATTACTCTGAGTATTTGATGTTTGGTAAATAAATGAATCTATGGAAAATACATTTAAAATCTGCAGTTGCTTCCCTTTCTGTCATGCTGCCAAAGGCAACGGTAGAATCTTCTATGTGATGCTCTTCCCGCAACTTCGAAGCCCCCAGCTGCTTGCTGGGTTTCCATACAATCTAAAAATTGTTTCTCTCTGGGCTGGGCTGCACTCTGGCCAACATTCCAAATTCTCTACCCACTTTCACTCTCAGGAAAATGACTTAAACTATTTTTATACAAATATCGTATAAATACTCACTTGCCGCATTTTTTTTAAGTTTTATGGTCTCTACTTGCCTGCTTTTTATGAGGAAAGAATTTAGAGTATGCCCACACATAACCTCTCATTTTCTCTGAAACCTAATGTAAACTCGCCCATGAAAAGTTGGCTGTGTTTGAGTAGGTTATTGAGAAAAAACACATTAGCTTCCAGGTATCAGGAATTCCTTTAAAAATATATGTAAGTATTCTCTTAAATGCCAAAATCTTGACTTCAGGAGATTATGAAAGATGGATAGTTTCTAAACATTTCTTAGTTTTTTATTTTCGGTGTACCTCTAATGAAGGAAAACAGATTTATTATATCTATCTTTTTCCCAATTTTATTTCAATCAATCCTGATAGGTATTTTTTATTTAGTTCCATCTGTTTCATCTAATACATTCTGAATGGGCGTGGTCTCCCCAGATCCCTACAGCTGTCTGCTCTACTTGGCTATCTTCTTCTTTCAATATGTAGTGTTTATAAATGTATCTATCATGCTCCTTCCACCATGACTGTAAATGTAGGGGGACGGAGAGAGTCCTGTCTTAGCAGAGCACAGTTCCACATGTATCTGTGAGCACTTTCTAGAGCTGGTCAGATCATCAGAGTTCTGACCTCATCAATGGCTAAATCCATTCAAAACACATTCAGAATTCTAGCAGACTCTTGGAAGGTGGTAGAGCTGTGGAATTTCAAGTCCTGGTTTGAGGAAGTTGGTCACTATAGGCAGGCCATTGGCGGGTACATCTTGCCCTGGCCATTTCTCATCTCTTCTTTTTCCTGGATTCCATGACTTAAGCAGTCTCTGTCACAAGCTTCCTCCATCATGGGCTCTATCTCACCTCCGGTCCAGAGCAATAGATCCAACTGGCCTTGGAATGAAGTCTCTAAGAGCATGAACCAATATAAATCCTCCATCTAAATTGGCTTTATGGGTATTGCCACATGATGCAGAGTCTCCCTGATATGTTCCCCATTTCATCTTTAACACGCCATATGGCAAACTGCACAGAGCAAGTGGATTAGAGATAGTGTGGGAACAATCTGCTTATTTTGCATACAAGAGACTCATATAGAAACCTGGTTAATTGCCAGTATATTGATGGTCAGGACTTTTCATGGTATTTGGCAAGCTTATTATTTCTTTTCTGAAAAAGTCTTGTGGACACCCTGCTCCTCCTCTGGGAAGGACCGGCTACTAGTGACATGAAGAGGTGACCATGAGCTACCAGCATGGGCAGATGGAAGAGTTTTGTGCTTCCATGTTTTAATTGGTGTCTTACTTTGCTTTCTGTTGCTGTGATGAAACACCATGACCAAAACAACTTGGGAAGAAAGAACAGGCTTATTTGACTTACATATTCCAAGACACAGTCTACTAAGGGAAGCCAAGTCAGGAACTCAAGGAAGAAACCTAGAGGCAGGGACTGATGCCGAGGCCATGAAGGAGTCTTACATACTGGCTTGCTCAGTTTCTTCTCTTATATTCCCAGGATCACCAAAGGTATCACCACTTATAATGATCCACATTAATCATTAATCAAGAAAATGCCCTGCAGTCTTGCCTACAGATCAGTTGAATGAAACCATCTTCTCAATTGTGGTTGTTTCTTCCCAAATAACTCTAACAGGGGTCAAGTCGACAAAGAGTTAACGAGGGCAATTATCACTAATACTTCATCTATAGCCAAATTAATCTGCCATCTTTATCTTTCCTGAAGAAAAGTAAATTCAACAGTTACCTTTGGTTTGATTTTATTTAGGAAACAAAGAACTTGCATTGAGTTGGAAGTCATGCTGACCTTCTCTTTGATTTCTTTAAACTGTTCCTTGTAGAAATTCTTGCATGGGGCCAGTGATTTGGTTAATTTTATAATGATGTGACTATAGAGAGAATATATACCTCCACGTTCTTCTCTTAATAACATCTATTGACTACATTAATTTTGATTTTATTTTTCTGTTGGCAAGAGTTTGAAATTAACGTCTCACCCATGGGTCAATGATCATTTGTATTGAAGAATTAAGACAGAACCTTGGCCTGTGGTTTGAGAGAGAAAAATCATGTGTCATCATTTAAAACAAAATGAATTAATGGATGCCCAAGAAAAAGCTGGTGTCCCTGTTGCTATTGGGCGCAGACTGTATAGATAATTAATCAGAGGATCATGACAAAGGAAAGTGTTTTATCCTGATGAATGTAGCCAGGTAGAAAAGATAAAGAGTTCCACAAGTGATGCTTAAACACAATGATTGCTAAGGAGTCCTCCTCATTCAGCTATCACAGCAGGATAATATGTTTGCTGGCAAAATTTCCCAGCCACGAGCCGACTTAGAAAACACATCCCAGTGACTCCCAAAGGCTCACGTCTTAATATTCCCCTTGATGTAAAGGTCAACTCCATTCTTTCGTATGAATTGAAGAACATGGATGAATGCGGAGTGACAGGAAAGCTCATGGCTTCCGTAGTCTTCCTATACTTGAAGTCTGTGGTCTGCTTGGGGGTGTTCATCAACGACTTTCCCCACTGTTCTGTGATTTCCTGTTCTTCTGGGGTCAGAATCCTAAGCAGGTGTTTGAGAGGGCGTGTCCATAAATGGTGGAGCGTGTTAAATGACAGCGTGCCCGCGTTTTGCTAGCTGCTCAGCAGGCAAACGCTGACTTCATCACCTAGTTTCCCCGCAAGAGATGCGGCTGCTTGTCTTACAAGGGACCTAAGCCTTACAAGGCTCCCTAAGGGACCGAAGCGAGTCATCCTGTGGCTGCATGAATGTGCTTAAATGCCGAGACTCCTCAGCGGATGAATCCATTTTTCCATAATAGGGCCTTACCCTTCCTTTCTGACCTTATCGGCCATCCTCCTCTACCATGTACCTTCCGCTGTTGCCATGGTAACAGCTTTGCATTTTTTTTCTAGATTTTCTTTGGCTGGCTTGACCTTTTGCTGCTCCTGTTTCCCTCCTAGAAATTACCTCCTCGTGTCCCTCCAAAGACTTGCTGGTGTCACAGTCTCACTGTGACATTTCCTGCAATAACCCGTGCCCCTTTACAGCTACAGCATGCAGTCCAGTGACAGTGGTTGGCTTTCAGCTCCCTGGATGGGTTCTGATCCCGCTTGAATGTTTTGTTTGCTTTGCCTCCAAGTTATCGTTCAACATATCACTAAACCCAATGCTGGGCACTGCAAAGAAACTTGGGGAATAAGGGTGTACTTTTTTTTTCTCTTCTTTTCATTTTTCACAACAATCTTAAGCTCACAACAGTATTGAGAGGGAAGCACAGTTCAAAGTGTGGTATTCTAGTAAAAGCAAAACGAAGGACACAGTGAGACAGGGCATTGAGTAACATGTATTTGAGTCTCTCCGTAGCTTGTCATGGCTTGATATGTTCTTTCGATGCTGAATAATATTGTTGTGTAGATAGAAAGTTGTCTTTTAGCTGTAGAGAATATCTTTCAATACCTCAGTGGTTGCTTGAAACAATAGATATTATAGAATCCTCTGTCTACTTTCCTTTTTTCAAGACATAAGCTATGAAGTAACTAACGGGCTAGAGTGTACAGTGTTTGTGTGCTGGAAGGATGGCTCACATTCCAGGTGGGCAAGAGCAGAAAAGAAAAATATTGCATCACAGCCTTTGGAAAAGCACACAAACTAAAACATGAATTGTTTGTCCCTGGTTGACAGCTCCAGGTCCCCAGGAGGCCACTGTCAAACACCAGCAGAACAGGTCTGAATTGTTACGTTTGGTCCTCTTTGTTGGATGGAACGCAAATGAATTCCTTGCAACTAGATGGTTAGACATCCATCTCCAAATTCCTGTGATGAGACAATTATGGTTTATCCATCTCTGAGCGGTCCATTCCTTATTTCTCTGTGAGGTTTTCCATCATTCTCTATTTCTAATATATGTGCTTTGGGTCTCACAATATGTCATAATTAGACTTACTAAAGAACCAGTTCCTATTTTCCTATTTATTCATTTCACGCCCACAAGACCCAGCAACATCTAAGTATGTAGCGAATGCTTGATAATACCATAATTTTTCATAATAATATTGCCTTTTAAGTGATAAAATCATATTTTTACTTTAAAATTATATTTCAGCATATAGAATATATTTACATTTCATCCCCTTCAGTATCCCTTTCATCTAAGTCGGTATTACAGTACCTACTTATAAAATTTGTGCGTTTTCTTTTCCTCTTAACCAAGTAAATTGTTTCTTTTTGTATGCCTTTTTCAATCACTCAATTGTATCCCAGGATAGCACTCTGTTTAAATCTGTGTTATAATTTGACTATAGCGTCACTTCCTTCAATAATTTTTATTTTCAGTGCACCATATTCATGTTTTCTCATTAGAATTAGTTATTGAGATACTAATTAATAATAGTTAACACTATAAGCTCACAGAGGGAGAAGTATAAACATGACATATAATTAAATAGGTTTATTTAAGAAGATTATAAACCAAAAGCATGAATGTGATACTTGGTACAGTTTTTATAAGTAAAATAATCTTCAAGGTAAACCTGAATTTGTTTAGACATATTTCATGTAATGTTTCTTAAGGAAAGAATATACTTCTGTGGGTACATATCTGCAATGTTTATCTCCTTCTTTTCTTCCTTTCTTCCTTCCTCTCTTTATTTTAATTACGACATGATCTCAGCATGTAGACCAGGTTTCTCTAAACCTTAGACTCTTTCTGCCTCTGCCTTATGCATGCTAGAAAAAGCATGAGCTATGTGCTAGAACTATCCAAATGGGATAGTGGGAAGGGGGGGGGTTCGTGTGTGTGTGTGTGTGTGTGTGTGTATGTGTGTGTGTGTGTGTGTTCATATATATTCACACATCATTGTCCACTCCAGTTGCTCTCAACTTTTTCTTTCTGTGAGACAGTCTCTCCAACTTGCCAAAAGTGGCTAACCTAGGATTAACCTGTCCCCACCACCACCCAGCACCAGGCAACCAGCATGGATCTTCATGCTTGCCTGGCACGCACTTTCCCAATTGTTCCATGTCCCCAGCTTTGCTGGGATTTTCTTCTTGTTACTGTTTCAAAGGCTTCCCTAGGGTCCCCTCTGGTTGAAACTGTAAAGGGGAGATCTTTCCTTCTTTGTGCAAGCAGAGTGTTCTAGTACCCCGCAGACATAAGGTTTTCTTATATTGTGACTTTAGTGGATCAAGGAGCCAACTTGGCATTTGCTATAAAACTTCCCATTGTTTCATAACATAGCAGTGAGCCAAATTGTAGGCCCTTTCAAAAGTAGAGGTTGCTGAGGCTGGGGGTTGTTGCTCTGTTGGTAGAGTACTTACCTAGAATGGACAATGCTCTGGGGATCAAACATGGGAATGTTTGTGTGTCACAAGCCTGCTAGCCCAGCAACACTCAAGACAAGGGGAAGTTCAGGGTCATCCTTGACTCCACAGTGACTAGAAGGATAGCCATGGTGATCTGGAGCCTTACCCCATAAAAAAATTGCGTGGGGAGGGTTCTAAAATGGCATCTATCATTCTGCAGCCGTTTTCCCAGAAGATGCCTGGGACCAAAAACGTAAACACACCCATCCTCCATCCCCATCCTCACCTGCACCTGCACAGGGCCTTTCTGTGATGCAGACTAGAAGAGAGTAGGCTGGAGACATTCAAAGAGCCCTTGCTCGTGGAGATGTACAGACAGCCATGCGCATAACGCGTATGCCGGGCCTTAGGAAAGAAAGCATTCCTGTCTAGGACAGACTCCAGCTCTCTGAGACTTGCTGCAGATCACAGAAGCACAGACATTGCCCCGCAGGAAATGACATATAAAATTTCAGCAACGTAGGTTTAGTTCCATTGCAGACAGAAGAGGGCAAGAAACCCTCCTTGTGTTCGTTCCTGATAGATCCCTAGTAAGCCACATTGGTGGCGCTGGTCCATAGACAGGGCTGAACATCTGGAAATGCTTTGCTCCATCTGCGGCGGGGTTGCAGCCTCCTGTTCTTTCTACACCATTTCCCATGACTTCAGCTTACTGCGCTTTTGTTTTCTTTAGTGAAACTATTTAACCCCTGGGGTTTCAGGTTTTGTTTTGTTGTTTTCAAGGAATAGGCGTGCATGAGACTTCCTCATAGTGGTTTTTTTTGGGTTTTTTTTTTTGTTTTTTTTTAATGATGCACCTGAACTTAACTTTTTTATATTTCTTTCAGTGCCTGGTTCCACATAAAGGATATAAATGTCAATAAGAACAACTATCTGAATAACCCTATGGGATAATATTTTAGAAATCCCTTAGACACGGTGCCTTGGCATTTGTTTTAATTGTTTTCATATTCTTTTTAATCTTTCAATTAAAGGGTTTGATTTCACTTATTTCATGTAATGTTAAAATTCATAAAGCATACAAGGTTACATATTGGTTTCATAGTACTCACTGTCATCCTATATAACTAAGGAAATGGATGTTATTCCTACGTCTCAAGTTAGTTATGGGACATTGGCTTTTGGGTTGTCTTTTCCTCTTTGACTTTACT
This sequence comes from Alexandromys fortis, assembly GCF_014885135.2. Lineage (NCBI taxonomy): Eukaryota > Metazoa > Chordata > Mammalia > Rodentia > Cricetidae > Alexandromys > Alexandromys fortis. The sequence continues at coordinate 14,454,161 of NW_026067938.1, forward strand.
CTTTCTCTTGGAGATCTTTCTCATCTCATTCAAGATGTATTTGCATAGGCCCTAGCCCCAGCTACTCATCCAGTGTGATACCCCACCTTCCTTCAGCCACCTCCTCAGCTCACCTTCAGGATGCTCAGATCTCCACATCCCACACTCTCCACCCCAGGGTCTAGCCTTTATGTTTCAGAAAATTGCCCGTTTGCCACCTTCAAATGTCTATATTGGCCTATTCTTTGAACCCTCTCAGGATCTCCTCCACTTAGAAATTAGTACCTTTTGTGACCCTTTAAAACTATACATCAATCCATCAGACAATGTTTGTCCCTCTGTACCCTTTCTTATCATTAGTAGGATAGATTTTTCTCTATTATTGTATTATTTGCTTTTCATTGCTGTGATAAAAACACTGACCAATTTGGAGAAGAAAGGGTTTATTTCAGAGTAGAGACTCTAATCTATCATCTAAGAAGTTAGGACAAGAACTCAGGACAGCAACTGGAAGCAGGAGCAAGCAGATAGGAGAAAGAACACAGCTTACTGTGTTGCTTCCTCTAGCTTATTCAACTATCTTTCTTAGCCAACCTGGTACCCCTTACGCAGGGATGCACCTTCTCCCTGTGGACTAGACCCTCCTGCACCAATTCACTACTGAAAAAAAAATACACCACAGACAGGTCCAAAGGCCGATCTGGCAGAACAATTCATTAATCAAAGACGCCCTTCTCATAGATACCACTCAGTAATTATCTGAGGAAAAGGAAAATGGTATCTTTCATAGATTAAGGAAGAAAAAGAATGCTCATCAATTAAATGTTTGTTGGTTTGTTCTAATTTTGAAAACCACTTGCCTTTTGAAAACAAAACCAAAAAAAAAACCATATTTCTAGAAGCTTCCAGACATACTGATGGGAGATTTCTTGGGTCCAGCTATCACAAATGTCAATGCATTCTCCAGAAAAGTCTTACCAACACTGAAGGGTGACAACCATTGACTGCTGTCAGTGTCATTGACTGCCTTATCCCCATGTTCCTCCACACACACACAATCTCACTTTTGGCTTCCAAAACATTATCATGGAATAAAATCCTTCTGAGGACTAAGACAGATTATCATGATACTGGCTAGTTGCTTAAAAGCTTCTATCTTGTTGCCTATAAGCAAAAATGTGTCAATTAAAATCCATGCTGCCCTTATTAAAGTATGTAGTACCCAGCACATGCAGAGGCTGTAGTCAATGGGAAAGAAAGAAGTCACAGATGTACAATGTATGGAACAGAGAGAATGCTAAAGGAGGCTCATACATCACATAGCTGCACTATTCATCTCTGAAGAACCTACTTATTATTCAGTCTGAGAAAGTCGGCAGCCTTTGAAAATATTGATAATGATTCCACATACTATATGGCGGGGATAGAAGGAGGGGCTGGATGCCACACTGCTCCACCACCACCATTCAATACATCAACACATATGGGAGCCAGGTTCTTGTTTCCCATCTACCTTTGTGTGTATAGCCCCGCACAAACACCCTTTCTTGGTTCAGAGCTAAACTAGCCGCATCTTGAAACAGCCCTGAGAGCATTACCAAGACCCATTACAAGAGAAAGGAATTCTGGGCTTCCCCTCAATGCAACTGCTGGCCCCTACTCCATGCCGCCGATCTAAGTGTAGCCAAACACTGGCCCTCTCTTCTCTCGCGCTCCCACTTCCTCTTCCCTGCACTTGAAAGCCCTGATAAAGGGAAACGCGGGGAGCAAGTGATGTTGGTATGTGCTGCCTTCCTGCCCAGCCTGTTTGGCTGTCTCAGGATTTCCTCTCTCTAGATCTTGAGAGCACGTCCTTTCAGGGCGCAGACAGCCTGCGGAGCAAGATAAGTGGTCGGCACTAAACTGTAAAATCCTCAAGATACTCTGGACGTTTTTAGCCGCGGGAGAGGTCACCTGAGCTGGAGTTGTCCACAGAGGTTGGAGTGGGGGATGGGGAGATCGGCGCCCTGAAACTGGAGGGGAGAATCTGAGGCATTTCTAGGCAAAGAAAATGTTGGCAATGTCAGGACTGAGGGAATGCGCAAGACTTGATGATGCAATTGTGTAGCTTGCCAGCTGGAGCTCAAACTTGTATTTGGAGAGAGGGAGAGAGAAATGGGATCATTCCAAGCTTCAACAGGCCTTGAAGAGTCATTATAACCTTAACTAAGAACACTAAATCTCATAATCAGTGGTATTACCCCAACTGCGAGATCTAGATAGGCCTATTCTTAACTTTTATTCAACAGTAAAAAGGAAAAAAATAAAGGCAGGAATTGTTTCTTTTAAAAGATACCATACCAGAAGCCATTTGATAGCAATCACTATCACTTTTTATAAAAGACTTGACTGGATGGGACAGCGCTGCATATTTTCGAGCTATGTTTTTGGTTGGCATGACAGGTTTTGTTCAAATTAGCTTCTCCACTATTATAACTCAACCACTTCTTTGACAGCAGATAACACTGTTAGGATAAAGGAAAGAGGGCATGAATCTGGAGGAGCGAAGGAAAATATCTGCTTCTAAAGAAGCTTGACTTTCAAACTGATTTCAGAGCCTGTGACCCTGCTATGAAATGCTAGCCATTTGCTGCAGCAATGCGACCTGCAAAGAGGCCTGCTTTAAACCACCACACTTCACACTTACAGGGCAATGCTGCCGTCTCACTTCCTGCTGCCAGCCACCCTTTGTTTCTCTTTCAAGATTTTAGTTTTCAGGGTTCTTGCACCATTGACAGCCTAGCTTGCGGGCCAGGTGTGAACCCTTCACTCACTTATTCTGCATGAAATTCCAAAAGCAAAACCGCTTCCCTTCCATTTCCCTGGGAGGGTGTTTTTTTCCTCTTCCTACTTGAGAGAGTGATGGTACTTCCCACTGCTGCCCCACCATGTAGATAACAAAGAAGGAGCCAATAGCATTTGCTAAACCCGGAGCGTGTGGGGGCGGGGGGGGGGGGCACCTTCTAAGAAAATACTAAAATAATTGACCTACAAATTGTGGCTTGCTGTTTGTCCCTTGCAGTACAGGAGAAGTCACTATTTGGCATCTGTGGTGGCACTTGGCACTGTGGTGAGAGTGGAGAAGGGGGGGGGGGGGGGGACGGTCACCGCTGCTGTGACTCGGGAAGCACCGAAGGAATGAGGGAGGGAGTGGATGTCACCTTGCCCTTGAAGGGCAACTGTAAAGACTCAAAGACTTCCCAGGGGTTCCAACTCTTGAGGTTCTGCCGCCTCCCAGCTGTGCCACCTTAGAACCAACCTTGTAACACATCTGCCTCTGAGAGCATCAGTATCCCAACCATAGTAGCACAGAGGCTGGTTCAAAAGTTCATAAAATGATGTTTGCCCTCAAACAATCGCTGTCTTGTAGGTATACTTCGGGGTGAGGTTTCCCACACTTCTTTTCACGGCCAATTATTTTTTTTTCCACCTAGACGATTAAACAGTATAATTTTACTAGTTAAGGTTACCAGTGCTACGATGAAACACAAAAGCAAGCCGGGGAGCAAAGGATTTAGTTGGTTTACGCTTCTCCATCCTAGTGTATCATCAAAGGAAGTCAGGACAGAAGTTAGACGGGGCGGGAACCTGGAAACAGGAGCTGCTGCAGAGACCATGGAGGAGTACCACTCACGGCTTGCTCAGACTGCTTTCTTTTATAGGACCCAGGACCCCAGCCCAGGTGTGGAACTATCCACAATAGTCTGAACCCCGCCCCCACCCCCATCAATCACTAATTAAGAAACTGCCCTACAGACTCAACTTCAGGTGGATGTTTTGGAAGTATTTTCTAAACTAAGGTTCCCTCCTCTCAAATGAAGATAGATAACTTGCGCCAAGTTGACATAAAACTAGCCAGAACAATAGCGAAGACAAAGTCATGTAAAAAAACAAAAATTAGAGAAAAACACAATGAAAGGACAAGCTGAATTTGTTTACCATTAGAATTAAATAGGCATAATAAGTGTTGAGTGATCTAAGCGGTTCTTAAATGATTTCTCTCACTTGCTCATCGCTGGCAGCTATCAAGACTCAAACCAGCCGCTGACCACACACTGAAGAGACTCACAAGAGCAGGAAGTCCAAGCAAGTGAGAGAGCAGAGAGAGCAAAGCGAAGGCTTCCTAAGACCTAGTTCAAGAGGCCGGAAAGCCATGTGGGCGTCAAATGTCTTTAATGGCTACCTTGTTTTCTTCACATGTATTAACAAGAGGATTCCACCCCCTCCCAAAAGAACATCTTCCAGAAGGGGCACTGGTGAGAAGTCTCTTCTGCCCTGCACCATCTGCAAGTCCCTTCTGGCCGTCGCCTTGTGGATGCCCTTAGCCGTGACGTGTGAGGTCACTGTTCCCTGAGCAGTTCTAACAGCTGAGTGACTCCAGAAGCTTCCCTGCCTTTCTGAGGTCTCTTCTTTCTTTCTTCCTCTGATTTCCTCTCCTTACCACCTCGTATGTCATCAGAACAGTAGGAAATCGCTTTTTCCTCATTTTAAAATATGACTTTTTGTTTAAAATACTTAAGATTGCATTATTTAAAATGCTTATAATAGCTTTTAGGTTATTTTATTGAGAAGTATCTCAACCTGTGCTGCTAATGGTAGCACCGATTCACTTAAATAAGTGTGTTTTTAATGTATTACCATGTGCTTTGAAAGGCAATATGTATTTCACACAAGTAGCATACCCTAATATAATCATAGCCTATCTTTATTAAGTTGAAATGTTTGCATTCTATTATACTATAAACATTGATATAATCAGTATTCAATGTGAAGTGAATTGATCAAGATAAAATTCAAGCTTTTCTATGCTATTATTAAAACTAATAATAATAATTAGTGTCTTACTATAATACAGTTTGATCCAGTTATCACATCACTATAGAATATGTACAAACCCATGCCAGGTCACTTCCTCTTTGGTGTGAGAAGACTACCTCCTATCCATCTCCTCGTGAAAGTGCACATCTATCTGGCTTCCAGTCACATCAGTCTGATGGTTGGATTCTCTTTGAGATCTGTAAATAACAGTAAAGTTTGAGCACTAAGATTTTATTCTCCACTTTTATTTTCAGCTATTGCATCAAATGCTTATTTTTAGAATTCATCTGTTTTAGGTCAAGCTTCTTTTTTTATTTGTTAAAATACTTTATTAGAAGTAATAACACTCCTTTGGTTTCTTTTTTACATTGTGTTTTCCTAGTTTATAGTTTTGAAATGTTTTAATCACCCCACAAAACCAAAGTTTTGTGCATCTATTTGGAGTATGATTTCGGTACTCCACTAACTTTGGCTCTTTTATAACTCATGTACATGTGATTAATGACGCCCTATCCACACTCCCACCCCAGCTTTCTGTAGTCACTGTGAGTCTCTTTCCTACAATCAAGACTTTTGTATAATTCTTTACAAAATGAGAGGAGGAGCTATTCATATACTCACACATATTTGACATACGTGTATATTTTTATTGGGATATTGAATAATAATGGAATAATATTGGAGTATTTGGAGATTATGATTAGTTAATGAGAATATATTTAACCATATATACACAGATATATGTGTGATATAAATAAATTATATATAACATAATATATATTAAATAATATGTATGTTATTTGTATATGATATATTAAGACCTCTGAAGTATTTGCAAATTAGTTCTTCGTGTGATCCATCTTTTTTATTTTAATGACAGAGCATCCACAGGTCTTTCCACTTTGCTTTTTCCTGGTGGTCAATGTGTCTGGGCCTTCTTTGCTCTACCTATTGCCATTCATGACCCTTCTTTGGGGAAGTAAATTTTAGTCTCTTTGTTTCTTTGCTGGAACATAGTTAGAAGACCTCTCCGCATTTATTGCTGCATTTACAGGTGTAGCCTATGGTTTATTTAGCCTCCATATTTATTCTAGGCAGTGCTTCTCAACCTTCCCCGTGCTGTGACCTCTAATACAGTTCCTCACACTGTGGTGACTCCCAACCATGAAATTAATTTTGCTGCTACTTCATAATTTTAACTTGCTATTGTTATGAATCATAATGTAGATATCTGTGTTTTCTGCTTCGTGTATTGTGTGATTAATCTTGGGTGGCTGCTCTGAAAGTGTCGTCTGACCCCCAAAGGGGCCTCGACCCACCCGTTGAGGACCTCTGATTTAAGGTGCGAGCCAAGAGTCGGGCAACAACAGAGTAGTCTTAGAATCTTCTATTTGGTTCCATTGTCTACACCTGTATCTCAAAGGCTTGTCACCCTGCTGATTATCACTGCTTAGAGGGCATCGGAAAGTCAGAGAATGGAAATCTTCCAAGATGGCTGCTCTCCTTTGAAATCACTTAGGCCGTTTAATTCTTTCATAATTTTTTGTACATTTTTGAACCAATGTGTTAGTTTTTTAGAAACAGAAACAAAATTATATATCAGGTTTGAGTTGGTTTTGTACGAAGTCTATAGATTAGCTTGTAGAAAATTGTTATCGGGCAATCATATGTCCTTAAATCCATGAACATGGTATATCCCTGTAATTAGATCTTCCTTAACTTCTCATAGCAAGGTTTTATAACTCCTGAGCATTTGTTTTTACACAAGTATTTTTGTCAACTTTAACTTAGTGTCCCTCTTTCATCATCAAGCTGTGAATCTAATTATCTTGTCTTATAGTCATTGTTAATACTTACAATTAGTTTTTAATATTAGCCTTTAATTCTGTGATCTTGTTGTACCAACTCTTTATTTAAGGCTAACCCAACCAGAAACTAATCAATTTTATTGATCTTTTTAAAGAACTAGATTTTGATAGTCTTATTTGTTTTTCAGCTTTTAATTTTAATGACTTCTGCTTCTATCTTTATTATTTCTATTCTTCTCTTGTAAGATCTAGAGGAGTCTTTAGTCTAGGACCAATTGAGCCTCATTGTTGACTTGACTGGTTTAGAGATTCTCACAAATCACAGTAGCTGATGGCAGCTTCAGGAAATGATCTGCCTACTGACTCCTGGTCATCTTTTCTGGCTTAGAAAGATCTTTCTCATTCCTGAACCAGAGCGGTACTTAGCGAAAAGCAGAAAAAAATCTCTCTGCAGAGAAGCAGAGCTCTTCATCTGGGTTACTCTCCTCTGTGAATGCTAGCTGATCTCTGACCTTTGCCTCACATCTTTCAAGTCATATTTGGGCTTCCTTTTTCGTTGCCCAAAACCTACTACCAGTAAACAGTTGACATTGAAACAATAGTAGGACTCAACTACTATTTTTTTAGCATTCTCTCACAGTTCATATGTACTTTGTCTCAACATGAGATATATACTAATAATACAGCTGAAAAGCTATGATCAGTAAGTTATTTATCATCAAGAAGTACATAAATTCCTACTTGAATTTTATATTATCCTTAAATGAACATGACTGAGTGTGTAAAGTCAGCCAACTTTCTTTTGATTCTATTAGTAGTTTAGTCATGTCATTTGACATGATAATTGTTATAATTCAAAGAGTAATAGCATCTAGCAGTTGTTCATGAACATTTATTGTAATTAGTATATTTATATCTTACGTGAAAGTAAAACAGAAGACTGAGCTTTTTGCTTTTTTTTTTCTCAGAAAGCAGTCCTAGGGTCCAAAATCTGCAAAATGTTGATAATTTTTAATTCTGTTGATAATTTTTAATTCTGATTCCAACAGCAAGATGCATGGAGTAACTAGTAGGAGTTGGGATGTCCACAATTTAAAGGCAGATTAAGGAGTCATAGTGACCAGAGAAATGGCAGAGTTGCGCCAGCGTGCTGAACTCCTTCATTTAATAAAATACTAGAATTGGATGCTGTAAAGAAGAAAAGCTGAAAAAATGAAATAATTAAAATGAATAGAAGAATTTTAAAAATGAAGAATAAGATGAAGGGTTTGGTTCCTCCTATAATTTTAAATGTACCTAAAATTTACTTTATTCTTTCATATTCAGATCTTACTAAATCAATGTAAGTTTAAAGTGTATGATTTATTTCACATTATGTTACAGTGGCTTTGCTCGCTTTTTGTAAGAATTAGACTTCTGAAATCAGGACAAAAGAATGACATCATAACATAGGAAGAATTCTGGAGGCATCACTACTTCCCCTTTCTCCTCGGCTAAGAAAATTTAATGACATTTGTTACCAAAGAGGTTCTCAACCAGAATATAATCCCTACCGCTACACATACAGAAACAGATCAAGATATAAAATCGTGTGCATCACGACCTTCCTGGTGGAAACAGTCATTGTTATCATACACCCCATGTGCCAGATAGCAGTTGTCAGAGCGAACATGATATAGACATTCCTTAGACCAAAAGATGCTCCCTTCTTTCTACAAATTCTCCTTGCACTGGCCTTTTGGATATCCACAAGAGGGAGAACTCCTTTGTGAAGTCATAGTCCTTTAGACAGATTTACGTTGGATTAGGCATTGCCATTCATTAAGCTGGTTTTTCGACTACAAGGATCAAATCACTAATAGGGGTTAACCAAATGGGGTTTTAATAAGCTCCTTCCAATTGGTCTTAAAACACACACACACTTTCCATTCCCCATCATCATTCATATTATTTAGAAATCATAGAGTAGCACCCTGGGCAGTCCTAAATGTTAGACTTCATAAAAACAAGTTGCACAATAAGACCAAAGTGCATTTATGCTACAGAGCTTTGGAAAAGAAGATGCCCCCATCACTAAACCAAAGAAAATAGGACCTAAAGACATCATAAAATAGTAAAGTGTGCTTGCTCCCAGAAGAACAAATTAATAAATTACACAGAATTGGATAAGATCTATAATACATTAGTAAGGCAAGATAATTGTCTGAAATGGAAACAATTAGAGACCTACTTAAGTCAAGCTCTCTAGGTTTAAACACAGATAAGAATCTGCTCTCCAGGGATCAGAAAAAGTTTTCACAGCTTTGCCTGGCCAGAGTGGCTCTGCCTGTGTCTGACATTAGATTGTATCACAAAAATAAGGAACTGCAGAACTGTGAAATCATTTCTCCTACAGTTCCAGTGGAATCTTAAGGAACCGGTGGACACTACAACCCTCTGTCCTCCATCCCCAGCTGGGACGGAGCTGGTTATCACAAACTGGCCTCACTTCTCAGTAACATAAAAACTGGGGATATTTCAAATTTTGCTAAATTTGATCAAGGAATTACTACCTAAACTCTAGTTTCTAAAGGGAAGTTATTTGCACTGCCACGAGTTCATTTAGAAGGTCGACTTGGTTGGGTTAAGAAATACCCAGGCTATAAATTGGAGGATACCACTTTGGTTTGTGTTTGTGGGGATATTTCTAAAGAGGTTTTCTGAACAGTGAAGAACTACCCTAAATGTGAGTGGCACCACTTCATAGACTGGGGTTCCAAATGCTAAGAAAGGGAAAAGAAAACCACACTACTATGCACTGGCAATCCCTGTTCCCCTTCCCTGTGGTTGCCAAGGACCAAGCCCCACCCTGAGCCCTGCCTGCCACCATTGATGGAATGCACACCTTTGAAGTGTGAGCCAGGATCAACCTCCACCCTTAAGTTGCCTCTTGTCCAGAATTTAGCTTCAGAGATTAGAAAATCAGCTAATATGGATGCATGACATTTCCTATAAACTACAAGAAGGAACAAACATCCAAATATTCAACCAAGGGTCAAAAATATTCACTGAGAAATAAAACACTCCATCTTTATGTACGATGCAAATTTAGGATGCTTCCATCCCCTAAGTACTGTTTCTTGACCTGTGGGTCACGACCCCTGTATGGGCACTCTTGAGCCACCCTTTCACAGGCATCCCCTAAGACCATCAGAAAACATAGATATTTATATTACAATTCATACCAGTATAAAATTACAGTGAGGAAGTAGAAAGAAAAATAGCTTTATGGTTGGGGGTCAGCACTACATGAGGAATTGTATTAAAGGGTCACAGCACAAGGAAGGTTGATGCCACTCTTTAAACCATACATTATATCCACTCTCAACACAGCATTTACATTGTGCTAGGTATTATAATTAAGGTGAGAGAACATAAAGTGTGCTTGAAGACCATTCTAGAGCCTTTCCCAACACTGTGTTCCTGTCTAGAGGGCCTGGAATATTCGCTGCCACTTTTATCTCTGGGTCCTAGAGCCCCTTCTACACAGGTACCAAAAGATGGCTGTATTACCAATTGCCAAGGGCTGTAATAGAGGAAGGCTCCAGAGTCATCCGTGGTTATTCACTGCGGCTACCCCTGCTATCTGACTGGAAACACTCTTTTCAATGGAGCGATTGCTATAGGTCACCAGGTTCATAGATGGGTGATATAGGCGGATAAACTTTCTCCTCTGGTAGCAAGCATAGACTTATCTTCTAACAGCATGAACAATAGTAAGTAAGGGTGAATTTTCTACTTGGAAACCATCTCAGTATCACCACGTTTAATGACGTAAGTACCTGTTATCTTCAGCAATATGACCGTATAATAATATAGTGGAGAGTAGGCTTGGTGGTGGTGGTGCCTCCAGTCCCAGCGTTTGGAAGACAGAGGCAGGTGGATATCTGTGTGTTCTAGGCCAGCATGGTCTACGGAACAAATTACAGGCTAGCAAAGGCTGCACAGAGAAATCCTGTCTTGAAGAAAAAAAAATTGTTATGTAGAGTAACCAATAGACTAGGCACGAGCCTATAATATAGGGGAGTAAGCTATGAGATCCCTTTGGGCATCAATGCAAAAATATATAATTCATTTCTGGTACTGGGAGTTTTATTTGGTAGCACATGATGCCTATTGGGGCCTTGGCTCTCTTTTAAAATTCCTTCCATACGCATCTATATTTTAGGAAACACCTACTGCAGTAGTTTTCCTGACTTTTCAAGGTGCCTTGCTGTCTGTTGTCCCTCCCCACACTCTCTCCTCCACCCTCACCTCCCCTCCTTCTCTCAAATTAACCCTCCTATTCTAGCCACCACTTTGTCTATTTATAACGCTATATTCTAGATCTGAAGTTGCTACCCGGAGGATGCATTAGTGTTGGGGGCTTGAGCTTCGGTGAAACGGGAGGACTTTGAAGTGCTCCAGCCTAGTGGGGCATGGAGGTCTCTGAGGATATCTACTCTTGGGCTGGATTAACACACATGGATTCAGAAAGAATCTTGTCAAGAGTGAACTGTTGTAAGAAGAGCAAACCTGACCCTCAGTCTCTCTCTCTGTTCTGCCCAGCACACTGATCTCTTCCTTCCTCATACTTTGCAACAATGATGCCGCCTGCCATTAGGCCCTTAAGAAAGGCCGATCTAATAGCGCCACTTGAAAGTGTCCTTAAAACTCGCAAACTAAATAAACCTCCGCGTAATAAACCTCCGTGTAACCATGCAGCCTCAAGTATTTCACTATAGCAATCAAAACAGACCAGTGTAGGAGCCTGGGGAGCCTTAACAAATTGGGAACAGTAAATCTTAGGATGTATTTTAGGCTCATTACAGAGCTGTAATTACTACTGTTAGTTACAACCTCTGAGCACTCTCGCTTGCAGGGTCTTCTGTACGATCAAGTGGTCAAAGGTGTCTGGAAAAGCCGATACAGGCAGAACGGTAGAGCTGCTGGAGAACAGGGTGGGTTAAAAACGCCTTCTTGACTTTAAACAATTAGGGTCACAATGAGCATCCACCCAGCACCGGGCAATTTGCCCCGCTGCTTGTCCAGTGTCATTTCGTCTTGCAAAGGTTACAAGCTGGCTGGCCCTTTGATGCTCTCTCATGCCACGGAGCTCGGCTTCCCTGCCGAACCTTGAAAGCCATGACGTGGAATCGGGGGACAGTGAGAAAGGAGAAAGGAGGGAGACACTGAAAGTCAGAAAACCTGCCAAACCCATTGGCATAAATGTTTGGCTTTTTAGAAGCGCAATAATATGTCTTGGGGGGCGGGGAGCAATTGGCTCACATTTCGTTCCCAAAACTGTACAAAAACTGCCTGGAACCTTTTTTTTTTTTTAAATCTTCTGAGATGGGTAATTGATATATAACCAATAATCAGTTTGCTTACTCAGAAAGCTGGTGTTGCAAAACCTGGGCATATTTGAATCTAATTTTGAGGCAAAAGCCGGGGCTTATCAGACTAAACCACTAACCACTGACTGTAAAGGAGCAGCTTGGAGAGGAAATACAGGGAGCTGGTGAATATTTTATTTTAAAAACTCAGGCTACCGTTTAAGAAACAGTGCAGCCGTGCCTGCTTTACCGTGTAACCACAACTTCAAAGCGAGCATTGGTCTCAAAGCCAGTCGGCTCTAAAACCTGGGATCAGGGACATCAATCGTTGATGAGAAGAAACCTGGATGACAGGGCTACCTGCCCTGCTCCATGCTCGGTCGGTCGCGAGGAAGGAGCGGCTGGCATCTTTAGGAAGCGGCACCGCATAGCGAGCGAGGTGATTGGGTTACGCTGGCTGGGCGCATCCCGATAGCGGGCGCGGGAGCCGCTGGCCCTAAGCCTTTCCAGATGTGGCCGCGGCGCGCGCTGGGCTGTGGGCCAGGAGGCCGCCTGCAGCCGCGTCCGGAGGCCGCAGCGCCAGCCGCAATGCCTGCGTCCTGAGCGTCCAGGAGGAACGAGGGTCCCGGGGGTCCGCCCGAAGTCACTCGCGGGTGGATGGGAGAGCCTGAGGACCACGTGATGGCCCGGCCCCTGCGAGCCCCGCTGCGGAGGTCCTTTAGCGACCACATCAGGGACTCCACCGCCAGGGCGCTGGATGCTATCTGGAAAAACACCAGAGAGCGAAGGCTGGCAGGTGAGGAGCTTGGGGGAGAGCCGGGAACTAACCAGAAAGCTTTTGAATGCACCGACTCTGTCATTAACTCGCGAATTAACAACCTAATCAGCTGGAAGATAGCAGTCTCTGGCCCTCTACATTTCGGGGGTGGGGGTGTTTTGTTTTTTTTTTTTTTCTTTTATTGCCTCTTGTTATTGGGCTGATTGTTTCCAGTTAAGGGTTTTGAGCTTTTTTTTTTTTTTTTTTTTTAACCTTGAGAAGAAAAGCAAGGTCCTTTGGAGTGTCAGGAAATCAGCGGTGCAGATGACAAACTGCAGGCAGTGGCCCGGAGCTCTGCAGAGCCTCGGTCGAGGGTCATCTGAGCAGTCTGGCCTGAAGTGGCCTGGCCTGACTGGGGCAGGCCAGGGGCCTGGCAGGGTTAGTGGGAGGCCCACCCGATCTCAGTCAGCTGGTATTTCCTCCAACCTAAGCTCTGAATTCCAAGAGGGTAGCAGGTAAGCCAGAAGCAGCCGGTTGAGATGCAATAAAACATCCATACATTGGTGTAATTCGGATATTCCTGGGCTCGCGTGACAGGCGCCAAATGGCAGGACTGTGTTTGAAGGACCCCAGTGGGGGAAAAAAAAAAAAACATGAGATCAGCTTAATTCTAAGTAGGAAGAATATTCTGAAATCGACAGTATATTCTCACTTTGGCGGCAAACGACCCAGGGAGGAGAGCGGTATTCCAACAGCCTTCAAGGGCTCCTCGTTGGTGTGCTGAGCGAGCTTTATTTACTATGCCGTCCGCGTGGAGGGGTCAAAGAGTATGTTGTCTCGGCTTTTTGTTGTTTTCCGAATCCTGGACGGACTCCAGGAATAGTTAAAAGCTTGAACCACGCCGCCAAACATTGAGCCAGGTTTCTGGGCGATGTTCTTGACAAAGGTCGCTTGATATCAAGAGATTGTCTCGACGGGACTCGCACAGGGGGAATTTAAGATGTGAGAATGTGATAAGGCAGACTATGAAGTTTCATACCATGATAGGCTGAATTGGTTGGAATGAATGTGATTTGTTTATTCCTTTTGAGACAAGGTTTCACTCTGTATTGAGGCTGGCCTTCACCTCTCCAAGGCTGAGGTTAGACATGTGATCCACACCATATAACAAATGAAATTTCTTTTCTCTGTTGATCTAAATAATACTTCCCAGGACCAGGAAAGGATGAACAATATTAAATTTAGCCAGAAAACAAAGTATTTTAAATTTTACCATGTTATTACCGTTTGAAAACAAAATGGGATGTCTTAATTAAAGCAATCAAACTTGCCCAATTATCCAATGACAATTGCAGTTAACCAAAGGAAGCCAAAGACATAAGATATGCAAGATACCTAACTAGAATTGTTTGACCCCCCCAAAAGAAAGAAAAGAACTATTTCTTATTACTAATATAGCAATGTTTGATCATGGTTTTCTGTTTTAGCTTGAATCTTTTCAGGCAAATTGAAACATCACTGTTTTCTTAGATTTCTTCTTCGATTTTCATAAAACCTAGAGTGTGACAACTGAGGACAGATGAGAAAGAGAATGTGACTTGGAATTATGAATTATGGCAATATAACTTGAAATTCAAAAATCTTGACTTGGAAGTTCTGGGTCCTTCCCAGTTTTGTTTTGGTTTGGTTCTGGTTGTGTATTAACAGTCTGTTTGTGGAGTCCACGTGCGGGAGCCGATAGAGTCATTAATACAAACCACCTGGAGACCAGCCATTACTTTTGGCGTGTGATGGAAAATGAAGCATTCCCCTAGCTCTGGCAGCAAATAGGATTTTGCTACTCGAGTTACGCTGAAGGAATTCTTCACGATACCGTGTTTATATAGCGGAAGTGTGGGCAGAGAAAAAGAACCTGGGTGACAACTGACGCTAATGACTGGGGACCTGGGCACCATAGCTTACTCCCTGGCCCTTGGCTCATGACTGTCACCGTGAGTGTTTGTAAATTGGAGATTGGTCTGTAGCAACCCTCAAGAGTTCTTACTCCCGCCCCCTTCCTTCCGGCATCTCTGCACTCAGCCCTCCCACCGGCTGAAACACTGAACCACAGCTGTTCAAAGTTCAGGGAGATTCACTTTTCTGCATGGCAGTGAGAATCGTCACTATACAACAACCCCTCTTGGCCTCCCTTGCAGAACGAAGGGTAGTGGGAAAGTCCCCACCTCCCTCTTCGCTGTGAAACAAATGAGGTGGCAGGGATTCATCTAGTGGAAAGTTCTTCTGCACACTGGAAAGCGGCTGCTGTGGCGCTGGTGGCCCCAGTGACTTAAACCTGGCTTCTCTACCACCAGAGGCTTGGGCTGTCTCTACCCAGGCAAAGAGTTTGGTCATGGGAAGAAGTTCTAGGCTTTCTTTTTAGAAAAGAAAGACATGTCTCTCCCATGTCTTGGTCAGTCTCTCTCTCTCTGTCTCTTTCCCCCCTCCCCAGCCCATAATTTAATAGTTCCTACTGATGATGCCCTAAATTATACCATGTACACAACCTGTCATTTACCTCCCCTTGCCTCAAAATCCTGTAAGGACTCTGTCGTTTTTAAGAATCTGCCTTCTTTAATAAGCAAAATACAGAACCTCCACTAGGAAAAGGCCACTCGGTTTTGAGAAACGGCAGAATAGATAGTCTTAATTTCACCCACTTCTATTTATTCCCCACACTGTGCCCAGCCACAACCCCTAAGTTTCTCTGACCCATGTCCCCAACCCTTTCTTGGGAGCAGTTGTGTCACTGAGTGGGAACTTGAGGGCAACTGGGATTGATTGATGGGCACACAGCCCTGTCTGCTGAACTGAGTGTCTTTTCTCACACCTCTCTGAGGTCCTTACAGTCTAAGCACAACTTGCCTTGTGCTGCCCACTCATCTCCCTCCTATTTGGTTCCTGGACATCGTGGCATCAAAATGTATTTCATTCCCCCAAATCAGTTGCCTCCTAATTGCTCCCCGCAAGGCTTCTTGGCCTTATGTTAAGATAGATCTCTGTGGGGTTCTGATAATGCCTGTGGCTCGCGTCTCAATATATTTACAAATGTGTAAATAAAATATCGAGAATTATGAAGGAAACCAATTACAATGAAACATAACTACAGAAGTGTTTGCACCTCACAGTGGTAATATAGTAATTTATTATGAACTAATTGTATGTTAATCTTAATATAAGAACTTGGGTATAAAGTAAACGGCACTTTCAAAGGTTCCAGTGTACAACCCGCTGTGGTTTAGCTACATTAAGAACTAACCTGTGTTTGCTGCCCTGCTCCTTAATTTCGCTCTTTGTCACTGACCAGTATAAACAGAAAATTCTAAAGAGCAATGGCCGTTGCTGGGTCACCTGTGGAGAGCCTGTAACTTTACCATTTGGTTACTGAAGGACTGTAATACCCAGAGGTGCCCAGTGGTTGGCCACTGAGGTCATAGGAACATCTGTAGACAGAAAACAAATATGCCCATTATGTTGATCAGAGTGGGCTCAGATCCATAGAACTGCCGAGAAGGGGTGGATACAGACATTTGGTGATATATGCAGCTGTGCAGTGTGAGAAGGAAAAGGTAACAAAGTCCCAAGGACATCTAATAACCTGGAAAGAGGAAAGACAGCTCATCTACATTCGTGACTATGGAAACTGCAAAGAGAGTTTAAGAAAATTGATGTATGATTTTTTTTTTCCTGTCCAACTTTCTGAATCCTTTGCTTCTACTCATAGACTGTTTGGTGCTTACGGTGGTTTTCAAATATTGCCAGCAGATTTGCTGTGTGCTAGCTATTCGCCCAGTGAGGTATCAAGGGCTGTAGCTCCAGCAAAGGACACCCATAAACATTAACCCTTATTACTGTGATGCCAGGTTCTCATAGTGAGCTGGCTATGAACTTGACGTGTATTTAACAAAACTCTACAAACCGGTTAAAACAACTCTAAAGAAAAATAAAAACCGCTTGAAATTGAAGACAGAATTAGTTTTTAAAAAGACTGAAAATAGAGCAAATCCGGACTTGGGATGCGTAGTAACTTTCTTCAGCCTGGAAAGAGGAATTGATAAATGACAAGGGAAATCTGTGCTAGTTTTCAAAAGATCTAATAAAGTGAAATCAATGCACAGTATAAAAACACATAGGTTGGGACAAGGGAATCCAATGTCTCTATTGAAGCCATGATATCTTGATATCTGAGGGGAAAGTCTAAATGTCTTAAATGTTGAGGCACAAGGCAGGCTGCCGTCTCCATAGCTAAGCACCTAAGAAAGAGAAAAAGGCTAATTGACTACGAAGCAAGAAAATTTAGGCTAATTTCAACTTCGATGAATTTAGCTGCCATAAACCAAACCATAGATGTGTGTGTGCACTGGATTGGGTCCCTGGGGTATTTTATTGTGCATTCACTATCGTATGTCTTTTGAGAAAGAGATCTCTGTGTTTCAAATGACCGAGTCTGTAACAAGCCAGCAATGCAAGTGTCTGGCCTGATTTGCAGGCACACGTTCTCAAGGATTCTGGCCCCGTTCCAATGTAGGGCAACCACAACCATTGACTCTGCGAACTGCTCCGCACTCCCCTGATTCACAGTGAAAAGCAAGTAAAGGCACATGGAATGCCTTTTAACCAGGAGTGAGGTGTGCCCCAAAATATGCAGTAAACAAAGACAGCCCTACTCTAGACTTTTAAAGCGAGACAGCCAACCATTAGGTTACTTCGTGAACCACTGTGATGTGAGGGGACAGTGGCTGAATTTACTATTTTGATAAAGAGAGAAGGAGTCGGTGTCAGGGGTGGCTTTGATGTTTGTTACCATGGGGACTGGAGTTGCAGCTGTGCCTGGGACTGCCTGAGTTAAGAGTGTGGCTCTTCAAAGAACGTGTGAAGTCAGAGAGAGGCTGAAGCAGCAAGCACGGGGCCTCTGCACCAGGTCCTCTGCACATAGATTACAGCTGTCAGTTTAGAGTTTTTGTGAAAATTCTGCACGTGTGAACGGGTGGGTCTCTGATTCTTGCGTCGTCTCTTAGGACTGTCTTCCTCTGTTTGCTTGTCTTGTCCAACTTCGCTGTGATAGTTTCCCTTTGGGTCTTATGATATTTTATTTTGTCATGTTTGGTTGTTATCTCTTACAAGGCTGTTCTTTTCTGATGAGATACAGAAGGGAGTGGATCTGGAGAGGAGGGGAAAGGAGGAGGAACTGGGAGGAGTAGAGGGAGAGGAAACAGAAATCAGGATATATTGTATGAGAAAATAATAGGTTTTTAATAAACAGGGAAATAAAAAAGATTGTGGCTCTTGCACTGGTTATCTTTGGACAAAGCAGTCTGTTCCCCCCCAAAAAAAAAACACAAAAAGGGTGATAACAAAATCAGGATCATAATAAATGATTAAGAGTTAAATGAGCTACTATCAGGCACACTTAGAGGAGCCTTTGGCATACAAAGACAGCACAGTCTCATTTTTGTTATCATCACACCCCCCCTCCTTTGCTTCGTGTCCTATTTCCTGAGACTCTTTGCCCTTGTAGCATGCTATCACAATAATCTGCCTAGGGCTTTGGAGCAGATGCAGCTCAATCAGTTCCAAAACCAAACAAGCTAACAAGTAAAACTTCAGTGGCAAATGAGCCTATTTCTATACCTCTGAAGAGCGACAATGAAAGACCAAAGGAAGTGAATTTATTTTTTTAACAGACCTTTGCGAACTCCCAAAGGAAGTGACCAGAATAACCGTTTCTTCTCACTAATGAGGAAATCAACCTTGCATGTGGGTTTGTCACCCTTAGAAGGGCAATCTCTGGACATCATTCCAGGCAATCTGGAACCTGCTCTGCACATTGCTGTATGGATAGAACCGAGCATGTAAAGAAGAAGAGGCAGCTGCCCTTGGGTTTCAAGCTCCGCTCTGGTGTGGAAAGGGTACTAAATGTCAAGGCCGGCATTGGAAGGGGGTTGTCCTACATCCCTCCCTCTCTGGGGCAAAACAGCTATAGCTCTTTTCTTTCCTGAAAGTGGTATCCCCGGGTGGCGGTCCCCCTTGCCAAAGGTCTCTGGGAATGGAATAACTAGATGTCTAAAGTCAACGCCATGGTAGGAGGGACATATGTGTTGATTAAGAGGCTAAAGCCGTGCTATGCAACACAAACTGGGTTTAAAAGAACATTCCTCTGGAAGCCCCCTGCGCCAGAGGAATGATTTAGATGGAGGTTGGGGTTAAACGTAAATGTTGTTCAATGTCTGGTTCAGTCACTTACTTACTTTTGAAGTAATCTGTCAGTCTCAAGGAGGGAAGACCCAGCACCCACATGATATGTGCTGGGAGTCCTGTGTCACAATGAAGGCCCGGACTGATTAATCCCTCAGTATTCTTCCCTGTGGGTCATCAAGAAGCACAGATAGTTTCCAGTGCTTGCCTGGCATGATTGATGAAGACATAATGATAGTAAAGGATCTAGTGTATCCCAAACACTACACTGGACACTGAATGACAAACAGAAGACAGACAGAATCCTTGCCTACCTGTCATCCGTGACGTCTGGCTGGGGCTTAAGGAGCACAGCCTGCGTCTAGTAAACCTCATTTTACTGAGGAAGAATTACAGATTAGCTCCAAGCTCTAAGAGATATATGAAGCTCATCACTGAGAGGATCTTTAAACTTCCATCATCGGGGATGTGGGAGGCAGCACACACACAGGGGCAGTAGCAGCGAAGGTGTTTGTGTGGCTTTGAAAAACATGCACTAGCCTGCTGCATTTATAGCATGAGCCGCACCACACAAGCTGCTGGCTTTAGGAGGAGAGAAACTTCGAGCAGAGAGATCTGCTGTCACACTCTGCAACACTTGGTCCTGGAAACCAGGCTGGGGCGACAAAACAATGAAGAAAGGACAGATGCACGGGCATACAGAGAGAATCCAGGCTAGGGTGAGCTGTGCTTGCTCCAGTGGTCAACACCAATTGCCCCAGTCACCTGGAAACCCAGCATTTCTATTTGATCCATCTGAATGAAGGAGCTGGGTTTATCTGATACAGCTGAATATTGGGGCAGGGCTGTGGAATACACACAAAGGCAGCGGCAGGTATCTCAGTAGGGGGTTGCTGTAGTAGAACAATCTGAAGTTATCCCAGAGTAGAAAGACTTACCCAGGAGAGGCTTTGTCCCTGAGGCATCAGAGTCCTTGATGTAGCTGTGCTCACTATCAATGCACACATTCACTGTGGTCCTCATCCACTCCTTACACATTCGATCACTACTTCCTTCGCTCTGCACAGCCTAAATATAAAGGCTGAAGAGCTCCGGATTAAGCTGCCCTACAGGTCCCTTTGGGGCCAGATCTCTTCTTGAACTGTAGAGAGGAATAAATAAGAGAGACGATCCGGTTCAACCAAAGAACCTAGAGAAATCCTCTCTCCAGATACAGGTCAGGCTTGGTAGTATATCTTCCCTGGTAACTGGCATTTCTCCTGTTTAAAGGAGAAAAGGTCTAACTTCCAAAATGCTAGGTCACATTTTTAACCATTTTTAAAAAAAATAAGTTGTTGACCTCTTTTTCAAAGTTAAGCGACAAAAACCGTAAAACACGTAGTGATCTAAAACAGGATGCTCTTGGCTGATTTAGAAATCAGAGTGAGCTAAAATTAGAAGTTGTGCTTTTGATAATTCAGTTTGCATGCACAATTACGCTCAGACTTCAGCGTCCATGAGCTATAGGCCTGAAATGGGTTGTCCGCTGTGATGTGGGATCCCACAGGAATTCTCAGAGATCCAACCCAGATGTCAGGACTCCCTTTTGTCTAATAGTATCTTTAAAAATGCATTTTTGATCTAAATTTTTGGAAAAAAAGAAAGATAGTGCTAAATGGATTGTATTTAAAATGTGGTATTATTGTTATTTTATTTAATGCTTTCTAGTTGTGCTGTTTGCTTCTTGCTTCGGCGGCTGTCAAATCTAAAGTCACTGGGAGTCTCAAGGAGGGCTTATCTACATTGGGTTGGTCTGTGGGATTGTTTTGTTAGGGTAATCTGTGTAGAAATCTCAGACCACTGGGAGTAGCACCATTGCCTGGGCTGGGGGTCCTGAACTGTATACAAGCAGAAAAATTGCTGAGCATGAATAAGTGAACGCATATCCATTGATTTCTCTTTGTTAATGATTGCAGTAGGATATGATTAGCTACTTGAAGTGCCTGCCTTAACTTTACTATGCTGATAGATTTTAGTAATCTGAATATTAGCTATCATCTACTCAATGCAGATATCCATTATATCAATGTAAAAATTGCCAAAAGATATAGAAATCTGTATTGATATTGCTGTCACAAATTTTCCCAAATTAATTGAGACATACTGGGATGTTGAAAAGACATTCAAGAATTGTCTCTTACTTTATATTGGAGGTGATTTTACTAGTGTATGCCAAGCAATCTTATTAATATTTCTTACTATGACTTGTTAAAGAGGGTAAAGGATGGAAATAATGGGAGGTAACATTCTCTAGGGAGCTATTGGCTGTTAGTGGGTACCTGGGCCGGGGGAATCACCGTCTTCACCCACTGTTGAGCCCATCAGGCTCAGGTGGAGTCATGCACGTGGCCCTTTTTAAAAACAGTTACAAACAAAACCAAAAAAGCGTGAACATGGGAAAGCTATTTGTGGTGAGGCGGAGGAATTGGCAGGGGTGGGAAGGAGATAAGAGAGTGGAATGAGACAAATCAAAATGTGTTGCACACACGTATGAAGTTGTCAAAGGATACGCTTAATGTAAAAGAAAAAGATAGCAAATTTTACAGCTGAACATTTCATCTTCAGGAAGCTGGTACAAGAACAAAGCACAGAATATAAATAATACAGTATACAGTCGAGAGAACATTGATCATAAAGCATACATTCAAGAGGGCATTGATTATACACTACACACTCAAGAGGAGGTTGGTCAGACCGTACAACGAAGAAGACGTTAACCAGACACTGTATAATGGAGACGTCAACCAAGACACCCACTGAAGCAAAGGGAACCCAAGGGGGTTATTCTGCCAGGTGGACACTACCTTTATCAATTTTATATTGCATAATACTGATTGGACGCCTGGCCATAGACACTATGGCAGACAGCAGACATGATTCAGAGATACATTAAAGGTCATGTCAGGGATCCAGTAGCTATGCTTCTATTTGACAGCAAAACACAATCCTTATAGGAAATGGGCGGCATGGTGTGACAGCTAGAGGAAGGTGCTTGCTGAGCCTGGCCCTGTCTAGTCTTGTTTCTCCTTCGCCTTCACCCCCCCCCCCCCGCTCACTTCCCTCTTTCATCCTTTCCTCTCTTTTTCCTGCCTTCATCTTCTTGGGCTTCTCCCTCGCTGGCCCTCCTTCTCCTCTTTGCATCAGGAAGTTACCACTAGTCTATCTGCATTAAAACGCAGAAGGGCGCGCATGCTATTTCATCCTAACTTGTATTCTGTCAGGGTCATGCTCCCTCCTTCTGCATGCCTGTGAGTTGTGTTTCTACGTGAACACTTCCTTGACGCATAAACCTTGGACATCGTAGTTATCTCTTTTCCACAATTTTCTGTGAACACAAAAACCAAAGGCAGAGAAACCTCTATGAGAATGTGGCAGTAGTGGTGGGGGGGGGGGTTTGGTGTGTGGGTATGGGTGTGTATGTAAGAAAAAGAACTCAGAAGTGAGGTAATAAGGTAAATACGGGCATTGTAAACTGTGTTTCACGGCAGTATTTATATATTCGTTCAACATTCCAGGAAATTCTCCCTTTAAACAGTACACTGACTGGTCAGTTTCCTCTTTCCACTGAACACATAACAAGTGTGTTTATAAACACACACATACATAACGTGCTTGAATATGTGTACGTACGTCTCTATCCACATCTGTTATCCCTGTGATTTTACTCTTGTATGACGTGGGAGCGGTAAGGCTTGCCTTTTTTGAGGAAGTCATTGACCCAAGCTCTACATTCACTATAAAGCACACGTGTTTCCACATGTGTGTCATGAAGCTTTGACAGTGAGAGTCAGAAAGCCGAGGAGTTTTTTTTTTTTTTTTTGATGACTCTTCCAAACCACCATGGCTCCCTATAATTTTAGAGTAAAAATAATCTTAGCGCCAAACTCAATATAGGAACAGAGAGGTGTCTGCTCTTATCCTCTGTAGCAGGAATCTAATACTTTTGGTTGTGAGCCTAGCCTATAAGGGCTGCGCCATCTCCCCAGCCCTGTAGCAGGAATCTTAATCAATCATGCCCACCGAGTGAATCAGAAAGTGCAAGTTATCAGAGGCTGAGGAGATAACTCAATCAGTAACGCGCTTGCCAGCAAAGCTAAGGACTTAAGTTCAACCCCCAGCACCTATGTTAAAACAAAATGCTAGATGTGGGTGTGAACCCTTTAATCCCAGTACCAGGGAGACAGAAGAATCCATAGAGCTTTCTGGACAGCCTAGCCTAACCTAGGTCTCAGTGAGAAATTCTATCTGCAAAACAATGTGGATGGTTTCTGAAGAATGATACCGAGCTTAACCTCTGACCTCTACACCTGAGTGCATGTGGACATGTACACATACACACACACACATACATACATACATACATACATACATACACACACAGGAGGGGAATTAGGAACTTCTCAACAACAAAAGTCACAAAGATACAGCGAAAACATTGACTATTACTGTTTGATAAGTCTTAGCTGGTGACCCCTGAACCACCTGGTTCCCTGTCTTTCTGTCCTGGGGCAACTTCTTATCAACATGACACATCTAAGCAATCACACATACACACATACAAACCCCCTCTGGAGTCAAATGGCAGCAGGAATTTCTCTTCATAAAGATCGGAGGGTCTTGATTTACAGGATGCTGGTGGAAAAGTCGCGACAGAGCAGCCGGCCGTTGACAACCTGTAGTCGGGGAAACAGCGCGTTTTATGGAGTCTAGACTTGGTTTTATCTTGTAAATTTTGGGTGACATATTTAGCTTTTTGCAGACAACTCTCAAATTACTGAGTCAGCAGTCGGCATGGCTCGGTTCATCATGACCCATCCTCTTTAATCTGGTCTTGAATAGCAGGATGTTGTAGGTCTGGATGGCAGTGTGACCTTTGAATGTTTGCCATTCACGCTTGATTACTGTATCCTAGAGGTCTAGACAGTGTTGTTGGTTTCTCCCCAACACAAACATCTGGCAAAGAGAGAGAGAGAGAGAGAGAGAGAGAGAGAGAGAGAGAGAGAGAGAGAGAGAGAGAGAGAGAGAGAGAGAAGAAAATGTAGTTTAGAAGGTCAGGGTAGCCTCCTGTCTGCTGTCTTAGAGACTGTGACAAACAGACCAAAAACGGGCACCTGTCTTCACAGCCACACACATTCCGAACTCCCATTCTTGTGATGCCAGTTCACAGAGAATGTTTTCATTCCAGTGACCCTGAGCATGACTCCCAAGCCACTGCATACACTGTTCTCAGAGTGACCCTCTATGGCCCTCCACGGGCATTAATACCCACCAATACCCAACCGCTCAGCCCATGGCTCTCTGATACCCGCCTGCACAGCCCACCACTCTCCAAAAGCGGCCTGCATAGCCCACCAAGCTCCAATACCCGACCGCACAGCCCAAGGCTCTCCCGTGTCTTCTGCAGCTATCTACTGGCATTTGCTTTCCCATTTTGTGCTTAAAGTGCAACACCAGGTTTAATGAGCTCACTGTTTGTAACTTGTCCTTGAATGTAAATGTTTTCTTTCTCACGATCCTGTTTCTTCCATATTTGAACATTAAACACTGGAGCGAATTAATAGAAGTTCATTATTTTAGTTCTCCTCTGATCTTAAACTAAAAGTACATTTTTAAAAAAATCATGATAACTTAGTTGATACCTTGGTTTTGTTTTGTTATTTTTGATGGCGCTTAGAATGGTATTTGATTGTTTTTATTACTTAAGAGAAAAGCTGACCTGTAATGGAGTTGTAAGGGTCAAGAGCCAAGTGCCTCTAATAACTTTTTAAGAGTGAGTAATCTCTGTTCACTTTGAAGACTGTGGTATGTACTAATTTCTTTGTAACATGAAAGAGATGTTGCTATAGCTAATGGTCCATGCAGTGGCACCATGGGGCACTAAGTTGTGGCGTCTCCTGTGGCTTGGCTTGCTGTTTTTTTATAGCCTGCTCATTGTTTGTTTATTAAATACAATTGGGAAATATTTGAAATTATCTTTGCTTCCCCAAAGCCTTGTCTCCAAAAGAAATAATCTTTAGGTAGGCTGTTCATTAGCTCACAGTGAGGTTATTTTGCTAAACATTTCAGACATTCAGGATATACAAGTCTCAACCTCTAGCAAGTAAGAAAACATTCCCATTACTGTTGAAGGCCTCTCTAAGTCACTTCTGGATGGCATCAGCCACTGTGCCTCCACCTTGTAGCTGTGGGTTTTTTTTTTTTTAATAGTAGTATCCCAAACAGTATCAATGATCTTTGCACATTTAAAAGTATTAAGGGGAAAAATACTACAAATATCCACCAGCAACTGTCTTTGCTCATAGTTGCATTCCTGATACTGTTCGTGTTCCAAACCAACGTGTTCATCCCCATTGCTATAAAAGAACCATGCTATAATTTCCTCACATTGAGGTCCTTACAGCTGCAGGCTAATACAAGTACTTGCTGTTGGGAGTATTTTTGCTCAGTTCTCCATGAGGGTGTGTACAGAAGTTCCTAGGTGGTGGAGGAACTCATCAAAGGATACAATTTCATAGCCCAAGTGATGCACATATAGCCAGAGTGTCTAACAAGAACTGCAAAATACCAGAGGTTTGTAAGACCACCCACCGTGGAAAGAAATTCCCAATGGCGTAAAAGCCATAAAAGTTACTTTTGAAGCATTAAAATTTAAATGATATAGATAATATGATACCAACAATGTCAAATATATACACTTACATATGTACATGTATATCTATATACATATATGCATAAAACATGTATGTAAATTATTTTGTATATCATGAAACATTAAATTATTAATAAGAGTGAGCAAATACTACATAGGTAAGGTTTTTCATTTAATCTTATTGAGAAATGCGTACATGAATACTATATTTGTATTGTTTCCACCCATCTTTCTCCCACGGCAACTACTTCATGTCCCCTGATGCTCTCTTTTTTTTAATTATTACTATAATATACACACAAGTACACACACACATGTCCACCAAACTTAGAAGCAGTATGCCAGACTAATGCGAGGAGTAAGCCAATGCAGGAGTTACAGGGAAAAAAGGCAAGTGAAGATACAATTGCAGAAACACAAATGAGAAATAAGAACAAAAAAAATACAGCAATCAACACACAGTTTTCACTAATAACTTTAAATGTTAATGTCTTCAACTCTTGTCATGAGACAGCTTAAATGAAAAATCATGAATGAAGTTTGGAGTGAAAGTTGTAAATAATGAACTCATGTTCTCATTTAGTATGGCTTCTTGTTTGAAAGAACCTAAGATGTACCTAGGTGTCTGTTTAAAGGGAATAAGCCTGAGGTTCACTTGCACCAAATCTAGGCCTGTAGGGAGGCCTAGATGCAACTAAGGTAGATGCGGAGTGTAGATGACAAAAGTTGAGCGTTTTTGACAACTAGGAAGAGGAAAAGTATTTTTTTTCAGAGATGACATATCCTCACAGTAACTTACATTAAGTTCCTGATTTCTAATTCTCAATGAACCCCTAACACTCAGCGTGAGTCTCTGCTAAGAGCTGTTCCTGAATTGTCACTAAATCTGTAACAAACTTCAAGTCAGACTCTGTGATTATCTTCATCTCACAGACTAGGAAACAAACCCAGAAAGGTTACGTAGCATACCCCACATCACTTAACATGTCCACAATTGAGCTCTTTGATTTTCCCCGCTAAACGTGGCTTTTTCTTTTTCATCTCAGTTTCTGGGAGTAGCCTCTGGCTTCTCTCTCTGGCCGTGCCTTAAATTCCTTCCATGGGACAATTGTATCAGCCCTTCCTGCAGACACATCAACACTCAGATCACTCGTCACCACCGTCCCTGCCACCAGCCGTGTGGCCATCGTCTTGCACCTGTGTGCTTACAGATTGCCCTCAGCTGGTTTCCACCTTCGGCTCTTGTCCCCTTACTATAGCTCATTCACACACGCTGCAGCCCCAGTGATATGCAGAAATATACATTATGACGTACTGCTGTTTGACTCAAAACTCCTCTGGGTGTATATATAAACTCAAATACGCACGCATGTGTGTGTGCATGCACATGTGTGTGTGTGTGTGTGTGTGTGTGTGTGAGAGAGAGAGAGAGAGAGAGAGAGAGAGAGAGAGAGAGAGACTTTATCCATCTAGAACCAATGGTACCTTTCTCTTTCCCTCCCTCCCTTTCTCTCTTCCTACATTGTCTAATTCTGTATTACCCACTGCCAGTAGATATTTTTCTGGAAGAGTAGACAGTGATCTTGACTGCAGAGACATCTCTCCAGCCCCATCTTTGACTTTCTTAAATAATAAAAATAATAAATCTGGAGCCCAAAGAGATGACCCAACAATTAAAACCCTTATTTCCCTTGTAGAATACACAGCTTTCATTCCTGGCCCCTGTTTGGAAGCTCACAAACATCTGTAACTAGGTTCTGGGATTCTGATATCCTCTCCTGGTCTCCATGGGCACCAAGAGTATGGGATGTACAGGCAGGCAGACACTCACGCATACACATAACAAATTTTTTTTTACTCCACTGAGCAGGGGAAAGTTGCATGTCTGTATATTTCTCCACCACATGTCAATCTACCATCCAGCTAATGCACGTTTCAGGAGCACTAGCGTATTGCTCACGCACACTTCAGTAAATAGTGAATTAAGACATCCTTGCCTGTGCTCGCTTCAGGTCATCGCGAACTGTTAGAATCCACAGCACTAGGTAAACTGTGGGTGTTCTGTGTTCCTTGTCTCTTGAGTTGGGTAGGGTGGCCACGGGCCTTAAATAGTCATAACTTTTCGTGCCAGGTGCCACTGGAGTGACCAGCACTTAGTTATTTTTAATACTAGTTCTTCTTCCTCTGTTTGCTTACTTGAAAGACAAAATTGAGGGGTCCATCTCTAGACTATCTCCTGTCCATACGTGATGTGCCAGGACTTTGAACAGAGCAGAGGTGAAATAAGAGGGAAAATAAGAACTGATTTTTGCCAAGGACTTCCAATCTTCCACAGGTTACAAAAGTTAACGATTATCTCTAGTTCTGGATCGTTTAAGGCTGATTTCATTTTGCCAGTTTATAAAGGAGAAACCACAGGTTAAAAATGTTAGATAACCCGTCAGAAGTTACATAATAGTTAAGAGTTTAAATTTGGATGTGGACTCAATTCTCCTGAATCTAAAGTCCACACTGTTACTGCGACCGTATAGCCCTATATCCTAGAAAAGTCAGGAAATAGAAACCGCAAATAAGTAAGTGGGACATATATGTGGAGAGCCACTTTCAGAAACAACAACAGAAACCTAAATTCCATCTTTGTGTGTTCATACATGCCCATGTATACAGGAACACACATGGAGGCTAGAGGAAGGTACCGCGTGTCCTGCTAACTTACACTGCCTTATTCCCTTTAGATGGGGTCTCTTATGGAAGCTGGAGCTAGGCTGGTGGCCAGCCCCTCAATGGTCCCTTCCACCCCTGACCACCGCAGTGATGGGTTTGCAGGGCTGTTCAGCTAAATCCAGGGGAGTTGTTTATTTTGTTTTGTTTTTTAAACTGAGTGCTGGAGATTTGAACTGGGATCCTCGTGTTTGCAGAGCAACAGGTCTCCTGGCCCAGCTCCCCAAACCTCTTTCTTATCATTACTTTTTCTTTCCATAGCATGTTTTTATAAACAAATGGCAGAGAGAGGCCATGTCTCTGTCCTCCTCTGGATCCTCTTGATCTGTTCCTTCAAGAGACTCAGAATACACCTCAAGATTCTCCCATGAACCTGAGCGTTTATCGTGTCCCCAGAGAAATATGTGAAGGAGGAACATTGGTGAGACCTGACGCGCTCTGAGTGTGGCGATGGGACTGTTTATCTTCAGGTGCTGGAATGTTTTGCTTTGGTCACCCTTGCTCTTATGATTTCCTGGGTGATTTGGGTTGAGATAGGAGCCACTTGAAGCTGTAAGGGAATTGAAACTAGCTGTGCTTAAGTAATTACTTAACCGTGGCTCCCTGCCACTTGGCCTTGAAGAAGTCGGCTGCTAGGACTGCTCTATTTTCTTTCAATTTAACTTTTGATGGTTTCCTTCTTGTATTTTCTTAGACACCGTGGTAGTTATTAAACATCCCTGTGCTTTGGGAGGGAGAGTGGGCTTCTGTTAAATTCTCATGCATTCAAGCAAGGACAGCTGGTCAGGAGGAGAGATTTCTGCCTTCAGCTCTCGACTTTCCCACAGTGTCTGCAGTTTTTATTTGTCTTTCTTCTGGGGCTGACATAAACAAAGTCTGCATCATATCCTCGGCTGACATATTGATGTAATCAGAGTCGTTTCTTATAGTAGTTTCCATGCTGAAAACATCAAGCATTTCCTATGGAGGAGCAACCAAAACGAACCGTCTCATAACGACAGAAGAAAGCAGCGTGGCTTACATCACATGTGATCGTTCTGCCTAGCAACTACTGATTATCCACCTGTTCAGTGGGCATGCCTAACTTTTGCCTTTTTAAAGAATAGCATATACGGTCCTGAAGATTACAAATCACATTCGATCAATTATTTGGCTCTGTGACACGAGTCACAACCACGTGGTCAGCAATTATACGACAGCTTGGTGTCAGGGAGTACAACCGAGGCTGAAAGTGGTGATTTATCCTGGCGATTTCTTCTAGCGCAACCACAATAGGGCATAGACTGCAAATATTAAAGATACTCCAAGACTGAGGAACCTGCTTTGATGACATCCTCATTCTCCCTCCTCGGCCCACATGTCAGCATGTACAATAAACAGCAGTTACCCCCAGCTTGAGAGCATCTCCAGAGAGACATTGCTCACCTTTAACTACATAAGTCACTTCAAACATCAGTGATAAGCCATTGTTTTTACAGACAACCATGAGTCAAGCAATCGAATGTGTATTCCTGCTCTTGAACCAATTAGTTTAATAAGACTTGAACATGTCAGTAGTTCCAATAATACTCATGATCTTCTATAGAGATCGGGTTAGATTGTTGCTAAAAATCCTCCAAGCCCAGATATGCTAGGTGCTCAATTATTTGTTCATCACTCTTCGTTGTTGCAGTAAAAGCACGAGGGATGTGCACTCCCAAGACTTACCAAGACTTGCCACATTGGACAGTGAGCAATGAAATGGACAGAGGACAATATTCTTTAACAGACATTGAGTATTTCTTGTGTGCTAAGTTCAATGCCACATGTCGCAAAAATGGACGTGTGTGTTGGTTGTACAATGGGCATTATAAAAAAGGTGTGCACACTGAGCTCTGTGTGTATCAAAGTGAAAGGAAGCAAGGTGGGGGTGCGGGGAACACGGGGGTAGGTGCAGCAGGAGTTAGGAGAAAGGGCAGGGTCAATGTGATCAAGGTACATTGCCTGGAATTCTCAAAGAATTAATAAAAAAATACTATGCTTTTTAAAACTCAAGTAAAGCAAAGAAGCTGCCTTGCTGTTGTCTGGAAAGTAATCACGACAGAAGTGGGGATGGGGCCAAGTGGGTAAATTAATCAAAAGCAAAGCGGGTTCAAGAAAAGAAGAGGCGTCATTAATCTTGGTGAAGGACGCAGAGTCAGTAGAAACAAAGGCCAGGTCAAGTCAGCCCACCAGGGGTCAACGCACTTTGTTGGAATGGAATGTTGTTGCTTGCCGTCCCTACAATCTGTTCACATGTTCTGTCCTCATTCATACGTCCATCATGTCTCCAAAAGTATTTTTCTGAATCCTTACCACATCACTGCCAACAAACCAGGACACCAAGATGTGCAGGACTCATCTCTGTCTCAGAAGTGAGCCTGTCATCTGTTAAGTTTTGAAACGACAGACTACCAAAAGCTTTTCGTCCGCTGATCACTAATCTTACAAATGCAATGAACTGTAGGCCTCGCTACTACCATTGTACTATTAACAAAGATAGAACTCTGCTGGATCTTAGGTACATTTCCCAGTATCATACAGTAAGTGAAGGAGTGAGAATTTGAATCCAGGTCATCTGTGCCCAGTGTTTATGCCCTCAGCCGTCACCATTGTGTTTGTTAAGTGTTTGTCAGTTGAACTCTCAGGATTTTGTTAAGTAATAAATACATGGTGCATCCCAGTACCCAAAATCACCAGATGCACAAAGATAACGTACTTAGATATTTGGTCTTTGAGTAAATCAGACATTTATATCCCTTCTCCTAATCCCAGATTTTTTTTTTAACCTTTGCTATTTGGGCATTCCTATTTTTATCCAATCTGTAGTTTCTCTTAATATTTGACAACTGGAGACAGAAATAGATTAGGAGGAAGCTAAGGAAATTCTGTTCATACAGAACAGAATTCAAATAACATGTAAATGATCATCCAAGTACAACAGCAGTGTAACTTCAGTAATGAGAGGGACTATAGAAGGAACCAGTTACACATTCAGTCAATATAATGAGAAACAATAGGAAGAAACATCTTTCCTGTTACCCTCCCTTCAATCCATGGGACAGACATTCCAAGATCACCAGTGGATGCCCAAAACTATGGGTATTACCAAGTCCTTTATACAAGCAACAGTTAGTTTGGAAATCTGGATAGCTGCTAAGTGGCTACCGGGTGGGCACCAAATACTTGGCAGATATGGTAGACTGGGAATGAGGCTCATCCTAGGAAGGAGAGAACAACACAGCGTAAGGGTTTACCACACTTCAAACCATGGCACACAATAAAACCATAGGAATCACTCATTATAGGACCAGAGAGATGAGTCGGCTGTTAAGAGCACTAACTACTCTTCCAGAGGATGCAGGTTCAATTCCCGGCACCCACGTGGCAACTCACAACTATCCGTAACTCCAGTTCCAGGGGACCTTACACCCATGGCAAAACTTCCATGCACACAAAATAAAAAATAAGTAAATTTTTAAAGTTACTTTTTAAAAACAGTCATTGCGTGGCTTCTTCCCTATGATAGTTTTTGACCACAGCTGATACAGGTAACTGAAATCACAAAAGTAAAACAGTAAATAAAGAGACAACAACATTTTATGGGCTTCCCCCCCCCCTTCCTCATTCTACCAAATCTCCTTTTGTTCTTAAACTGTCAAAAAAAAAAAAAAAAACATGAAGGGAGGTTTACTTATTTCTTATAGCCACATGCCCAGTTTTCTTTCCCAATGCTTTCTGTTCCTTATGTGTTTGAGGGTGAGAAAGGAGGAGGGTTTCCTTATCACTTTGAATCCACCTGGAACCCCAAAACTGATGTGGATATCTGGGAGATTACTCAAATCTTCGAACTGCTTTGTTTTCAAGGTTTTTTTTTTTTGGTGGGGGGGAGAAGAGGCTTCTGCAAATTAAAAGCAAGACAGCATTCACCCAACCCTTAGCTGGTTTCTACAGTTAACATCTGGGCCGCATCCTGATGTCAGAGCTGCTGTGATGAATTCCAGATGTTATAACTTAGCAGTGTTTTTGTTCCTCCTAAGCATTTACTGCCTTTATTGTTCTTATACTCTAAGTTCCTAATACATGAAGGCTATTAGGGAAGAGAGGGAGAACTGAAATTAGCCTACAACACTGACCCGAGTAACTGCCTTCTCTTCTTCCTACCGACATGATCAAGCCAGGGCAGAGGGTGCAGTGTGTGGGAAGCCAGGCTCCAGGGCGACTCACAGGAGGACACCTCCTTCCAGTTGCTATTCAGGCTTAAGACAGGGGATAAGATTGTCTGAGTCCTTTTGGGTTTAATGATTATGTTTGTTCTCCTTTTCAATCTGAATCCTGTTTGATGCATACATATTTTATGTACACACAAAAAGAGGGAGAGAGGAAAGGGAGGAGGAAGGAGAGGAGGGATAAAGGAAAAGGAGGAAAGGAGGAGGAAGAGAAGGAGGAGGAGGAGGAGGAAGAGAAGGAGGAGGAGGAAATCCTCCACTCACACAAGAGCAGTTATTCTGGAGTGGATCCTGCCACAACAAACATCCACAGAGCCTGGAAAGTCCATTGTCGATCCATGACATCAGTGCAGGAACTCAAGCAAACTCCCAAGAACATTTTTTCCCCTTCAAAACCCATTTTGCATCTAGGTTCATGGATTTTTCTGAAGAGTTTTAGCTGAGTACATCTTCTGTGCTGATACATTCCGTGTAAGTCCCAAACACTTTATTGCTCACTTCTATTTCGATCTGAATTATTCTGACTGCCTCTGGGGGTCTGACTCGTGTTCATTCTTCTGTGCTTGTGGGGGACTAGACTGTACAGAATGGCTTCAATTTCCATTAGATGAACTCTTCGCGAACCTTGTCTAGATCCGCTATAATGTATTTTAAGATTTATGTATGGCTTTGAAAATGAACACATATGACTTTTGCGTGGGTGGACTCAACTTCCTGGTTTAGGTTCTTGGTTCAAAGTTATATATTTTTTAAAAGAAGCCTTGGAACAACGTTGTAGAAATGTGGATACAGATGAGAACATTCTTCTTGTCCCACCCCACCACCACCACCAACATTGCTCCAAGACACTGAGATGGCAGGAGGAAGGAATAGAGAGATGGCTTAGCCATTAGGAAGGAGCAGAGAGACCGAGCCATTCAGATCACCTTCCAGAGGACGTGAGTTCAGTTCCCAGCATCCACATCAGTTGCTGACTCCAGGACCAGAAAATCAATGCCTTCCTCTGACTTCCATGGGCATCCAACATACATGGTGTATACAGAGAAAGAAATAAACAAGGCAAAAACCGCATCCTTAAAAAAAATTGACAGGTGTTATACGACAGGTCCACATAGCCTCACATAAACTGCTCGCTTCCATACATGATGATCCGTCAAGGGGTTACATAAGGACAATAGCTTTTCATTTTCGTTACTTTGTGTGTGTGTGTGTGTGTGTGTGTGTGTTTTGTGAGCGTGCACACATGTGGAAGTCAGAAGACAATTTAGCAAAGTTGATTTTCCCCTTCTACCATGCAGATTGCAGGGATCAAAGTCAGCTGTCAAGCTTGTGGTAAACACCTTCATCTGCTAAGCCATCTCCCGGGCTCCAGCATCCCCTTTCCTACCCATCACAAAGCAATAATTATTTCAACATTTTCCTACTGGGAAAGGTTTCATGACCTCTAACCAGGCTCTTGTACGAGCTGTCTTGAGTATTAACTCTCCTCTTTAGTAAACAAAGGACACCTGCTCTGAACATGCCAGGACAATGTAGCATTCCTCCCTCATCCAAGCCACATGACAGCGTTCCCACAGTCTAAGGTTGCAGTACATATGTTTGGTGTTTCTATAGCTGACACTTCAGTGCACATAGGATATCTTTTTTTTTAATATGGGCAAGAATCTCAAAGCCTTCCTTTTTCTACAGTGCAAATCAGTCTTGTGGTTTGCCTAGCTATAAGATTGGCCTTTGTCTCAGTTTAATCTAATCATATACATTTCTCGTTTTATCTTTCCTTAGCTATCTATTAAGCCTACCACGGTAATTCTACATCTTTATTTCTTCATATATTTCAATTTTTTATGCCCTCAGACTTTGTAGGCATGCCACTGGTTACTTTTTTTAGTTTTTTTTGTTTTATTTTATGTGGATGAATGTGGTGCCTGTCTGAGTGACTATAAACCACATGAGTGCAGTGCCTGGGGAGGCCAGAAGAGGGCGTCAGACTCCCCTGGAACAGGAGCTATAGACAGTGATCAGCATCAAAATGAGAAAAAAAATAAAGACAATTGTTATAGACAGAACTATGTCTCTCAAGAAATTGGTATGTGAAGGCCATAACCTTTAATGTGACTGAGGACATGGGACTGATGAGAAAATGGGACCATAAGGGTGTTCTTCTTGTCTAATGGGATTGGTGTCTTTACAGCAAGGGAGAAAGCTGGGCTTGGTGGCTCACGACTTCAATTCCAGTACTCCAGGAGCTGAGGGAAGAGGATTTCCTCCTGTTTGAGATCAGGGTTCAAGTGAGATGCTGTCTCAAAAGGCAGAGAGGGAGGAAAGGAGGGAGAGGGAGCACACTGAAGGGCACACACAGGAAATGCTGTGCGAGAAGACAGCAAAAGGCGACAACCATGAAGCCTCACCAGAAACCAACCTGAACGTGGACTTGTAGCACCAGAACTATGAGAAAATGCTGTTTGTTCTCCTCAGCCTGAGAAGTCTCATGCAGCGATGGACTTTTGTAGAAGCCTATATAGTCAATATAAAGCCCTATCTGTTCATTTCTTCTTACTTTCTTATTACTAATATAACTCTGCTTGTATGGCATTATGGTGACAATAGAAGGTTTTGTGGATGATGCAGAACTGTAAGCTTACTTTAGATAGGAAAAAGTAGCCATCCAATCTTGTATCAATAGGAGTTCTTCCATTGAACTGGTCCAACAGTCTAGTCATTAAAGACGACCATGTGAGTTGAAGGAGTGTTGTGTTGAGCAGCTGGCTCTACCCCGGGAGCAATCTGTGAACTGCAACAAACCGAGATCTTTGAAGAAGCGAGGGAAGCAAGCAGTAACAATTCTGTTCTGGAAGGGGGCAGCGATATGTTGGGACCAAGGTGATCAAATTATACTAAAGCAATAAAGCGGTGATGTGAATGAAGAGGAGGCATTTGATTGGACTGGACTTCACAGGGAAACCTTTCTTTCTTTTTTTTTAAAGGAAACACTTCTGCAATTCAAGGTAGTGAGAACACAACGATGAAAATCACACATTCCATATTCTGAAGGGTCGCATCACCTACCACTCAGACTGAGGAGACTGAAATGGGGCGTGGGTGCAGTGTCCCAAAGCAAAACACAAATCCCCACCCCAACCCGGAGGGGCATGGTAGCAAAGGTATTTCAGGAAGAGTAGAAAGACAAGAAATGGGGGGACTGGAGACATGACTCAGTGGTTAAGAGCGCTGACTGCTCTTCTAGAGGACCCAGGTTCAGACCCCAGCACCCACAGGAAAGCATACCTGTTTGTAACTCCAAGAGCTGACCCTCTCACACAGACAAACATACAGCCAAAATACTGATGTACATGAAATAAAAAAATAAATATACTACTTAAAGAGAAGGAAGAAACAAGAAATGGCTAAATCTGTGAAGGAAGATGTAGCCTCAGTGGGGAAGATTTGTACTTGAAAAGGATCATGAGAGGAAGGTGGTCTGGGGTGGCAGATAACTGTTCCGGAGCATGTTTTGGCTTTCTGTTTATTGTTGTTATTGTTATTGTTATTTGTCTTGTATCTAATCAGCATGGGGCAGACACGTCTGTAAATTGAGACATTAAAGTAAAAGGGAGGAAGAGAAAGTCAAAAGAATGAGGTTGGGAAAAGAGATAAGCCAGTGCCTAAGGCCTAATGGGCAGATGGATGAAAAGCAGAGAAGGGGGCTCTTGCCTAGCAGTACGTCCCCTCCCCGGGAGACCTGCAGAATCCTGCAGGGACTGGAGTGACAGAGATAACACGGTGGGGTGGCTGTGCAGCCGGGAGGGTTAGTCATCTCTGCATCACTGTAACAAAAACTCGAAACAAACCAACTCAGGAACATTAAAAGTTGTTTTGGTTTATGGTCTGGGAGGTTTCAGGCCGTGTTTTGTTGGCTTACTGTTTTGGGCCTGTGATGGGGCTGCAGATTGGGATAGAACCAAATAATAGCATATAGTCATGTGATGACAGCTAGTAAGCAAAGAGAGAAGTGTGGTCTCGATAGCCTGACACACCCAATGACCTAACTTCCTCCCACCAAGCCCCGCCTCCCATAGGGTTCTACCACCTCTCAGTGCTACCATAGGCTGGGCATCAGTCCTTTTACACACAGGCCTCTGAGGGACACTTAGTCAAACCACAGCCTAAGCTATAGCAAGCACATCTGCTAGCCTGGGCACCCTCAGTACAGTGAAGACAAGAGTTTAGAGTTTGCTAAAAATGATGCCGAATTTGTTACGCATGGGGAAGCTCAGAGAAATCGTCAAAGCACAGAAAAGTCATAGAATGAGGAGAGAGCCCCACCAAAGACAAGGAGCTTGAGTCTGGAAGCTTCCTGTGGGAAGAGCTATGGAATTTTTACCGTGGAAGAATGGGCCTTTACAAGAACCAAATAAAAAGGTGAAACAGATTCAATTTAGTATAGGCAGCTTCCTGGTGGAAGGTAAAGAAAGTCTAGGATGCAATGGACTTGAGAATGCGTGTCAGATGTAAGGAGTGTCCCAGCCAGAGCTCAGCTGTAGAAGGGAGAGCTGGAGATGTAGGATGAGAAGGCATCATTGGAGGTGAAGACTTCTGAGTGGAGCCCCTAGAGGCCAGGAATTCCAAACTATAGTCTAGCAGTGGTCCTGGATTACAGACCGTGGAAGATGTCTACAGGATGGCTTCCTCTGGTGGTTCTGCCGGAATTGTGGGAAAGGGAAGTGCGTGGACGCAATGTTACAGTCCTTAGTTAATAATAATAAGCTGGAGATTAGCATAATGGAGCATTGCTGGCCTGCATTTTCAAAGCTATAATTAAGAAACAGTTGCTCTGGGAGCTGGCAAGATGGCTCAATGGTTAAGAGAACACACTACTCTTGGAGAGAACCTGAATTCGATCCGTAGCATCAATGTGGAGCAGCTCACAACTGTTGATAACTCCGGCTCCAGGGAATTCAACGCCCTCTCTTGGCTTTCACAGCCCAACGCCCTCTCTTGGTTTTCACAGCCCTGTGCTCATGGGCACAAACACAGATAGAGACATATATCTATACGTGTATTCAAAACAAAGGCAAAAATTCTTTCAGAAACAGAAGAGCATTAACTGTGCTGTAATCAATGCCGTGGGACATGCCGTCTTCATCTGTGAGATGGAGATGGTGTAAATATGAATAATCTACCTCCTTACATTGTTGTGAGGATTAAATGGGTCACTAAAACTGAAGCGCTAACACGATGGAAGTTCTAAAGACATGTATGTGAATGGCTATAACCGCAGACAGTATGTCTCTCTTTGAAAGGTATTGTATCTGCAGTCAGAATTGCATGACAAACTGTTGGCTTGACTAGCTTTGCAAATTGCAGTTCTTTCCTGGTACCAACAGTGCCAAACTGCACACGCAGATAGCAATGTTTGGCAGTATCTGAATCTTTCACTGCTAATGGAAACACTGGAGCTGACTTCCATTTGGCATCGCACCAAATCAAGAATTCCTGCCATCATTTCAGCAGCATACTTGCCTCCTGTCGCTCATGTTTTCAGTGGTCCTACGTTAGGAAGGTCCACCAGCAACAGCTCTCGGGGAGCAGCAAGGGAGCCTCTACAAGGTGGATGAGGGCCCAGCCTATCTTTCAGTATGCTGTTAACGGAGGAAGGAGTCTGTTTCAGCCAGTGTTTAAGCAAGATGCTTAGTCTGATTTTCATTCATCACAGCCTTGCAGTCCAGGGCCACTTCTAGGTGGGGCTGTGTACTGACAACAAAACAGGAATGAATAGGATTTATGATCTACATGATGAGATGTGTTGGCCTTAGGACAATACCTTATTCATGCCACAAATATTATAAATATGTCCAAGCACCATGGTCCATTCTGGGGTGGGGGGGGCCAGCCCTACTCTCTAGACGATCTCTCAGTATTTAAACAGGGACTCAGATAAATGTGATAAAGACATGAGTGAGGCACTGGTATGTAAGTGGGTGTTGGGTGGCGGAATGTAGCCATGCAAAATGAAAAAGGAAAAAGAAAAAAAGAGGCATCTGACTAGCTATAACTTAATGCTTTGCGGGTATCTTTATTTTGAACGGGGTTGGAAACGAGACTGGGCCTGCTGTTTGGGAGCTCTTTGTTCAACGGGATTTCTGGATATGAAACCCAGCAGAGGGTAGAAGTATTGGGAGGAAGATGATCCAGGGAATGGCTACCTTCACAGAGGCGCTAAGAAACAGGTATGAGGGGGCTGGAGAGATGGCTCAGCGGTTAAGAGCATTGTCTGCTCTTCTAAAGGTTCTGAGTTCAATTCCCAGCAACCACATGGTGGCTCACAACCATCTGTAATGAGATCTGGTGCCCTCTTCTGGACTGCAGACATACACACAGACAGAATATTGTATACATACTAAATAAATAAATAAATTTTTTTAAAAAAAAAGAAACAGGTATGACCAAGACACAAGACTACCGTGGAAAGGTGCTGTTCTCAGTCAAAATGTATAGGGAACACAGTGATTCTCAACCTCCTAATACTGCAACCCTTTAATACAGCTCCTCATGTTGTGGTGACCCCCCAACCATAAAAATGTTTTTGTTGCTACTGGATAACTATAATTTTGATAGTGTTATGTACCCTAATGTAAACATCTGATATACAAGATATCTGATATGCGCCCCCCAAAAAGGTGTGGTCCATGGGCTGAGAACCGTTGGCTTAGAGTCAATCAGATGCATAAAAGCAAAGGAGGTTTCAAGGAGCAGGGAAAAAGCACTGGCTGGTAGCTGATATCTGGAATGTTGGAAGGTGGAAAAGGGCATATGAACGGTGGAGAGGGAACGGGAGAAGTCTTGAGTGTCAAGCTAACAGGCAGTGGAGACACTTATTACAGAATGTGTCCTGTAAGTAAAGGAGAAGTCTAGTTTGTTACCAAGCTGTTACACTGGATAATATTATGTGACTATATTCCTGGGGAGACGTGAACACACGTCTACTCCTCCCGATATGGAGCTGACGACAGACCAAGATCTGGATACCACAAAATTCCAATTGAGTCAACTAATGAGTTATATCAGGGCTACTTCACGGATGTGGATGAGGGGTTGCTTATAGGAGCAGAAAAGATTTAAGGATGCTGTATCATAAAAAAAAAAATATATCCCCAGCATGATCTACAGCTCGTGAAACTAGAAAACTGATGCTCATCCTACAATATGCAGGCAGCTCCAAATGTTGAAGAATGTCTCAGCTGACTGATAGACAGTCTTATAGAGAGCCAGGCTGACTCTACTTAGATCTGAGTCACCAGGGCTTCAGTGTAGCACACTGTGGGAAATATGTCCTTCCTAGAGGGGCTGACAGGAACGGAGTGTGTTTGGGAGCTAAGTGGGCAAGATGAACAGCCCTGTCCCATGACATGTTTGTCTTTCTCAGCAGCTGTTAACAGTAGACTTGCTATTATGTTAGAGTGCACACATTCTTTGTAACCTGTAAACCAGTTAAAAGAGTTGAAAACTCCCGTTACAATCCGAGGCCGTGGACTATCCCAGCTCCCTTCGATGGCTTCACTCAGAGCAGTGAGCCAAATGGACAGGCGTGCACTCTGTGTCTTTTAATGAAGCATGGAAAAATGACCAAAAGGCAAACAGCTGATCTAGGAAAAGAAAGGCACCAAGGGTCTGGATATCCCAAAAGGACCAATTAGCCCTTGAAAGATAGTGAGGGTTGTGTTAATGCCTCTTACTTCCTAACAACACAGTGGGGTCCCCATGGAAGAGGCCTCGGCAGCCAGGGGAGGTCCCCACACAAGAGAGTGAGAGTTTCAGTCCTCAGCCTTGAAAGCAGTCTCTGTTTTTCGTCTGTTATGTGGCCATCTAAAGAACCTGAGGACTGGGAGAAAGCTTTTCTTTATATTTTTCTTTGCTACATGAATAGACTTTTCCCGAAGTATTAATTTCAAAGGCGTATTCTTCCTGTTCTCTACAATCCAGTCTGATCTAGAATATCAAACACCTTCAATACAGAGATACTAAAAAGAAAAGATGAAGCAAAGAGATGCACCCCAAATTACATTAAAAAGTTTAGCATAGAAAAACGTATATGCTTGCGTGAAATAATTTCCCCCTTCTTCATGCTACAGGTATTTGAAGAACACATACAGTGAAGTGAAAGCAAAGGTTTTGTGTGTTGGGTTTGTTGTTATTGTTTGTTGTTTGGTTTTGGTTTTTGGTTCTTGGTTTTGTTTTGTTTTTCTTTTCATTTCTTCATTGCAAACATTTCTCACCTGCGATGATTTCCAAGCATCTGCTTTTATTTTGGATACAGCCAAGTTCAAAGTCTGACTACAGGGATCATTGGAACCTACCATTTGACCTCCTGAAGCCTTCTACTGAAGTGTGGCATTTCTCAAGTAGGATTTGAGTTTGCGTGAGAATGTAACTTGGGTGTAAGATGATTTTGGTAGATAATTTGGGGTGATGGTCCCCTTTCTTCCCACCTGTCTTTTTTCTTTCTCCTCTGTACCTATGCCTCTTTTAACCTTCCCTGTAGCCTACCATAGATTCTCTTTCCCCACCTCCTGAATCTGGTTAGAGGAAACACCCTGCTACTATACAAACACTTGTCATAATTTACTGTTCGACACACTGAGCTATGGCAACCGCTCTCCATCAGTAACATCCACACCCCAGGAAAGGTCCAGATCTTATACTGTGCAATATTTTTTCCCACTCAGAAAAAGATATTTATAGATCAAATAGTATATCATCATTTGCATTTAAATAGAATTGATGGTTCGCAACCTGGCCATCTAAAGTTGCTAAAATTCTTTGTGTGTGTGTGAGTATGTGCACGCACACACATGCACACACATGTGTAGTTTTTCTCTACCTAAGTTATAAAAAGACCTTCTAGAAGATTAAATGAACCATGTGACTATTAATTACATTGCTTATAAAAGGGGCATTTAGGGCTGGAGGTGTGGCTTGCTTAATAAAGTGCTAGCTGTACGAGCATGAAAAATTAAGTTCAGCCCCCAGACGTCATTGAACAGCTAGTCTTTGTGGCACACGGCTATAATTCTAATGCCTGGAATGTGGAGAAAGGAAGATCCCTGAAGCTTGCTCCTTGGTTAGTCTGGCAAAATCAGAACTCCGGGTTTAAAAGCCTGTCTCAAAAAGATAGACACCAACAACCAACAGACATGTTAGTCTCTCAAAGGTGATAATTGAAGCTTCTCTTTTGCAATGGATAAGCCCCTAACTATTCAGAGTACTGAGAATAAAGGGTTGAGTGTTCAGCCCTATGGGACACCTATATTAATCTCACAGCTACTAATGCTCAGAGAACATTGTAGAAGAGGAAGCAGATAGAGTGTAAGAGCCAAAGGATGGAGAGGAATGCTGTGGAATGGCATCTTCTGGACATGACTTGGCTATCACAGCAGCTGTGATCACTCGCGTAAGACCTACATAAGATGAAGCCAGCCAAAATTCTAGCACGGATAGGGTAGATGGTCTCTAGGCCCCGCCCCTTACTGAGGAGCAACTGGCAATGAATAATGGCTAGAAGAAGGAGGATGATTCCCTTTGAGGATATAGGCACTGGTAAGTTTCCTTTGGTCCAGTGAATGACCTCACACCCATGCATATACAAATAGCACTAACTGGACTTAATGGATACACCCCCACCCAGGAAAACAAAAACATGAAGATGGAAGGGAGGGATCTACATCTTGGGAGGGGGATATGTTGGGGTAAATGGGGAGAGTTGGAGGGAAACAGGAGGTACACTAATTCGTTTCTGACACTATGACACAATACCATGACTGTGGCAACTTATAGAATCATTGATTTGGCTCACGGTTCCAGCAGGGAAAGTACGTGGCAGTGAGGGGAACATGACCACAGGTAGCCAGCGTAGGAAGCTGAAGGCTCGATCTTCTACACACAAGAGACAGCGAGGCTGAACTGGAAAGGGGACAAGCCTGCAGCTCTCAGAGCCCACCCCCAGTGATGTGCTTCCTCCATCCAGCAATGCCACACCTTCTAAAGAATCCATAACCTGCCCAAACAGCACCACCCACTGGGAACCAATTATTCAAATGCTTGTGCCTATTTGGAACATCGTAATCCATACTACTGCAGGGGGTAGATATAGACATATTCCGTGTGTGTAAAATTGTCAACATTAAGGAGGGAACGTTAAAGCAAGGTAGAGAGCGCTTGCAGGAGACACCTGACATTAACTGCTGGTTTCAACTCGCAGCACACGGTGTGCCCAGGTCCACACCCACACGCCGAGGAATGAAAAGTGAAAGGTCGTTTTTTTTTTTTTATGTTCATTCTTTCAATTATTCAGTCTTTCTTCACCTTCGAGCCTAGCTTAAGCCCCTTCTCTCGTCTAAATGTTCTGCGGTTTAGAGGGGGCTCTACTGTGAGGAAAGCAAGTCGCTTAGAGCCAATGGCTGAGATGCACCCAGACCACCAGCACGTCTC
Source organism: Alexandromys fortis (assembly GCF_014885135.2). Taxonomy (NCBI): domain Eukaryota; kingdom Metazoa; phylum Chordata; class Mammalia; order Rodentia; family Cricetidae; genus Alexandromys; species Alexandromys fortis. The sequence goes on from NW_026067938.1 coordinate 14,497,288, forward strand.
CTGGAGGTGACACTTCCTTGGGCGATGGTTTGCTCTTTGGGCATTTCCATACAGGGCTATGATTCACAGAGTCTTCCTGCCCGTGCTCTCAGGTGTCCGTTGCGCATTTGAAGATTAAGATTATTTGTGTTTGGAGAGCACCGCAGCCACTTAGATGCCTCTCGAGCCAGCTGAGGCGGACGGTGGGCGGGGGGGGGGGGGAGCTACTGTTTATCTCTGGCAGCAGGACAAGCATGACAGAAATGCAAAGTCCTTGGCTTACCTCCTGAACTCTGCTTTCTCTCTTGATTGACAACTCGTGTCTGTTGTTTGGTTCTTGGAGGAATGCGTCTCTCTCCAGGTTACAGCTCGGCCAAGTTGTCGATTTTTTTTTATTTTATTTTTATTTTTTGCTAAAAAATTCTACACATCTAATATTCCCAGTCCTTGGATCCTCTGAAGCTAGAGAACACGGCACAGCCTGAGACTACATATGGTTATTGTTCCCCTCTTAAGGGTTCTGCCCACCTGTGAATGTGTGTGGGTGTTTGTCTGGGCTATGTTGGTGGTTGCCTAGAGCATGGGATACTGCTCGCTTGGATCCTGGATTCATCCCATGGATATAATTCTGTACGAAGCAGGCTGCTTCCCAGCTATAGTACGAATGCCTATCCCTGTGCCCTTGTTCGGCAATGACGTGCCTGTGATCGGATGGAGAGGGTGGAGTGGCAGACCCGAATATCCTCTTCCCACCCCGTGTCTCGTATCTAATGCAGCTCAAGACCCTCCCACTCTCTTAGGGATGCTGGGATTTTCCCGAATCCCCACACATCATAGGGCAAGTCCTATCTTCGCGCCTTCGCTAATAAAGCACCCAGATTCTAATATAGTCTTTCTTCTCTAGCAAGTGTGTTATAATTAAGTCTTCATTTTTGAAAGGTTTTCCTTCTCTATGCACTCAACAACTACTTTCTCATTTCTTCAAAACAAACAGTCTTCTTTGCTCTTCCTTATGGACTGGAGAGAACTGTCTTACCCAATCTCTTTTTATAGGAAGTGAGAAAGAAGAAAACCATGCAATTTTGTGTTCAAAACCTGGCTTCCAAATCCAGCTCCACTGCCTAAAGGAGGGCTTTTGCTCTACCTATACCCCAGAGAATCTGGCAGAACGCAGTGCACAGAGTAGGCTCAGCCAAGGCTGGCTCAGCTTCCAACTATTCCAAAGTAAATCCACACCCTCCTGGAAGCCTACTTCAATGCAAATGTGCATCATTTAAGAGGAATGATTTTTATATGAGCTTCCAGGAAATTAAACTTATCTCCTCTACTCGCTATGTGACCTAGGGCACATTGGACAGGATCTGCCCTGCCTATGGGCTCTCAGCCATAAGAGAGTAGGGAACTGTCCTCAGGCCTTCAGTTCCCTTATGGGAAGCTACTCCATGTGGAAGAGGCAGCTTTGGTTAGCTGGTTAAATGTACTGCTGTCTTGTAGGATGGGTGCTTCTAGAAAAGAGGATGCTTTTCTGATTAGCAGGAAGATTCCGCATGACTTAGCAAGAATCTAGGAGTAAGGTCTGGTTAGCAGCTGTGACCAGAATTAATTAATTAAACTGATACATAGCAGGTTTTATATTCACTGATACTATAAAGATAATTTAAGGTTTACCTTAAGATGCTAAAATTCTAGTGTCTCAGCATGTGTTGACACGTGAAGGGACACACACATACAAGGAATTTTAGTTCGGGTACATATGTCAGGACAAAGATATTTGAAGTATATACCTACTAATAGTTATATTTATTTACTTAGAAGATATCACAATGGTGTTTCTGTTCCTCCCTACCTTTTTCTCTTCTTCCCTTTTTTTCTTCCCTCCATCCCTTTCTTGCTTCCCCTTCCTCCTTTTCCCCCATATCTTCTTTGTTTCTTCCTACATGTGTAGTACTTTACTGCTATTTAAAAACACACGGGTACCGCTCAGAAAGAGAAACAGTAAGACTTGTGCTCTACTCTGGAGACACTGTGATTATTTCTCCACAGGGCAGTCGGAAGCCAGGCAGTGAGAAAGCCTTGGGTGTCCTGCCTTCTCCCCTTCAGCATCAAGCAGGCTTTCCCACGTACTTCCGGCCCTCAGAAAGAAAAAGAACCGAAATGATATGAGGGATTCTATATAAAACAGATTTCTATAATCACTAATGTTTGGGTCTAGGAAGGAACCTGAAGCTCCCTGCGCCATCAACCTCTTCTCTTTCATGGAGAATATTTCAATCTGGAAATTTTCAGTGATTTCCTGAATCACTTTTTTCTTGGTTTAGAGAGGCCAAATTAGGTTTAAGACCAGTTCTGTCTCCTTTAGTCCTAGACTCCAAGAGCCAGGAACAACCAGTTCTGGCTTTGTCCACATGGCAGCCTGTGGATCACTGAGCATGTGGTAGCTCTCCCTCTTAGATAAATATGATCTCAAAGTATTGACCTGAAGCTGTACTGTGTCACTAAATTCATGATGCAGAGTTAGAGTCATTACTGATTCGACCATTTATCTCACAGAGTACTAATTTATATGGTTGGATCATGCTGGAATACAGAAAATATAAATTCCCTGACTTATAGAGTTCTGAATGTCTCCAAAAGTGTTTTGAGACAGAAGAAAGATTTGTTTTGCTTTTAGTTGATCATTGTTTTTTTTAGGTTTTATTTTGCCTTTTGCCTTTTTTTTTTTCTGGAGACAGGGTCTTACATATAGCTGGAGCTGGTCCTGAAATTAATGGTCTTCCCAGAAATATAGGCATGCGCCACCACACCCAGCTGGCTATCAGTTACTGTTGGAAAGGACCCAGAGGTCTGAGGTTTAATACACTCAACGGCGTTACTGTTCTGTGTTGTTCGCTGATGACGATGCAGGGGATTTCACACGGGTGAGAATAAAACGCCTCTGATCGGGCTGGCAGGTGAGTCGGGATGGTAGGTTTTAACTCCAGTTTCTACATCAGTTTCCGAAGCGAAGCAGACTGAAATCTTGTAGCCACATCTCCCACTGGCTCGGGGAACAAACAAGACTCACAATCTAGTCCTTGAAATCAGCAGAGGATGGAGAATGTGTGATGGGAAGTGTAAGAAGAACAAATGAGGCTTAGAGAAACTATAGCTGAACACAGGTGTGCGCACTTCACCTTGTGCCGTAAACGCGCACAACCCTTTCTGCCTCCAGCACTGTTTCAATAACTGAATAAGGTTACGTTTTCTTCTGTTGCAAATACTTTGAAATGTCTCCCTTTCGCAGAATATATTTTAGTTTGTCTTCAATAACTCGCTTGGAATTTTGTAACAAGAGCTCCATCTGAGTTTCCAAACTTAATTGCCATCCTTAGCAGCAGATCTTAAGCCCAGCTTTGCCTCTTCGTGATTCCTACCGTCTTGTGTAAGTGGCAGCAAAGTTCCTTTTCTAATGGCTCTCGTAAAGTGTATGTTAGCCATGTAGTCTCTGCCAATCGTCTTGCTTTAGATGCTTCAAAGCTGTTAGACATTAAAGGTCACATGACTGAACGTGTATATGGCAATTTGTCCAAATTAACTATTACTGTGGTCTGGTGGGTGCCGATGGGCCATCTGGCTCCATTTCTTACACAGCAGCCCTACAAGCGAATTTCTGCCAGGTTTAATTAGCCTTCGTCTCACAGAAAAAAGACATTTCTAGTAATCTTATGGATTAATTACTACTGCATTTTAGTCTAATGAAAGCTCCCCTTCCAGAGCTCATCTGTTTCCACTACAGAAGAACACAGATACAAATTAGTCCTGAGCCACACGGTTTCACAGCCGATCTAGAGCAAGAGACACTGAAGAATTTTATCATTCTGGGAAGAGAGAGAAGATTTAACACTGCGTATTCAGATACTCTTTGGCCTTTTGGTTTTGAGAGGAATTATATTCATTCTCTCTTGTCTTCCCTCTCTAGTCCAAGCTTTTAAAGATCTAACATTAGATTAAATTCTCATTGTTGGTATTTCATCCTGTAACTGGAAACAAAGGTCAGGGTTGTTCTTGACCCGTTGAAAATTCTCCAGAGTTAAAACAAAGAGAAAAGACACTCAGTGATTCATCCTTGTGTCTAAATTGAAATCAGAGATAATTATACCTGTTCTTTTAATCATCTCCCTCCTAGCTTTGCATTATTAAATAGATATATGTATAAAAACGCAAGCACATCCAAACCTGCCATCATCATCAAACGACTGAATAAGACTCCATCATCAACTTAACCAAGATATCCACGGCTCTAACTAAATTGCCTGGTAATATACAAAATTGGAAGAAGAGCAAAGATTTCAGTCTCAGTGAGACATATTTTTACTAGGGAAGACAAAATATTACGTATCTGGTCATCTTTTATGATGACATTATTTGCAGATTAGTTTTTAGTGTGGGATAGTTCCTGTTGGTTTTGTTTTAAAGTCAAATCTTTTCTTTTTTTCCCCCAAGATTCTATGCCCAAAGAAAATCAAGACAAAATTAAGCTTTTTAACTTCTGTGAACCATAATCTGACTTGATGTAGCTTTGAGACCTAACTGCCCAAATCCCCGGGAGTTATCATAGCAAGGTAATTTATATGCACCCTTGTTTTATCATCAATAGAAGTCCAGACAGGTGAACAGAGAAGAGTTAAAGGAGAGACAGTGTTCCCTACTCTGTCCCTCTGAGACAGTAAAGTGAAGGAAAAAAGTTATTTGCATTATTAATATCTCTTCGTATTTCCACATATACAAGCTCTTCCTCACAGGCTGAGAACTTTGTCTTAAAGTAGCTACACAGCCAAAATCAAAGCCTTAATTAAGGCTGATTGCAGGATGCTACGAAAGATTGGACTGCCGTGTTTATATAAGCAGGAAATGAGCTTGAAATAGACCTCTCCTTCCTAAATTTCCAACTACTTTTCATTGAAACCTGTTTTTGACTTGAACTGCTCACTGAGAACCAAGTATCACTGCTAGTTTTAATTGCATAGTATCATCAAATTTTTAAATATAAAAAAGTTGAACAGAAACTACCACGTGATCTGAGGTTTCCTCCCTGACTTGTAAATTCTTTATTATTTTAAAATCAGAAAGAAATTAGAAAGAATATGAAAAGATAATCATTTTTCTTTTTCTTTTTTATTCATTTTTATTGACTTTATTGATCTTATTGAGCTATGCATTTTTCTCTGTTCCTCTCCTTTTCTCTCCCCTCCCCGAAGCTGAAAGTTTTGAGGTATTTCGTGCTATTTTATTGACTCACAGAAAATCAGGAGAGTTCATCAAACCAGTCAGAGCCAAGATCTCTTTTGTATATGAAGGAGAGACAGACAAATGATGGATAGATAGATGGATGGATAGATGATTGATAGATAGATAGATAGATAGATAGATAGATAGATAGATAGATAGATAGATAATAGAAGACAGACAGACAAACACACATCTGGGTAGAACTGAATAATATGGGCCTGTCCCAGTATCAGAGAATTGTGTTGACAAAATATCCAGATAGCAAACCAAATTGTTCCACTTTCTTTCTGTGTTTAAATGTTTTACTGGAGCTGAAGCGGTGTGGTAGAAGATAAGTTGCAAGTTAACTAAGAGATTGTACAACCTCCATTTGGAATGCCTGGCGTGCCTCCACACCTCTACTAATCTTCCTCTTTGGAATATCTCCACGATGGGAGTCAAATATTAAATAACATCCAAATTCAAATCTTTTATGAGAAAGAAAGTATTAACTGTTGAAGAAAATGTTCTAGAAGGTGTTACTGATGTTGACAATGGCCAGGACTTCCAAGTACACATAAACCAGACATAAAATATCAAGTTCTCAGTAACCAAAAGTTTGCTAATACCATTTGTCCAACATCTACTTACATTGTGCAATATTTTTTATTTAATTATTTATTTATTTATTAAAGATTTCTGTCTCTTCCCCGCCACCGCCTCCCATTTCCCTCCCCCTCCCCCAATTAAGTCCCCCTCCCTCGTCAGCCACATCAAAAATGCTTTTGCAGGTAGATGAACATGCTAAAGTTCCCCAGGATTGAAAGTCTATCTAAATGTAGGCCTCTACACTGCTCACTCCTTTGGGCAGTGTCTGTCTCCTAGACTCCTCAAGTATCAAGCCTAAAAGGGTGACATTGCTTCTACATACATTGCACCCTAATCTTGTATCATCATTGACTGTTTTAAAAAGATTTCTAAGGGGCTGGAGAGATGGCTTAGAGGTTAAGAGCATTGCCTGCTCTTCCAAAGGTCCTGAGTTCAATTCCCAGCAACCACATGGTGGCTCACAACCATCTGTAATGGGGTCTGGTACCCTCTTCTGGCCTGCAGGCATACACACAAACAGAATAATGTATACATAATAAATAAATTAATATTAAAAAAGATTTCTAAGATTAGTGTGTCTGTATGTATGTGTGTGTGTTATGTATGTGTGTGTGTATTGTGTGTATGAAGGCCAATGTATAGGTGCCCACTAAAGACCCGAAGTGGGAGTAGAATCCATTGGAGCTGGAGTTACAAGCTGTTGTAAGTAGCCGAGTATGGGAGCCAGGAATCAAACTCTGGTCCTCTGGAAGTACAGCAGGAGCTTTCACCTCTGAGCTGTCTCTCTAGTGTGCCATGGTTCACTTTTTTTGTTGTTGTTGTTGTTGGTGGTGGTGGTGGTGGTTTTTTTTTTGTTTTTCGAGACAGGGTTTCTCTGTAGTGGATCTCTGTGAGTTCGAGACCAGCCTGGTCTACAAGAGCTAGTTCCATGGTTCACTTTTTAATTGAACAGCATCAAGAGACCAACAGGCAAGGACGTAAGAGGAGGAGAAGTGTGATCAGCCGAGAAGAGCAGCTCTCCCGTTGGTCTCATTAGGACTCCCAGGGAGTCTGCGATGCCTGGCTGTGACCATTTCTACCCTGTTCACACCAGCACAGGCCAAACCTCACATTTATGAAGCTATCCCATCATCACCATTTACTGGCTGAGATGGTGAGACACGCTTTGCCGGCTGGTGCTACTCAAACATCAAAGGCCATTCTTAGAAAGCTGTTCCGTTTCCCGCCTGTTTGCTGTGCAGTGAACCTAATAAAGCGAGAAGGTTTGTTACAGAGAACAGCAAAGTTCCTGGTGCTCTTTTACAAGTGAGCAGCCGCCATGGAAGAGATCAAAGCCACCCTCCGTGGGGTCTGGACATCTGTTTTCTTTTTACCCAAAGTGTTATTTGGTTAGTTGTTGGACAGCATCAAAGCTTCTGGCCATTATTTCTTTGGTCCACATGGGACCAAATTCATTTTACTAATCCATCTTTTCTAAGGTGGGAATGTTTGCCATAGCTGCAGGTCACCAATGGGAGTGAAATGAAGACTCTCAGAATCCAAAATGCATGTTTATAAGGGCAAGTTGTCATTATCAACATGTGATATAGAAAAACGCCTTAGTTTATCCCAGAGTACCTTATAGTCAGCGAGGAAACAGCATATAAAATACATAACCAAAAAAAGGAAGAATTCGTTTTCTCCACCTCTTCCTCCCTTCTCCTTTGTTGAATTATCATTCACATACTGTACACTTCATTGAATCTATACAGTTCAGTAGCCTTTAATATAACAGAATTGCACATTGTTTAATACAATCCATCACCTAAGACAGTATCTTACCCAGTACCATCGCTCTCCACTGCCCATCCAACCAGGTCCTAGACAGCCATTGACCTGCTGTCTCTGTTTGAATACTATGGCCATTTTATACAAATGGAATTATATCCTACATAGTCCCATTTGATTTGCTTCTGTCGTTGATATATTATTTTCAAGGTTCATAATAATGTAGCATGTGCCAATATTTTATTGCTTATACTGCCACAAAATATTTCAGTATATGTGTGTGCCACCAACTATATTTATCCTTCTATCAGTAAGGGGCATGGTGCTGTTTCCAGTAAGTGCCATGCTGAGTAATGTTGTCATGTATGTTTTCATATATGCAGAACCGTGAAAACTTCTTCACTGTTCTTAGATATATGCCAGATTCTAAGATCATATGTGTTATATCTGCCCTTAACCTTCTGAGCGATGGTCGAACCATATTTCAAGGCAGCAATGGAATTTTTCATTCTCGCCAGCAGTATATGAGAGTTCTGATTCCCCCACATGCTCATAAATACTCATACTGATTATTCTTTTGCTAAAAGAGCCATCCTAATAGCTGCAAAGCCAGCTATCTGTGGTCTTGGTTTGAAGTTCCCCTTCTATAGACATGGCTGATAATGTTGAGTATGTTTATATGTGTCTTGACTATTTATATCTGTATTTTTTCCCTGAAGAGATGTCTAGCCCTAACCTTTGTCCATTTTAAACTGACTTGGGTGTCAGTTTATAATTGAGTTAGGAATTCTCCATATATTCAAGATACAAGTACTCTATCAAATATATAATTTTCAACTTTTCTCTAATTCTATATAACTCTATTTCATTTGTATTTTAATAAATAAAACTTGCCTGAAGATCAGAGAGTAAAACAACCCCACTGGTCAGCCTTACAGACCAGGTAATGGTGTCACACACTTTTAATCCCAGTAGCCACACTAGTTACCATAGAAACGGGGCAGTGCATGCTTTAATCCCAGTGGTGCACACCTTTTAATCCCAGAACTAGAGAGGAGTATAAGATGGGAGGAGACAGCTCTCAGGTCCAGTCTCATTCTGAGATTCCTGGAGGCAGGGTGGTTATTTAGGACTGAGGTAGATATAAGAGCCAATGGTTGGCTTGCTGTTTTGCTTTTCTGACCTTTAGGTTGAACCCCAATTTCTGCCTTTGAGTTTTTATTATTCATGTTTTGATTCTATTTAACTGTTCCCTGATAATTGCATATTTCCTGCTTTAAAAGACAGTAAACTCTTTTAAAAGAAGCCCTGAGTCACAATAGAGAAAATAGAGCATATTTCAAAACCCCTTCCATGACAAATATACAACCGCCTAACAAAACCCTAATAATACAAGAATAAGAGCCTAGAGAATATAGCTATGGTTCCTTCAATCCTGTTCCAACAATATTATTTTTAGTTTGCATAGATGTGTACGTATGCATATATATGACACATATATTTGAATGAATAAAAGGACAGAAATATTCTATATAGCAGTCTGTCTTAACACTAGGTTTGGTTGGCCTAAACACCAGCTATGTAAATGTCAACATATTCAAGTCAAAGTTGACTAAATAAAGTATAAAAGTCACTAAATTTATAATATCAAATGATTTTATAATCTGTTCATTTGTATGTGATTGTCAAATTTAAAGATGATGAAAAGTAAAATGTTTGCCTATTCCACAATAAGTTAGCTATGATGATCAGTCCATGCCAAGCATCCCAAAACCTTTATTAATATTCCTTTACACTTTACATTCATGAGTCTATCTCCAAGAAGCAACACTGATGTTGGCCAATTCAGAATCCCATTAGAACCGACATATGGAGTTTTTACCCTAACAGTGATGCATTTGAGAAAACAATACTGCTCCCTGCAGCTAATAACTGTGTGACCTCTGACCCTCTCAGCCCAGACCCACCAGCTAGAGATCTACCAAGTTTCCTGGTTTTGGTCTCTTGGGTCTGTCAGATCTGACTGATCTCTGAGCTATTTGTAATTGAGATTCAATAACAGTGAGCCATAGAAAACAAGATCTTCTAGCCTCTAACTAAGTAATAATGAGTCCCTGCTACATTTTCTGTGAGCTAATCCCAAGATAAGATGACATATAATACATTTTCATTAACATGATCACTGTGAGCAGAGAATTCGGAATCAGCTCCGCGCTCAGCCGCACCCCTAGTCCCTATAGTCCATACAGAATAATAACGAGCCATTCCACATTCATGTTCAAGGTCTCTATCAAGGCCGCTCATGGAGATTAGCTTCCTCATATTAGGTTTTGTGATTCTGGTTTATGTTGTTCTGATCGCCTTGAATTGAACCACTTGATAAAATTAAATTAAATCTTGATCCAAAGCGATATACACCAGAGTAGACCAGAATCTTTCTCAGATCAAAGCCTTAGTGTTGACAGGCCTTCCAATGCCTCAGAGTCGATATGAGTAACGGGGGCGGGGGAGCAGACAGACAACCTGAGAAGACAACCATCCCTATATATGGAGAGAATCGTTTTCTTTTATTTTTTTCTCTTATTGTTTTTATTGAGCTATATATTTTTCTCCGCTCCCCTTTCCTTCTACCCTCTCCATGGCCCCCACGCTCCCAATTTACTCAGGAGATCTTGTCTTTGAGGAATGTTTCCTAAAGCAAAGCTCAGAACACAGCTGCTCGTAATGGAGACTAATGCACTTTAAATCACTATGGAAACGTGGGGCCCGAGACCTGTGCTGTTATACCCGTCAGAAGCTGCCATTAGCATCTCCCCCAAAAGACCTGGAAAGAAATTTTTACACTTTGACCTTTTAGTTCTAAATCTGGTCATTCATGCTGGTCAGCACTCAACTACAGGAAAGCATAAGCGTTTTCAAAGTCAATATTTAGTCAACCTACCAGCAATTCTTGGTAATGCTAAATGGAAGAGCAGAGCAGGACACGGCCATGTGAAGTGCTGTGGAGTCACCTGTGGCCCCTTGTATCGCTCCTCACCGTACAGCTTTAGTTTATGGCATTACCGGAGACACTGGACAGAGTTTCCTTTAGTCAGAAACCATGCGTGAAAGTACTTTGGGTTTTCTATAGAAAATTCAAAATGTAAGCTGCACAATATATTAATCAGAATGATACACTTAAACAAATGTATTGGCATTCAAAACCAAAAACGAACAAAATACCTACATCTGTCTATATGGGGAGAGGAAAATTTGTACTTGTTTGCCATCATGGATTCTTGCCTGTTCATTGCTACCCGGTGCTGCCCAGTGCCCTAAACGTTCATGGAACTGTTTTGGTTGGGGCTGACGTCAGAAGCACTTGAGTACTGAGAAGGAACCAAGTTATTTACCCTCGCTGGTTGGGTGCCAACCTGCTAGTCACATTCCTTCCGAAACTCCAGCACATCTCTTGACTTTGCTGGGAAGCCTCTACATGCAAGCGTGATGATAAAACAGGTGGTTGAAGTACCTGGGGGAAAAAATGAAACCTTTTGAAGGTGCCCTGGAGCCACTTCAACAATCTAAGGAAAACTTACTCGTGTTCAAGAGTCCCACTCAAAAAGGCAGAGGCCCCACCTTTACAGAACCTCAACTGTGGACGTGAAACGGCACGAGGATGCAGAAGAGGGGCAGGCATTTCCGCCTTACGCAACAGCCTTCAGTCAGTCAAGATGAAGAGCCTGCCTCTCCAAGAAGTCTCACGGGTCTTTCGTTTCCTGGTGTAGATAGGGAAACGCGTGGACCAGAAATAACCAAGAAAAGACGGCTGTGTGCCTATTCCAAGAGCCCATCTTTTTTCAGTGTCCAGAAAATTCCCAAGGATGCTTCCAACTCTATTATATATTTTCCATTGTGTCTTCTGTCGCTAACCTGCTCGATGCCAGAGACTACTGTAAGATGGGTCAGCTTTGGTCATTGCGGGAAGTAGCTACACTGGAGATAGTAACGAGTGTGCTCTTACTCCTGCTGATACTGCCCCTAACACTTGCTGGGCTGTGCGTGCTTGCCCTGACAGGGGAGGAAAAATGGCTGAGGCGGAAGCGACTTCTTAAGGAAGGAAATGGATAGTGCAGGAAGAACAAACCAGAATCTTCCCAAAATAGAGTTCACCTTTGACCGTCTCCTTACGGTTCCCTGCTTCGAGTCCAAGTTCCAGTGGGGCGGAAGACACATGTGCAAGCCTGCTTAAGCCTGTCCTTGTCCATGGATGTTAATATTTTTCTGAATAACCTGTCCTTGGCATTTGGAGAGGTGAGATGCAGCCAAAATGGCACCATTTGCTCCCTCATCTGCCTGAAGAGTCTGTCTTCTTCCAGCTAAGAACCAAAACATTAATGATATTTCATTTCATTGGAATTTTATATTTCACTGACATGCTCTTCTAAGACACAGAGCTGAACAGGAACCTTCTAGAAAACAGACTTTCTGTAGTCCATGTTTCAAGCAACCAATACCTTCAACTTATAGGCTGCAAACACTTTTAGCTTATGTTCTGTCCGGTAAGAAATCCTGCCAGCCATGCCAGGGTATAGCGTGGTTATTTTTCTGTCCACCTGTGCCCAAGTCATTTTTTGTAATCAAAAGGTATCAATTTTTTATCAAAAAGATTCTTTGTGTTTTAGATGCTTTCAATTGTGTGCCTTCAATAGGTGTAATAATTCCAACATCTGCCTGGCTTGGTTTTGGTGGTCTAAGGTAAACGCATGTGAGAAAAAATAGCTTTTGTACATACTTTAAGTATATTTTTTTATTAGGGTTGGTTTCAGACATTCCTTGCATTTTTTGGAAATCTTTTGATTGATTTCTGTTTTAATGTGTCTTGTAAAACTCTCTACCTTTTACTGAAGCAATATAGCCACTGGAAAAAAAATTAAAAACAGTAGGAATGGTTGAAGCCAGTTTTAAAGACCTTACAGGGAAAGTGAAAATTTCAGGTTATAAAGCTCTGCTTTCCAATATGTAGTGCTAACAGACCAATAAAACAAAGTGTTTATTGTTTATTGGACACCGGCATTCCAATAGTTTCAGGCAACCAATTCATTCCTTTATTACATTTTCTGTGGAAAAAAAATAGTCTTAAGGAATGCATATATACTAATCAACGTTTATAGTTTCTCTTAAGGCTAAGTTGAAATGAAGGTAGTTGTACGTGTTCTCCTTTTTAAGGAATATCATTGGTAGTCAGTTATTCCGTGTTTGTAGTCGCTTTCAAAACAAGGGCACAGGGCTGATGGAAAACAACCATCACAGGATCTGGAGAGATGGCTTAGAGATGAAAGAGAAGAACTGTTTTTACAGGGGACCTGGGTTTTTGGTTTCCACCACTGGAGGTGCTAGTGGCATCTGTGATGTTTCATATCGTATAATGCATAGGACAGCCCCTCCCTCGCCACAGAGAATGATTTGATGCAAAATGAGGTTGAGAAATCCAGAACCATCCCGTTGCTAAGAAAACTATTTCAAAGAGGAGACAGCTGGGCAACAGAGCTCTTGGGGTGGTTGACATGAAAGAAATGGGCACTCGAGCATACCATGGAGTCCTGGCACGTTACGTTGAAAGAAAATGTCAGGCAATGCGGATAGTAAGAGCACTGGGGTGGAAGGGGAGAGGGGGGCAAGTGGGAGAACTCAAAGAGGACGTGAGCCAAGTAGAGCAAAGAATGCATTGGGGAAAAGGAGCAGGAACTAGAAGAGTGCCTTAGAATTCAGAGCGAGGCTCTAGGGCCCCTTCTTCTAATCAGGCGGAGTGGTCTAGAGCTCGTCAGAGGAGGCATTTTCTCAGGCAATGAACACTCTGCTGAAGGGGAGCTATTTGAGCGGCTTTGACCCTGGAGACTTAGTATCTATCACACGAGACACTCTTGTCAAATCCTTTCTAGCTGCACCCGTGAAGGATGGCTATCGTCTTTGCCATTGTGATGGCTACTAAATTGAGCTGGTACACGCGTAGGCGTGAGAGCCTCCGAAGCTTGAGTAAGAGAGGGGACCAGGTGTGGCGGAATCATCTGGTTAATCAAAGACAGACAAAGGGGAGGAGCAGCATGGCTCACTGTGCAGGAAAAAAGGGGCCCGAGAGAGAAGTCATCTAGGAAACCTTTCTAGAGAGTTATATAAGAGATGCGAGAGCCCCAGGTGGAGGAAGCTGCTGTCCCCAAGGACTGGAGAGCAGGGACCCAGCAGCTGGAATGACACTCCTGCTGGGCACACTGAGGAATAGTTTGCAGCCCTTGTAGAGTTGGACAGAGAAGTAAGCAGGTTGCCCCATGGGCTTCTAGTCTATTCCTAGGTAAAGAGAACACAGTTGAAAAAATGCATACAGTTTCTGAGTGGGCATCAGATATTTTTATAGATAATCAAGATAATTCCAAACAGATGTGGATAATGCATCTTCCTTGAATTGGGTGTTATCTTCGACAGTACTGTAATAAATACCACTATTTACAGAGCATGAATATATGATAAAAATGTTTTCTCTTTATTTAAAGTTTATCTGCTCCACCTGTGATAATGTTTAAATTCAAATTCCCCCAGCTCTACACAAAGAGATAGAATTCCCTAAGTTAAGTCTTTTTTTAATTAAAAAAAAAAGTAAACCATTTGGAATAAGATGCAGTAATTTTACTCCATTGAGAATATGAGATATGGATTTCTTCGCATGTAAGCTTCAAAAGTGAAGAGATTTGCGGCGGTGTTGGTTTGGTTTTCATTGCTATAAGTAACACTGTGCTTAGAATAATAACCAACACTCAGTATTTCCTTAGTGGATGGATGGATGGAGCAGTCGATTAGTTGATTAACAAAGGTCTATGTTGTATGTGCACTCAGTTGGTGATTGGACGAGTTCTGTGTCACTCTGGGGTGTTAGATATGACAGTACCTGACCCCAAGTCATGAATTGAGGCTCTTCACGAATTCATCTTGCTAAGATCCGTCTGCTGTCACTCATTTCTTACCGCAGGCCCTCAGACCAGTGCTTTTCTCCTTGTTCCCTCCCCGGGGAAGCCAACAGAGGCAAATCAGTAAAGTTATAAGTGGATGGAGATAAGCGTACAAAGGGATTGATTTTCACTCCTCGGAAGTGGCAATCGGTTTGTCTCCTTACGCCTTTCCCCAAGAGGAATGTTTCCATGTCCCTGAAGAAAGCCACGTCACCCCTACAGGGGTAGAGCTGGCAGCACCTTTGCGGCTGGGTCTCCTCAAGGCACTGCAGAAAGAAGGGCTCTTCAGTAACACTTGACGATATGCCAGTTCCCGCAGCGATAAGAGCAGCCTGGGGCACCAACAGTCACTCCGACCACAGGCTGCAGCGCTCAGTCCAGAGCCCACACGGCCCTCCTCACCAAGGCAAAAGGCAGAGCGACCTTGAAAGCCTGCCAACAGAGTCCTGGAAATTACAAGAGCAACTTTCCTGGAATTGTTCAGACAAAGTAGGACCACGTAAGGTTTCCTAAAAGGATTCTCTCCCGGTTAGAAGGATCCGCGTTTGGGTATTGTCCTTCACTACCGCCCTGGTGAGGACTTCCCAGGGTTAACAGTGTCACCTCACTTCCTGTATTAGTTGACAGATTGTTTTCCATGTACTTGAAGCCTTCATTTAGCATAGGAAAGGAAACACGGGCATGATTTATTCAGAATATATCCTCCTATAAAATAATCAATTGAAAGCATTTATATGACAGGCATTAAATTAAGCACATGACATAGTTGAGGCTTCACTGCAGGTGACCCTGTGACTCCTGAGAGATCCAGGTTCATCACTTTTAGAAGCCAAGAAAGGAAAAGAAAGAGACATGGAGGCTTCTCTTCCCTGCCAGTGACTGTCCCTTCTCTTTCGTATTTGACCCAGGAAAGAAACCAATGCAACTTCCTAGTTTTAAATGTCACGCCTTATAAAAGTACTATGTCTTTGGATTTAACGCCAATAGGTTTCCAACATCCTCCAAGATTCTGTAATTAGGGTACTTTCTAAAAATGTCTTTTGAAAGTAATATGGTCCCTGGGTTCAGGAGCAAGAGTTTTCCAACATCCTCCAAGATTCTGTAACTCACGTATTTTCTAAGAATTTGAAAAGTCCCCGTAGAGTAAGACATTAATTATCCTTCTGTCCGTAGAATAAGTAAGACATTAATTATTCTTCTGTCCCTGTGGAAACACAGACACTGATGCGTGGCCATTTCTGCATGTTGGGAGCGGCGAGGTGTGACAGGTGTGTGGCACACAGCTCTCTGTCCCTTCACACCACGGGCTTCGTCGTGACGATCATCTGCGTGTTCGTTATGCTTTATGGCCTATGCTCAGTCAGTAGGAACCTCTGATGGAAACTCTCTTTCTTTGACTTTCAAATCCATTTTCAAAGTCTAGTTAAGGTTGATATTGTCATGCAGAATTTTTTTATGTTTCATTTTTACCTTTTCTCGGAGCGTGACGAAAGAAAAGGCAGTAGATTAATACCCAAATCCATTTCTCCACTACATTGGATGTCTTGTCTTGAGATCTGCAGGTACATAAAGAATGAGAAAGCAAGTTTGAATTCTGTGTGGTAACGAAAAGGACAGTGGCAGATGATTGCTTTTACCCGTGTCCTTGAGAAAGGCCGACCTGAGAGAGAGATCAAATGAAAAGGAGTGGAGGCCGGCTTTTAGTCGAATGGAAAATACTTCTGGGCTTCTGCCTCTTAGACCTGACAGCCTCACGAGTTGTCATGGGGTGATACTGAGAACGTTTCATGTATCACGGAGATAACGCGAGGGTTAAAGGCATGTTTGAAGTTCTCGGAACTATTCTAAGAGAGCCACTCCAGGAAACACAAGCAGTGTTCCGAGTAGGCAGCTCAGTATCCAAAACAGGCTGTCGGATTTGTGTGTGTGTGTGTGTGTGTGTGTGTGTGTGTGTGTGTGTGTGTGTGTAAATTTCATCCTCTTTCTCTGATATTTTTGGGCACTAAACCATCACATAGCTAACATTTAATGTTAGTCATCTTTGGTAGAACAAGCTTCAAAAGCGGTGCTAGGGGCTGAGGAGGTGGTTCAATGAGTAAAAAGAAAAACAAAATTTTGCTGTGTAAGCATGAGGACGTGAGTTGAATCATCATCACTCATATGAGAAGCCAAGAATGGCCAAGCACGCCTATAACCCCAGCTCTCTGGGAGGCAGATACAAGAGGATCGCTAGGGCTTGCTGTCTGGCCATTATGGCAGCAAAAATGATAGTTTCTGTCCCAAAGGAATCAACGAGAGGGTGGTAGGCCAAGCAAGGCACCTGATACCCTGCCCTCTGGTGTATATGAGTGCACTCACCAACACACACATGTAAGGATACACTAATACAAATACATCACACACACATACACACACACATAAAATGATTTTTTAAAATTCAAAAAAAAATCCTACTAAAAACCTCACAAACCAGGCCAAACAGAAATACCTAATCTTAAGAAGTGGGCAAACATTAATGCATGTCAAACATTATGTTAAGCCCTAAAAGATTCAGCCAAGCAAATGCAAACACCATCCCTGCCCTCAAGAACCCACAGTGGAGCAGGGGAGGCTACAATTATTGAGTGAGTCAAAGAAAATCAGAACGCCTTTGAACTGTGAATCCAGGGTGACCATGTTTAGTCTGGGAGAGGACTGGGGATATGGGCAAGCTTAGAGGCACGTATAGATGCTTACCAGGTCATTATGGCTGGCCGTCTAGTCTTCTGAACATAAAGAGCACCCTTTATCCTGCTCTTTATCGGGGATGGAAATCTCTGTAATATTAGCTGAAATGCCGCGTGGAGTGTTTACATATTTACACCCCAGTTTGTTTAAACTGGAGTCGATGGTTATCTTTCGTCTGTGGGAGCAGGGCCAGCTGTTTGCATAAGTGCTTTGTCTGTGGCGTGGTACGGTCCTGTCTACGATTTTATGTTGCTTCATTGTTGACCAGCTTTAGGTTGCCATCATTCAACACGTGAGTGATGCTAAAAAGTCATTACAGAAGACGGACAGAGAATGGAGGATTAGATAGTTTTAGATGGTTTTATCTGCCAAGACTTCAGATAAATTTAGAAATGCCCCCGCCCCCATCCCAGCTTCTTAGTTTGGGGGTTTTGTTTGCATTCATTTTAACGCTACCCTGTATTTCTACTTTGTAATTATTATACAGTGAACGGAGTTTCTATTTCAGGGAACTTGGAAAAGAAACTGACATGTTACCCTCCCAAATCTCAATGGGGCGTTTTTATTTCATGTATATGATACAAGATAAATATATATATGTGTGTGTGTGTGTGTGTGTGTATGGG